>NW_027363761.1:0-482067 GCF_046119375.1 Phyllobates terribilis | reverse complement strand
TATTCATTGATTTTTGCCATTGAAAAACATCATGTTATTCATATACCAGAAATGTTTGAAGCTACTGACTGAATGAAAGGAGCTGGCATCTCACTCTCTTTGAATCTTCTTTATCATGCTAAGAGGAGCAGGAAAAAGCAAAAAATTTCAGAATTGCACCTTGCAATGCGGAGAAATTACTGTTTGTGCATTTACAATATTCATTGATTTTTGCCATTGAAAAACGTCCAGAAATGATTGAAGCTACTGACTGAATGAAAGGAGCTGGCATCTCACTCTCTTTGAATCTTCTTTATCATGCTAAGAGGAGCAGGAAAAAGCAAAAAATTTCAGAATTGCACCTTGCAATGCGGAGAAATTACTGTTTGTGCATTTACAATATTCATTGATTTTTGCCATTGAAAAACATCATGTTATTCATATACCAGAAATGATTGAAGCTACTGACTGAATGAAAGGAGCTGGCATCTCACTCTCTTTGAATCTTCTTTATCATGCTAAGAGGAGCAGGAAAAAGCAAAAAATTTCAGAATTGCACCTTGCAATGCGGAGAAATTACTGTTTGTGCATTTACAATATTCATTGATTTTTGCCATTGAAAAACGTCCAGAAATGATTGAAGCTACTGACTGAATGAAAGGAGCTGGCATCTCACTCTCTTTGAATCTTCTTTATCATGCTAAGAGGAGCAGGAAAAAGCAAAAAATTTCAGAATTGCACCTTGCAATGCGGAGAAATTACTATTTGTGCATTTACAATATTCATTGATTTTTGCCATTGAAAAACATCATGTTATTCATATACCAGAAATGTTTGAAGCTACTGACTGAATGAAAGGAGCTGGAATCTCACTCTCTTTGAATCTTCTTTATCATGCTAAGAGGAGCAGGAAAAAGCAAAAAATTTCAGAATTGCACCTTGCAATGCGGAGAAATTACTGTTTGTGCATTTACAATATTCATTGATTTTTGCCATTGAAAAACGTCCAGAAATGATTGAAGCTACTGACTGAATGAAAGGAGCTGGCATCTCACTCTCTTTGAATCTTCTTTATCATGCTAAGAGGAGCAGGAAAAGGCAAAAAATTTCAGAATTGCACCTTGCAATGCGGAGAAATTACTGTTTGTGCATTTACAATATTCATTGATTTTTGGCATTGAAAAACATCATGTTATTCATATACCAGAAATGTTTGAAGCTACTGACTGAATGAAAGGAGCTGGCATCTCACTCTCTTTGAATCTTCTTTATCATGCTAAGAGGAGCAGGAAAAACCAAAAAATTTCAGAATTGCACCTTGCAATGCGAATAAATTACTGTTTGTGCATTTACAATATTCATTGATTTTTGCCATTGAAAAACATCATGTTATTCATATACCAGAAATGATTGAAGCTACTGACTGAATGAAAGGAGCTGGCATCTCACTCTCTTTGAATCTTCTTTATCATGCTAAGAGGAGCAGGAAAAAGCAAAACATTTCAGAATTGCACCTTGCAATGCGGAGAAATTACTGTTTGTGCATTTACAATATTCATTGATTTTTGCCATTGAAAAACATCATGTTATTCACATACCAGAAATGATTGAAGCTACTGACTGAATGAAAGGAGCTGGCATCTCACTCTCTTTGAATCTTCTTTATCATGCTAAGAGGAGCAGGAAAAAGCAAAAAATTTCAGAATTGCACCTCGCGATGCGGAGAAATTACTGTTTGTGCATTTACAATATTCATTGATTTTTGCCATTGAAAAACGTCCAGAAATGATTGAAGCTACTGACTGAATGAAAGGAGCTGGCATCTCACTCTCTTTGAATCTTCTTTATCATGCTAAGAGGAGCAGGAAAAAGCAAAAAATTTCAGAATTGCACCTTGCAATGCGGAGAAATTGCTGTTTGTGCATTTACAAAATTCATTGATTTTTGCCATTGAAAAACATCATGTTATTCATATACCAGAAATGTTTGAAGCTACTGACTGAATGAAAGGAGCTGGCATCTCACTCTCTTTGAATCTTCTTTATCATGCTAAGAGGAGCAGGAAAAAGCAAAAAATTTCAGAATTGCACCTTGCAATGCGGAGAAATTACTGTTTGTGCATTTACAATATTCATTGATTTTTGCCATTGAAAAACGTCCAGAAATGATTGAGGCTACTGACTGAATGAAAGGAGCTGGCATCTCACTCTCTTTGAATCTTCTTTATCATGCTAAGAGGAGCAGGAAAAAGCAAAAAATTTCAGAATTGCACCTTGCAATGCGGAGAAATTACTGTTTGTGCATTTACAATATACATTGATTTTTGCCATTGAAAAACGTCCAGAAATGATTGAAGCTACTGACTGAATGAAAGGAGCTGGCATCTCACTCTCTTTGAATCTTCTTTATCATGCTAAGAGGAGCAGGAAAAAGCAAAAAATTTCAGAATTGCACCTTGCAATGCGGAGAAATTACTGTTTGTGCATTTACAATATTCATTGATTTTTGCCGTTGAAAAAAGTCCAGAAATGATTGAAGCTACTGACTGAATGAAAGGAGCTGGCATCTCACTCTCTTTGAATCTTCTTTATCATGCTAAGAGGAGCAGGAAAAAGCAAAAAATTTCAGAATTGCACCTTGCAATGCGGAGAAATTACTGTTTGTGCATTTACAATATTCATTGATTTTTGCCATTGAAAAACATCATGTTATTCATATACCAGAAATGATTGAAGCTACTGACTGAATGAAAGGAGCTGGCATCTCACTCTCTTTGAATCTTCTTTATCATGCTAAGAGGAGCAGGAAAAAGCAAGAAATTTCAGAATTGCACCTTGCAATGCGGAGAAATTACTGTTTGTGCATTTACAATATTCATTGATTTTTGCCATTGAAAAACATCATGTTATTCATATACCAGAAATGTTTGAAGCTACTGACTGAATGAAAGGAGCTGGCATCTCACTCTCTTTGAATCTTCTTTATCATGCTAAGAGGAGCAGGAAAAAGCAAAAAATTTCAGAATTGCACCTTGCAATGTGGAGAAATTACTGTTTGTGCATTTACAATATTCATTGATTTTTACCATTGAAAAACGTCCAGAAATGATTGAAGCTACTGACTGAATGAAAGTAGCTGCCATCTCACTCTCTTTGAATCTTTTTTATCATGCTAAGAGGAGCAGGAAAAAGCAAAAAATTTCAGACTTGCACCTTGCAATGCGGAGAAATTACTGTTTGTGCATTTACAATATTCATTGATTTTTGCCATTGAAAAACATCATGTTATTCATATACCAGAAATGTTTGAAGCTACTGACTGAATGAAAGGAGCTGGCATCTCACTCTCTTTGAATCTTCTTTATCATGCTAAGAGGAGCAGGAAAAAGCAAAAAATTTCAGAATTGCACCTTGCAATGCAGAGAAATTACTTTTTGTGCATTTACAATATTCATTGATTTTTGCCATTGAAAAACGTCCAGAAATGATTGAAGCTACTGACTGAATGAAAGGAGCTGGCATCTCACTCTCTTTGAATCTTCTTTATCATGCTAAGAGGAGCAGGAAAAAGCAAAAAATTTCAGAATTGCACCTTGCAATGCGGAGAAATTACTGTTTGTGCATTTACAATATTCATTGATTTTTGCCATTGAAAAACGTCCAGAAATGATTGAAGCTACTGACTGAATGAAAGGAGCTGGCATCTCACTCTCTTTGAATCTTCTTTATCATGCTAAGAGGAGCAGGAGAAAGCAAAAAATTTCAGAATTGCACCTTGCAATGCGGAGAAATTACTGTTTGTGCATTTACAATATTCATTGATTTTTGCCATTGAAAAACATGTAATTCATATACCAGAAATGTTTGAAGCTACTGACTGAATGAAAGGAGCTGGCACCTCACTCTCTTTGAATCTTCTTTATCATGCTAAGAGGAGCGGGAAAAAGCAAAAAATTTCAGAATTGCACCTTGCAATGCGGAGAAATTACTGTTTGTGCATTTACAATATTCATTGATTTTTGCCATTGAAAAACGTCCAGAAATGATTGAAGGTACTGACTGAATGAAAGGAGCTGGCATCTCACTCTCTTTGAATCTTCTTTATCATGCTAAGAGGAGCAGGAAAAAGCAAAAAATTTCAGAATTGCACCTTGCAATGCGGAGAAATTACTGTTTGTGCATTTACAATATTCATTGATTTTTGCCATTGAAAAACGTCCAGAAATGATTGAAGCTACTGACTGAATGAAAGGAGCTGGCATCTCACTCTCTTTGAATCTTCTTTATCATGCTAAGAGGAGCAGGAAAAAGCAAAAAATTTCAGAATTGCACCTTGCAATGCGGAGAAATTACAGTTTGTGCATTTACAATATTCATTGATTTTTGCCATTGAGAAACGTCCAGAAATGATTGAAGCTACTGACTGAATGAAAGGAGCTGGCATCTCACTCTCTTTGAATCTTCTTTATCATGCTAAGAGGAACAGGAAAAAGCAAAAAATTTCAGAATTGCACCTTGCAATGCAGAGAAATTACTGTTTGTGCATTTACAATATTCATTGATTTTTGCCATTGAAAAACATCATGTTATTTATATACCAGAAATGTTTGAAGCTACTGACTGAATGAAAGGAGCTGGCATCTCACTCTCTTTGAATCTTCTTTATCATGCTAAGAGGAGCAGGAAAAAGCAAAAAATTTCAGAATTGCACCTTGCAATGTGGAGAAATTACTGTTTGTGCATTTACAATATTCATTGATTTTTACCATTGAAAAACGTCCAGAAATGATTGAAGCTACTGACTGAATGAAAGTAGCTGGCATCTCACTCTCTTTGAATTTTCTTTATCATGCTAAGAGGAGCAGGAAAAAGCAAAAAATTTCAGACTTGCACCTTGCAATGCGGAGAAATTACTGTTTGTGCATTTACAATATTCATTGATTTTTGCCATTGAAAAACATCATGTTATTCATATACCAGAAATGTTTGAAGCTACTGACTGAATGAAAGGAGCTGGCATCTCACTCTCTTTGAATCTTCTTTATCATGCTAAGAGGAGCAGGAAAAAGCAAAAAATTTCAGAATTGCACCTTGCAATGCGGAGAAATTACTGTTTGTGCATTTACAATATTCATTGATTTTTGCCATTGAAAAACATCATGTTATTCATATACAAGAAATGTTTGAAGCTACTGACTGAATGAAAGGAGCTGGCATCTCAATCTCTTTGAATCTTCTTTATCATGCTAAGAGGAGCAGGAAAAAGCAAAAAATTTCAGAATTGCACCTTGCAATGTGGAGACATTACTCTTTGTGCATTTACAATATTCATTGATTTTTACCATTGAAAAACGTCCAGAAATGATTGAAGCTACTGACTGAATGAAAGTAGCTGGCATCTCACTCTCTTTGAATCTTCTTTATCATGCTAAGAGGAGCAGGAAAAAGCAAAAAATTTCAGACTTGCACCTTGCAATGCGGAGAAATTACTATTTGTGCATTTACAATATTCATTGATTTTTGCCATTGAAAAACATCATGTTATTCATATACCAGAAATGTTTGAAGCTACTGACTGAATGAAAGGAGCTGGCATCTCACTCTCTTTGAATCTTCTTTATCATGCTAAGAGGAGCAGGAAAAAGCAAAAAATTTCAGAATTGCACCTTGCAATGCGGAGAAATTACTGTTTGTGCATTTACAATATTCATTGATTTTTGCCATTGAAAAACATCATGTTATTCATATACCAGAAATGTTTGAAGCTACTGACTGAATGAAAGGAGCTGACATCTCACTCTCTTTGAATCTTCTTAATCATGCTAAGAGGAGCAGGAAAAAGCAAAAAATTTCAGAATTGCACCTTGCAATGCGGAGAAATTACTGTTTGTGCATTTACAATATTCATTGATTTTTGCCATTGAAAAATGTCCAGAAATGATTGAAGCTACTGACTGAATGAAAGGAGCTGGCATCTCACTCTCTTTGAATCATGCTAAGAGGAGCAGGAAAAAGCAAAAAATTTCAGAATTGCACCTTGCAATGCGGAGAAATTACTGTTTGTGCATTTACAATATTCATTGATTTTTGCCATTGAAAAACATCATGTTATTCATATACCAGAAATGTTTGAAGCTACTGACTGAATGAAAGGAGCTGGCATCTCACTCTCTTTGAATCTTCTTTATCATGCTAAGAGGAGCAGGAAAAAGCAAAAAATTTTAGAATTGCACCTTGCAATGTGGAGAAATTACTGTTTGTGCATTTACAATATACATTGATTTTTACCATTGAAAAACGTCCAGAAATGATTGAAGCTACTGACTGAATGAAAGTAGCTGGCATCTCACTCTCTTTGAATCTTCTTTATCATGCTAAGAGGAGCAGGAAAAAGCAAAAAATTTCAGACTTGCACCTTGCAATGCGGAGAAATTACTGTTTGTGCATTTACAATATTCATTGATTTTTGCCATTGAAAAACATCATGTTATTCATATACCAGAAATGTTTGAAGCTACTGACTGAATGAAAGGAGCTGGCATCTCACTCTCTTTGAATCTTCTTTATCATGCTAAGAGGAGCAGGAAAAAGCAAAAAATTTCAGAATTGCACCTTGCAATGCGGAGAAATTACTGTTTGTGCATTTACAATATTCATTGATTTTTGCCATTGAAAAACGTCCAGAAATGATTGAAGCTACTGACTGAATGAAAGGAGCTGGCATCTCACTCTCTTTGAATCTTCTTTATCATGCTAAGAGGAGCAGGAAAAAGCAAAAAATTTCAGAATTGCACCTTGCAATGCGGAGAAATTACTGTTTGTGCATTTACAATATTCATTGATTTTTGCCATTGAAAAACGTCCAGAAATGATTGAAGCTACTGACTGAATGAAAGGAGCTGGCATCTCACTCTCTTTGAATCTTCTTTATCATGCTAAGAGGAGCAGGAAAAAGCAAAAAATTTCAGAATTGCACCTTGCAATGCGGAGAAATTACTGTTTGTGCATTTACAATATTCATTGATTTTTGCCATTGAAAAACATGTTATTCATATACCAGAAATGTTTGAAGCTACTGACTGAATGAAAGGAGCTGGCACCTCACTCTCTTTGAATCTTCTTTATCATGCTAAGAGGAGCGGGAAAAAGCAAAAAATTTCAGAATTGCACCTTGCAATGCGGAAAAATTACTGTTTGTGCATTTACAATATTCATTGATTTTTGCCATTGAAAAACGTCCAGAAATGATTGAAGGTACTGACTGAATGAAAGGAGCTGGCATCTCACTCTCTTTGAATCTTCTTTATCATGCTAAGAGGAGCAGGAAAAAGCAAAAAATTTCAGAATTGCACCTTGCAATGCGGAGAAATTACTGTTTGTGCATTTACAATATTCATTGATTTTTGCCATTGAAAAACGTCCAGAAATGATTGAAGCTACTGACTGAATGAAAGGAGCTGGCATCTCACTCTCTTTGAATCTTCTTTATCATGCTAAGAGGAGCAGGAAAAAGCAAAAAATTTCAGAATTGCACCTTGCAATGCGGAGAAATTACAGTTTGTGCATTTACAATATTCATTGATTTTTGCCATTGAAAAACATCCAGAAATGATTGAAGCTACTGACTGAATGAAAGGAGCTGGCATCTCACTCTCTTTGAATCTTCTTTATCATGCTAAAAGGAGCAGGAAAAAGCAAAAAATTTCAGAATTGCACCTTGCAATGCGGAGAAATTACTGTTTGTGCATTTACAATATTCATTGATTTTTGCCATTGAAAAACATCATGTTATTCATATACCAGAAATGTTTGAAGCTACTGACTGAATGAAAGGAGCTGGCATCTCACTCTCTTTGAATCTTCTTTATCATGCTAAGAGGAGCAGGAAAAAGCAAAAAATTTCAGAATTGCACCTTGCAATGTGGAGAAATTACTGTTTGTGCATTTACAATATTCATTGATTTTTACCATTGAAAAACGTCCAGAAATGATTGAAGCTACTGACTGAATGAAAGTAGCTGGCATCTCACTCTCTTTGAATCTTCTTTATCATGCTAAGAGGAGCAGGAAAAAGCAAAAAATTTCAGACTTGCACCTTGCAATGCGGAGAAATTACTGTTTGTGCATTTACAATATTCATTGATTTTTGCCATTGAAAAACATCATGTTATTCATATACCAGAAATGTTTGAAGCTACTGACTGAATGAAAGGAGCTGGCATCTCACTCTCTTTGAATCTTCTTTATCATGCTAAGAGGAGCAGGAAAAAGCAAAAAATTTCAGAATTGCACCTTGCAATGCGGAGAAATTACTGTTTGTGCATTTACAATATTCATTGATTTTTGCCATTGAAAAACATCATGTTATTCATATACCAGAAATGTTTGAAGCTACTGACTGAATGAAAGGAGCTGGCATCTCAATCTCTTTGAATCTTCTTTATCATGCTAAGAGGAGCAGGATAAAGCAAAAAATTTCAGAATTGCACCTTGCAATGTGGAGAAATTACTGTTTGTGCATTTACAATATTCATTGATTTTTACCATTGAAAAACGTCCAGAAATGATTGAAGCTACTGACTGAATGAAAGTAGCTGGCATCTCACTCTCTTTGAATCTTCTTTATCATGCTAAGAGGAGCAGGAAAAAGCAAAAAATTTCAGACTTGCACCTTGCAATGCGGAGAAATTACTGTTTGTGCATTTACAATATTCATTGATTTTTGCCATTGAAAAACATCATGTTATTCATATACCAGAAATGTTTGAAGCTACTGACTGAATGAAAGGAGCTGGCATCTCACTCTCTTTGAATCTTCTTTATCATGCTAAGAGGAGCAGGAAAAAGCAAAAAATTTCAGACTTGCACCTTGCAATGCGGAGAAATTACTGTTTGTGAATTTACAATATTCATTGATTTTTGCCATTGAAAAACATCATGTTATTCATATACCAGAAATGTTTGAAGCTACTGACTGAATGAAAGGAACTGGCATCTCACTCTCTTTGAATCTTCTTTATCATGCTAAGAGGAGCAGGAAAAAGCAAAAAATTTCAGAATTGCACCTTGCAATGCGGAGAAATTACTGTTTGTGCATTTACAATATTCATTGATTTTTGCCATTGAAAAACGTCCAGAAATGATTGAAGGTACTGACTGAATGAAAGTAGCTGGCATCTCACTCTCTTTGAATCTTCTTTATCATTCTAAGAGGAGCAGGAAAAAGCAAAAAATTTCAGAATTGCACCTTGCAATGCGGAGAAATTACTGTTTGTGCATTTACAATATTCATTGATTTTTGCCATTGAAAAACGTCCAGAAATGATTGAAGCTACTGACTCAATGAATGGAGCTGGCATCTCACTCTCTTTGAATCTTCTTTATCATGCTAAGAGGAGCAGGAAAAAGCAAAAAATTTCAGAATTGCACCTTGCAATGTGGAGACATTACTGTTTGTGCATTTACAATATTCATTGATTTTTACCATTGAAAAACGTCCAGAAATGATTGAAGCTACTGACTGAATGAAAGTAGCTGGCATCTCACTCTCTTTGAATCTTCTTTATCATGCTAAGAGGAGCAGGAAAAAGCAAAAAATTTCAGACTTGCACCTTGCAATGCGGAGAAATTACTATTTGTGCATTTACAATATTCATTGATTTTTGCCATTGAAAAACATCATGTTATTCATATACCAGAAATGTTTGAAGCTACTGACTGAATGAAAGGAGCTGGCATCTCACTCTCTTTGAATCTTCTTTATCATGCTAAGAGGAGCAGGAAAAAGCAAAAAATTTCAGAATTGCACCTTGCAATGCGGAGAAATTACTGTTTGTGCATTTACAATATTCATTGATTTTTGCCATTGAAAAACATCATGTTATTCATATACCAGAAATGTTTGAAGCTACTGACTGAATGAAAGGAGCTGGCATCTCACTCTCTTTGAATCTTCTTTATCATGCTAAGAGGAGCAGGAAAAAGCAAAAAATTTTAGAATTGCACCTTGCAATGTGGAGAAATTACTGTTTGTGCATTTACAATATACATTGATTTTTACCATTGAAAAACGTCCAGAAATGATTGAAGCTACTGACTGAATGAAAGTAGCTGGCATCTCACTCTCTTTGAATCTTCTTTATCATGCTAAGAGGAGCAGGAAAAAGCAAAAAATTTCAGACTTGCACCTTGCAATGCGGAGAAATTACTGTTTGTGCATTTACAATATTCATTGATTTTTGCCATTGAAAAACATCATGTTATTCATATACCAGAAATGTTTGAAGCTACTGACTGAATGAAAGGAGCTGGCATCTCACTCTCTTTGAATCTTCTTTATCATGCTAAGAGGAGCAGGAAAAAGCAAAAAATTTCAGAATTGCACCTTGCAATGCGGAGAAATTACTGTTTGTGCATTTACAATATTCATTGATTTTTGCCATTGAAAAACGTCCAGAAATGATTGAAGCTACTGACTGAATGAAAGGAGCTGGCATCTCACTCTCTTTGAATCTTCTTTATCATGCTAAGAGGAGCAGGAAAAAGCAAAAAATTTCAGAATTGCACCTTGCAATGCGGAGAAATTACTGTTTGTGCATTTACAATATTCATTGATTTTTGCCATTGAAAAACGTCCAGAAATGATTGAAGCTACTGACTGAATGAAAGGAGCTGGCATCTCACTCTCTTTGAATCTTCTTTATCATGCTAAGAGGAGCAGGAAAAAGCAAAAAATTTCAGAATTGCACCTTGCAATGCGGAGAAATTACTGTTTGTGCATTTACAATATTCATTGATTTTTGCCATTGAAAAACATGTTATTCATATACCAGAAATGTTTGAAGCTACTGACTGAATGAAAGGAGCTGGCACCTCACTCTCTTTGAATCTTCTTTATCATGCTAAGAGGAGCGGGAAAAAGCAAAAAATTTCAGAATTGCACCTTGCAATGCGGAAAAATTACTGTTTGTGCATTTACAATATTCATTGATTTTTGCCATTGAAAAACGTCCAGAAATGATTGAAGGTACTGACTGAATGAAAGGAGCTGGCATCTCACTCTCTTTGAATCTTCTTTATCATGCTAAGAGGAGCAGGAAAAAGCAAAAAATTTCAGAATTGCACCTTGCAATGCGGAGAAATTACTGTTTGTGCATTTACAATATTCATTGATTTTTGCCATTGAAAAACGTCCAGAAATGATTGAAGCTACTGACTGAATGAAAGGAGCTGGCATCTCACTCTCTTTGAATCTTCTTTATCATGCTAAGAGGAGCAGGAAAAAGCAAAAAATTTCAGAATTGCACCTTGCAATGCGGAGAAATTACAGTTTGTGCATTTACAATATTCATTGATTTTTGCCATTGAAAAACATCCAGAAATGATTGAAGCTACTGACTGAATGAAAGGAGCTGGCATCTCACTCTCTTTGAATCTTCTTTATCATGCTAAGAGGAGCAGGAAAAAGCAAAAAATTTCAGAATTGCACCTTGCAATGCGGAGAAATTACTGTTTGTGCTTTTACAATATTCATTGATTTTTGCCATTGAAAAACATCATGTTATTCATATACCAGAAATGTTTGAAGCTACTGACTGAATGAAAGGAGCTGGCATCTCACTCTCTTTGAATCTTCTTTATCATGCTAAGAGGAGCAGGAAAAAGCAAAAAATTTCAGAATTGCACCTTGCAATGTGGAGAAATTACTGTTTGTGCATTTACAATATTCATTGATTTTTACCATTGAAAAACGTCCAGAAATGATTGAAGCTACTGACTGAATGAAAGTAGCTGGCATCTCACTCTCTTTGAATCTTCTTTATCATGCTAAGAGGAGCAGGAAAAAGCAAAAAATTTCAGACTTGCACCTTGCAATGCGGAGAAATTACTGTTTGTGCATTTACAATATTCATTGATTTTTGCCATTGAAAAACATCATGTTATTCATATACCAGAAATGTTTGAAGCTACTGACTGAATGAAAGGAGCTGGCATCTCACTCTCTTTGAATCTTCTTTATCATGCTAAGAGGAGCAGGAAAAAGCAAAAAATTTCAGAATTGCACCTTGCAATGCGGAGAAATTACTGTTTGTGCATTTACAATATTCATTGATTTTTGCCATTGAAAAACATCATGTTATTCATATACCAGAAATGTTTGAAGCTACTGACTGAATGAAAGGAGCTGGCATCTCAATCTCTTTGAATCTTCTTTATCATGCTAAGAGGAGCAGGATAAAGCAAAAAATTTCAGAATTGCACCTTGCAATGTGGAGAAATTACTGTTTGTGCATTTACAATATTCATTGATTTTTACCATTGAAAAACGTCCAGAAATGATTGAAGCTACTGACTGAATGAAAGTAGCTGGCATCTCACTCTCTTTGAATCTTCTTTATCATGCTAAGAGTAGCAGGAAAAAGCAAAAAATTTCAGACTTGCACCTTGCAATGCGGAGAAATTACTGTTTGTGCATTTACAATATTCATTGATTTTTGCCATTGAAAAACATCATGTTATTCATATACCAGAAATGTTTGAAGCTACTGACTGAATGAAAGGAGCTGGCATCTCACTCTCTTTGAATCTTCTTTATCATGCTAAGAGGAGCCGGAAAAAGCAAAAAATTTCAGACTTGCACCTTGCAATGCGGAGAAATTACTGTTTGTGAATTTACAATATTCATTGATTTTTGCCATTGAAAAACATCATGTTATTCATATACCAGAAATGTTTGAAGCTACTGACTGAATGAAAGGAACTGGCATCTCAATCTCTTTGAATCTTCTTTATCATGCTAAGAGGAGCAGGAAAAAGCAAAAAATTTCAGAATTGCACCTTGCAATGCGGAGAAATTACTGTTTGTGCATTTACAATATTCATTGATTTTTGCCATTGAAAAACGTCCAGAAATGATTGAAGGTACTGACTGAATGAAAGTAGCTGGCATCTCACTCTCTTTGAATCTTCTTTATCATTCTAAGAGGAGCAGGAAAAAGCAAAAAATTTCAGAATTGCACCTTGCAATGCGGAGAAATTACTGTTTGTGCATTTACAATATTCATTGATTTTTGCCATTGAAAAACGTCCAGAAATGATTGAAGCTACTGACTCAATGAATGGAGCTGGCATCTCACTCTCTTTGAATCTTCTTTATCATGCTAAGAGGAGCAGGAAAAAGCAAAAAATTTCAGACTTGCACCTTGCAATGCGGAGAAATTACTATTTGTGCATTTACAATATTCATTGATTTTTGCCATTGAAAAACATCATGTTATTCATATACAAGAAATGTTTGAAGCTACTGACTGAATGAAAGGAGCTGGCATCTCAATCTCTTTGAATCTTCTTTATCATGCTAAGAGGAGCAGGAAAAAGCAAAAAATTTCAGAATTGCACCTTGCAATGTGGAGACATTACTGTTTGTGCATTTACAATATTCATTGATTTTTACCATTGAAAAACGTCCAGAAATGATTGAAGCTACTGACTGAATGAAAGTAGCTGGCATCTCACTCTCTTTGAATCTTCTTTATCATGCTAAGAGGAGCAGGAAAAAGCAAAAAATTTCAGACTTGCACCTTGCAATGCGGAGAAATTACTATTTGTGCATTTACAATATTCATTGATTTTTGCCATTGAAAAACATCATGTTATTCATATACCAGAAATGTTTGAAGCTACTGACTGAATGAAAGGAGCTGGCATCTCACTCTCTTTGAATCTTCTTTATCATGCTAAGAGGAGCAGGAAAAAGCAAAAAATTTCAGAATTGCACCTTGCAATGCGGAGAAATTACTGTTTGTGCATTTACAATATTCATTGATTTTTGCCATTGAAAAACATCATGTTATTCATATACCAGAAATGTTTGAAGCTACTGACTGAATGAAAGGAGCTGACATCTCACTCTCTTTGAATCTTCTTAATCATGCTAAGAGGAGCAGGAAAAAGCAAAAAATTTCAGAATTGCACCTTGCAATGCGGAGAAATTACTGTTTGTGCATTTACAATATTCATTGATTTTTGCCATTGAAAAATGTCCAGAAATGATTGAAGCTACTGACTGAATGAAAGGAGCTGGCATCTCACTCTCTTTGAATCATGCTAAGAGGAGCAGGAAAAAGCAAAAAATTTCAGAATTGCACCTTGCAATGCGGAGAAATTACTGTTTGTGCATTTACAATATTCATTGATTTTTGCCATTGAAAAACATCATGTTATTCATATACCAGAAATGTTTGAAGCTACTGACTGAATGAAAGGAGCTGGCATCTCACTCTCTTTGAATCTTCTTTATCATGCTAAGAGGAGCAGGAAAAAGCAAAAAATTTTAGAATTGCACCTTGCAATGTGGAGAAATTACTGTTTGTGCATTTACAATATACATTGATTTTTACCATTGAAAAACGTCCAGAAATGATTGAAGCTACTGACTGAATGAAAGTAGCTGGCATCTCACTCTCTTTGAATCTTCTTTATCATGCTAAGAGGAGCAGGAAAAAGCAAAAAATTTCAGACTTGCACCTTGCAATGCGGAGAAATTACTGTTTGTGCATTTACAATATTCATTGATTTTTGCCATTGAAAAACATCATGTTATTCATATACCAGAAATGTTTGAAGCTACTGACTGAATGAAAGGAGCTGGCATCTCACTCTCTTTGAATCTTCTTTATCATGCTAAGAGGAGCAGGAAAAAGCAAAAAATTTCAGAATTGCACCTTGCAATGCGGAGAAATTACTGTTTGTGCATTTACAATATTCATTGATTTTTGCCATTGAAAAACGTCCAGAAATGATTGAAGCTACTGACTGAATGAAAGGAGCTGGCATCTCACTCTCTTTGAATCTTCTTTATCATGCTAAGAGGAGCAGGAAAAAGCAAAAAATTTCAGAATTGCACCTTGCAATGCGGAGAAATTACTGTTTGTGCATTTACAATATTCATTGATTTTTGCCATTGAAAAACGTCCAGAAATGATTGAAGCTACTGACTGAATGAAAGGAGCTGGCATCTCACTCTCTTTGAATCTTCTTTATCATGCTAAGAGGAGCAGGAAAAAGCAAAAAATTTCAGAATTGCACCTTGCAATGCGGAGAAATTACTGTTTGTGCATTTACAATATTCATTGATTTTTGCCATTGAAAAACATGTTATTCATATACCAGAAATGTTTGAAGCTACTGACTGAATGAAAGGAGCTGGCACCTCACTCTCTTTGAATCTTCTTTATCATGCTAAGAGGAGCGGGAAAAAGCAAAAAATTTCAGAATTGCACCTTGCAATGCGGAAAAATTACTGTTTGTGCATTTACAATATTCATTGATTTTTGCCATTGAAAAACGTCCAGAAATGATTGAAGGTACTGACTGAATGAAAGGAGCTGGCATCTCACTCTCTTTGAATCTTCTTTATCATGCTAAGAGGAGCAGGAAAAAGCAAAAAATTTCAGAATTGCACCTTGCAATGCGGAGAAATTACTGTTTGTGCATTTACAATATTCATTGATTTTTGCCATTGAAAAACGTCCAGAAATGATTGAAGCTACTGACTGAATGAAAGGAGCTGGCATCTCACTCTCTTTGAATCTTCTTTATCATGCTAAGAGGAGCAGGAAAAAGCAAAAAATTTCAGAATTGCACCTTGCAATGCGGAGAAATTACAGTTTGTGCATTTACAATATTCATTGATTTTTGCCATTGAAAAACATCCAGAAATGATTGAAGCTACTGACTGAATGAAAGGAGCTGGCATCTCACTCTCTTTGAATCTTCTTTATCATGCTAAGAGGAGCAGGAAAAAGCAAAAAATTTCAGAATTGCACCTTGCAATGCGGAGAAATTACTGTTTGTGCATTTACAATATTCATTGATTTTTGCCATTGAAAAACATCATGTTATTCATATACCAGAAATGTTTGAAGCTACTGACTGAATGAAAGGAGCTGGCATCTCACTCTCTTTGAATCTTCTTTATCATGCTAAGAGGAGCAGGAAAAAGCAAAAAATTTCAGAATTGCACCTTGCAATGTGGAGAAATTACTGTTTGTGCATTTACAATATTCATTGATTTTTACCATTGAAAAACGTCCAGAAATGATTGAAGCTACTGACTGAATGAAAGTAGCTGGCATCTCACTCTCTTTGAATCTTCTTTATCATGCTAAGAGGAGCAGGAAAAAGCAAAAAATTTCAGACTTGCACCTTGCAATGCGGAGAAATTACTGTTTGTGCATTTACAATATTCATTGATTTTTGCCATTGAAAAACATCATGTTATTCATATACCAGAAATGTTTGAAGCTACTGACTGAATGAAAGGAGCTGGCATCTCACTCTCTTTGAATCTTCTTTATCATGCTAAGAGGAGCAGGAAAAAGCAAAAAATTTCAGAATTGCACCTTGCAATGCGGAGAAATTACTGTTTGTGCATTTACAATATTCATTGATTTTTGCCATTGAAAAACATCATGTTATTCATATACCAGAAATGTTTGAAGCTACTGACTGAATGAAAGGAGCTGGCATCTCAATCTCTTTGTATCTTCTTTATCATGCTAAGAGGAGCAGGATAAAGCAAAAAATTTCAGAATTGCACCTTGCAATGTGGAGAAATTACTGTTTGTGCATTTACAATATTCATTGATTTTTACCATTGAAAAACGTCCAGAAATGATTGAAGCTACTGACTGAATGAAAGTAGCTGGCATCTCACTCTCTTTGAATCTTCTTTATCATGCTAAGAGGAGCAGGAAAAAGCAAAAAATTTCAGACTTGCACCTTGCAATGCGGAGAAATTACTGTTTGTGCATTTACAATATTCATTGATTTTTGCCATTGAAAAACATCATGTTATTCATATACCAGAAATGTTTGAAGCTACTGACTGAATGAAAGGAGCTGGCATCTCACTCTCTTTGAATCTTCTTTATCATGCTAAGAGGAGCAGGAAAAAGCAAAAAATTTCAGACTTGCACCTTGCAATGCGGAGAAATTACTGTTTGTGAATTTACAATATTCATTGATTTTTGCCATTGAAAAACGTCCAGAAATGATTGAAGCTACTGACTCAATGAATGGAGCTGGCATCTCACTCTCTTTGAATCTTCTTTATCATGCTAAGAGGAGCAGGAAAAAGCAAAAAATTTCAGAATTGCACCTTGCAATGCGGAGAAATTACAGTTTGTGCATTTACAATATTCATTGATTTTTGCCATTGAAAAACGTCCAGAAATGATTGAAGCTACTGACTGAATGAAAGGAGCTGGCATCTCACTCTCTTTGAATCTTCTTTATCATGCTAAGAGGAGCAGGAAAAAGCAAAAAATTTCAGAATTGCACCTTGCAATGCGGAGAAATTACTGTTTGTGCATTTACAATATTCGTTGATTTTTGCCATTGAAAAACGTCCAGAAATGATTGAAGCTACTGACTGAATGAAAGGAGCTGGCATCTCACTCTCTTTGAATCTTCTTTATCATGCTAAGAGGAGCAGGAAAAAGCAAAAAATTTCAGAATTGCACCTTGCAATGCGGAGAAATTACAGTTTGTGCATTTACAATATTCATTGATTTTTGCCATTGAAAAACGTCCAGAAATGATTGAAGCTACTGACTGAATGAAAGGAGCTGGCATCTCACTCTCTTTGAATCTTCTTTATCATGCTAAGAGGAGCAGGAAAAAGCAAAAAATTTCAGAATTGCACCTTGCAATGCGGAGAAATTACTGTTTGTGCATTTACAATATTCATTGATTTTTGCCATTGAAAAACATGTTATTCATATACCAGAAATGTTTGAAGTTCCTGACTGAATGAAAGGAGCTGGCACCTCACTCTCTTTGAATCTTCTTTATCATGCTAAGAGGAGCAGGAAAAAGCAAAAAATTTCAGAATTGCACCTTGCAATGCGGAGAAATTACTGTTTGTGCATTTACAATATTCATTGATTTTTGCCATTGAAAAACGTCCAGAAATGATTGAAGCTACTGACTGAATGAAAGGAGCTGGCATCTCACTCTCTTTGAATCTTCTTTATCATGCTAAGAGGAGCAGGAAAAAGCAAAAAATTTCAGAATTGCACCTTGCAATGCGGAGAAATTACTGTTTGTGCATTTACAATATTCATTGATTTTTGCCATTGAAAAATGTCCAGAAATGATTGAAGCTACTGACTGAATGAAAGGAGCTGGCATCTCACTCTCTTTGAATCTTCTTTATCATGCTAAGAGGAGCAGGAAAAAGCAAAAAATTTCAGAATTGCGCCTTGCAATGCGGAGAAATTACTGTTTGTGCATTTACAAAATTCATTGATTTTTGCCATTGAAAAACATCATGTTATTCATATACCAGAAATGATTGAAGCTACTGACTGAAGGAAAGGAGCTGGCATCTCACTCTCTTTGAATCTTCTTTATCATGCTAAGAGGAGCAGGAAAAAGCAAAAAATTTCAGAATTGCACCTTGCAATGCGGAGAAATTACTGTTTGTGCATTTACAATATTCATTGATTTTTGCCATTGAAAAACGTCCAGAAATGATTGAAGCTACTGACTGAATGAAAGGAGCTGGCATCTCACTCTCTTTGAATCTTCTTTATCATGCTAAGAGGAGCAGGAAAAAGCAAAAAATTTCAGAATTGCTCCTTGCAATGCGGAGAAATTACTGTTTGTGCATTTACAATATTCATTGATTTTTGCGATTGAAAAACATCATGTTATTCATATACCAGAAATGATTGAAGCTACTGACTGAATGAAAGGAGCTGGCATCTCATTCTCTTTGAATCTTCTTTATCATGCTAAGAGGAGCAGGAAAAAGTAAAAAATTTCAGAATTGCACCTTGCAATGCGGAGAAATTACTGTTTGTGCATTTACAATATTCAATGATTTTTGCCATTGAAAAACGTCCAGAAATGATTGAAGCTACTGACTGAATGAAAGGAGCTGGCATCTCACTCTCTTTGAATCTTGTTTATCATGCTAAGAGGAGCAGGAAAAAGCAAAAAATTTCAGAATTGCACCTTGCAATGCGGAGAAATTACTGTTTGTGCATTTACAATATTCATTGATTTTTGCCATTGAAAAACGTCCAGAAATGATTGAAGCTACTGACTGAATGAAAGGAGCTGGCATCTCACTCTCTTTGAATCTTCTTTATCATGCTAAGAGGAGCAGGAAAAAGCCAAAAATTTCAGAATTGCACCTTGCAATGCGGAGAAATTACTGTTTGTGCATTTACAATATTCATTGATTTTTGCTATTGAAAAACATCATGTTATTCATATACCAGAAATGATTGAAGCTACTGACTGAATGAAAGGAGCTGGCATCTCACTCTCTTTGAATCTTCTTTATCATGCTAAGAGGAGCAGGAAAAAGCAAAAAATTTCAGAATTGCACCTTGCAATGCGGAGAAATTGCAGTTTGTGCATTTACAATATTCATTGATTTTTGCCATTGAAAAACGTCCAGAAATGATTGAAGCTACTGACTGAATGAAAGGAGCTGGCATCTCACTCTCTTTGAATCTTCTTTATCATGCTAAGAGGAGCAGGAAAAAGCAAAAAATTTCAGAATTGCACCTTGCAATGCGGAGAAATTACTGTTTGTGCATTTACAATATTCATTGATTTTTGCCATTTAAAAACATCATGTTATTCATATACCAGAAATGATTGAAGCTACTGACTGAATGAAAGGAGCTGGCATCTCACTCTCTTTGAATCTTCTTTATCATGCTAAGAGGAGCAGGAAAAAGCAAAAAATTTCAGAATTGCACCTTGCAATGCGGAGAAATTGCAGTTTGTGCATTTACAATATTCATTGATTTTTGCCATTGAAAAACGTCCAGAAATGATTGTAGCTACTGACTGAATGAAAGGAGCTGGCATCTCACTCTCTTTGAATCTTCTTTATCATGCTAAGAGGAGCAGGAAAAAGCAAAAAATTTCAGAATTGCACCTTGCAATGCGGAGAAATTACTGTTTGTGCATTTACAATATTCATTGATTTTTGCCATTGAAAAACGTCCAGAAATGATTGAAGCTACTGACTGAATGAAAGGAGCTGGCATCTCACTCTCTTTGAATCTTCTTTATCATGCTAAGAGGAGCAGGAAAAAGCAAAAAATTTCAGAATTGCACCTTGCAATGCGGAGAAATTACTGTTTGTGCATTTACAATATTCATTGATTTTTGCCATTGAAAAATGTCCAGAAATGATTGAAGCTACTGACTGAATGAAAGGAGCTGGCATCTCACTCTCTTTGAATCTTCTTTATCATGCTAAGAGGAGCAGGAAAAAGCAAAAAATTTCAGAATTGCGCCTTGCAATGCGGAGAAATTACTGTTTGTGCATTTACAAAATTCATTGATTTTTGCCATTGAAAAACATCATGTTATTCATATACCAGAAATGATTGAAGCTACTGACTGAAGGAAAGGATCTGGCATCTCACTCTCTTTGAATCTTCTTTGTCATGCTAAGAGGAGCAGGAAAAAGCAAAAAATTTCAGAATTGCACCTTGCAATGCGGAGAAATTACTGTTTGTGCATTTACAATATTCATTGATTTTTGCCATTGAAAAACGTCCAGAAATGATTGAAGCTACTGACTGAATGAAAGGAGCTGGCATCTCACTCTCTTTGAATCTTCTTTATCATGCTAAGAGGAGCAGGAAAAAGCAAAACATTTCAGAATTGCACCTTGCAATGCGGAGAAATTACTGTTTGTGCATTTACAATATTCATTGATTTTTGCGATTGAAAAACATCATGTTATTCATATACCAGAAATGATTGAAGCTACTGACTGAATGAAAGGAGCTGGCATCTCACTCTCTTTGAATCTTCTTTATCATGCTAAGAGGAGCAGGAAAAAGTAAAAAATTTCAGAATTGCACCTTGCAATGCGGAGAAATTACTGTTTGTGCATTTACAATATTCAATGATTTTTGCTATTGAAAAACGTCCAGAAATGATTGAAGCTACTGACTGAATGAAAGGAGCTGGCATCTCACTCTCTTTGAATCTTCTTTATCATGCTAAGAGGAGCAGGAAAAAGCAAAAAATTTCAGAATTGCACCTTGCAATGCGGAGAAATTACTGTTTGTGCATTTACAATATTCATTGATTTTTGCCATTGAAAAACGTCCAGAAATGATTGAAGCTACTGACTGAATGAAAGGAGCTGGCATCTCACTCTCTTTGAATCTTCTTTATCATGCTAAGAGGAGCAGGAAAAAGCAAAAAATTTCAGAATTGCACCTTGCAATGCGGAGAAATTACTGTTTGTGCATTTACAATATTCATTGATTTTTGCCATTGAAAAATGTCCAGAAATGATTGAAGCTACTGACTGAATGAAAGGAGCTGGCATCTCACTCTCTTTGAATCTTCTTTATCATGCTAAGAGGAGCAGGAAAAAGCAAAAAATTTCAGAATTGCGCCTTGCAATGCGGAGAAATTACTGTTTGTGCATTTACAAAATTCATTGATTTTTGCCATTGAAAAACATCATGTTATTCATATACCAGAAATGATTGAAGCTACTGACTGAAGGAAAGGATCTGGCATCTCACTCTCTTTGAATCTTCTTTATCATGCTAAGAGGAGCAGGAAAAAGTAAAAAATTTCAGAATTGCACCTTGCAATGCGGAGAAATTACTGTTTGTGCATTTACAATATTCAATGATTTTTGCCATTGAAAAACGTCCAGAAATGATTGAAGCTACTGACTGAATGAAAGGAGCTGGCATCTCACTCTCTTTGAATCTTCTTTATCATGCTAAGAGGAGCAGGAAAAAGCAAAAAATTTCAGAATTGCACCTTGCAATGCGGAGAAATTACTGTTTGTGCATTTACAATATTCATTGATTTTTGCCATTGAAAAACATCATGTTATTCATATACCAGAAATGATTGAAGCTACTGACTGAATGAAAGGAGCTGGCATCTCACTCTCTTTGAATCTTCTTTATCATGCTAAGAGGAGCAGGAAAAAGCAAAAAATTTCAGAATTGCACCTTGCAATGCGGAGAAATTGCAGTTTGTGCATTTACAATATTCATTGATTTTTGCCATTGAAAAACGTCCAGAAATGATTGAAGCTACTGACTGAATGAAAGGAGCTGGCATCTCACTCTCTTTGAATCTTCTTTATCATGCTAAGAGGAGCAGGAAAAAGCAAAAAATTTCAGAATTGCACCTTGCAATGCGGAGAAATTACTGTTTGTGCATTTACAATATTCATTGATTTTTGCCATTGAAAAACGTCCAGAAATGATTGAAGCTACTGACTGAATGAAAGGAGCTGGCATCTCACTCTCTTTGAATCTTCTTTATCATGCTAAGAGGAGCAGGAAAAAGCAAAAAATTTCAGAATTGCACCTTGCAATGCGGAGAAATTACTGTTTGTGCATTTACAATATTCATTGATTTTTGCCATTGAAAAATGTCCAGAAATGATTGAAGCTACTGACTGAATGAAAGGAGCTGGCATCTCACTCTCTTTGAATCTTCTTTATCATGCTAAGAGGAGCAGGAAAAAGCAAAAAATTTCAGAATTGCGCCTTGCAATGCGGAGAAATTACTGTTTGTGCATTTACAAAATTCATTGATTTTTGCCATTGAAAAACATCATGTTATTCATATACCAGAAATGATTGAAGCTACTGACTGAAGGAAAGGATCTGGCATCTCACTCTCTTTGAATCTTCTTTGTCATGCTAAGAGGAGCAGGAAAAAGCAAAAAATTTCAGAATTGCACCTTGCAATGCGGAGAAATTACTGTTTGTGCATTTACAATATTCATTGATTTTTGCCATTGAAAAACGTCCAGAAATGATTGAAGCTACTGACTGAATGAAAGGAGCTGGCATCTCACTCTCTTTGAATCTTCTTTATCATGCTAAGAGGAGCAGGAAAAAGCAAAACATTTCAGAATTGCACCTTGCAATGCGGAGAAATTACTGTTTGTGCATTTACAATATTCATTGATTTTTGCGATTGAAAAACATCATGTTATTCATATACCAGAAATGATTGAAGCTACTGACTGAATGAAAGGAGCTGGCATCTCACTCTCTTTGAATCTTCTTTATCATGCTAAGAGGAGCAGGAAAAAGTAAAAAATTTCAGAATTGCACCTTGCAATGCGGAGAAATTACTGTTTGTGCATTTACAATATTCAATGATTTTTGCCATTGAAAAACGTCCAGAAATGATTGAAGCTACTGACTGAATGAAAGGAGCTGGCATCTCACTCTCTTTGAATCTTCTTTATCATGCTAAGAGGAGCAGGAAAAAGCAAAAAATTTCAGAATTGCACCTTGCAATGCGGAGAAATTACTGTTTGTGCATTTACAATATTCATTGATTTTTGCCATTGAAAAACATCATGTTATTCATATACCAGAAATGATTGAAGCTACTGACTGAATGAAAGGAGCTGGCATCTCACTCTCTTTGAATCTTCTTTATCATGCTAAGAGGAGCAGGAAAAAGCAAAAAATTTCAGAATTGCACCTTGCAATGCGGAGAAATTGCAGTTTGTGCATTTACAATATTCATTGATTTTTGCCATTGAAAAACGTCCAGAAATGATTGAAGCTACTGACTGAATGAAAGGAGCTGGCATCTCACTCTCTTTGAATCTTCTTTATCATGCTAAGAGGAGCAGGAAAAAGCAAAAAATTTCAGAATTGCACCTTGCAATGCGGAGAAATTACTGTTTGTGCATTTACAATATTCATTGATTTTTGCCATTGAAAAACGTCCAGAAATGATTGAAGCTACTGACTGAATGAAAGGAGCTGGCATCTCACTCTCTTTGAATCTTCTTTATCATGCTAAGAGGAGCAGGAAAAAGCAAAAAATTTCAGAATTGCACCTTGCAATGCGGAGAAATTACTGTTTGTGCATTTACAATATTCATTGATTTTTGCCATTGAAAAATGTCCAGAAATGATTGAAGCTACTGACTGAATGAAAGGAGCTGGCATCTCACTCTCTTTGAATCTTCTTTATCATGCTAAGAGGAGCAGGAAAAAGCAAAAAATTTCAGAATTGCGCCTTGCAATGCGGAGAAATTACTGTTTGTGCATTTACAAAATTCATTGATTTTTGCCATTGAAAAACATCATGTTATTCATATACCAGAAATGATTGAAGCTACTGACTGAAGGAAAGGATCTGGCATCTCACTCTCTTTGAATCTTCTTTGTCATGCTAAGAGGAGCAGGAAAAAGCAAAACATTTCAGAATTGCACCTTGCAATGCGGAGAAATTACTGTTTGTGCATTTACAATATTCATTGATTTTTGCGATTGAAAAACATCATGTTATTCATATACCAGAAATGATTGAAGCTACTGACTGAATGAAAGGAGCTGGCATCTCACTCTCTTTGAATCTTCTTTATCATGCTAAGAGGAGCAGGAAAAAGTAAAAAATTTCAGAATTGCACCTTGCAATGCGGAGAAATTACTGTTTGTGCATTTACAATATTCAATGATTTTTGCCATTGAAAAACGTCCAGAAATGATTGAAGCTACTGACTGAATGAAAGGAGCTGGCATCTCACTCTCTTTGAATCTTCTTTATCATGCTAAGAGGAGCAGGAAAAAGCAAAAAATTTCAGAATTGCACCTTGCAATGCGGAGAAATTACTGTTTGTGCATTTACAATATTCATTGATTTTTGCCATTGAAAAACGTCCAGAAATGATTGAAGCTACTGACTGAATGAAAGGAGCTGGCATCTCACTCTCTTTGAATCTTCTTTATCATGCTAAGAGGAGCAGGAAAAAGCAAAAAATTTCAGAATTGCACCTTGCAATGCGGAGAAATTACTGTTTGTGCATTTACAATATTCATTGATTTTTGCCATTGAAAAACATCATGTTATTCATATACCAGAAATGATTGAAGCTACTGACTGAATGAAAGGAGCTGGCATCTCACTCTCTTTGAATCTTCTTTATCATGCTAAGAGGAGCAGGAAAAAGTAAAAAATTTCAGAATTGCACCTTGCAATGCGGAGAAATTACTGTTTGTGCATTTATAATATTCAATGATTTTTGCCATTGAAAAACGTCCAGAAATGATTGAAGCTACTGACTGAACGAAAGGAGCTGGCATCTCACTCTCTTTGAATCTTCTTTATCATGCTAAGAGGAGCAGGAAAAAGCAAAAAATTTCAGAATTGCACCTTGCAATGCGGAGAAATTACTGTTTGTGCATTTACAATATTCATTGATTTTTGCCATTGAAAAACATCATGTTATTCATATACCAGAAATGTTTGAAGCTACTGACTGAATGAAAGGAGCTGGCATCTCACTCTCTTTGAATCTTCTTTATCATGCTAAGAGGAGCAGGAAAAAGCAAAAAATTTCAGAATTGCACCTTGCAATGCCGAGAAATTACTCTTTGTGCATTTACAATATTCAATGATTTTTGCCATTGAAAAACGTCCAGAAATGATTGAAGCTACTGACTGAATGAAAGGAGCTGGCATCTCACTCTCTTTGAATCTTGTTTATCATGCTAAGAGGAGCAGGAAAAAGCAAAAAATTTCAGAATTGCACCTTGCAATGCGGAGAAATTACTGTTTGTGCATTTACAATATTCATTGATTTTTGCCATTGAAAAACGTCCAGAAATGATTGAAGCTACTGACTGAATGAAAGGAGCTGGCATCTCACTCTCTTTGAATCTTCTTTATCATGCTAAGAGGAGCAGGAAAAAGCAAAAAATTTCAGAATTGCACCTTGCAATGCGGAGAAATTACTGTTTGTGCATTTACAATATTCATTGATTTTTGCTATTGAAAAACATCATGTTATTCATATACCAGAAATGATTGAAGCTACTGACTGAATGAAAGGAGCTGGCATCTCACTCTCTTTGAATCTTCTTTATCATGCTAAGAGGAGCAGGAAAAAGCAAAAAATTTCAGAATTGCACCTTGCAATGCGGAGAAATTACTGTTTGTGCATTTACAATATTCATTGATTTTTGCCATTGAAAAACGTCCAGAAATGATTGAAGCTACTGACTGAATGAAAGGAGCTGGCATCTCACTCTCTTTGAATCTTCTTTATCATGCTAAGAGGAGCAGGAAAAAGCAAAAAATTTCAGAATTGCACCTTGCAATGCGGAGAAATTACTGTTTGTGCATTTACAATATTCATTGATTTTTGCCATTGAAAAACGTCCAGAAATGATTGAAGCTACTGACTGAATGAAAGGAGCTGGCATCTCACTCTCTTTGAATCTTCTTTATCATGCTAAGAGGAGCAGGGAAAAGCAAAAAATTTCAGAATTGCACCTTGCAATGCGGAGAAATTACTGTTTGTGCATTTACAATATTCATTGATTTTTGCTATTGAAAAACATCATGTTATTCATATACCAGAAATGATTGAAGCTACTGACTGAATGAAAGGAGCTGGCATCTCACTCTCTTTGAATCTTCTTTATCATGCTAAGAGGAGCAGGAAAAAGCAAAAAATTTCAGAATTGCACCTTGCAATGCGGAGAAATTACAGTTTGTGCATTTACAATATTCATTGATTTTTGCCATTGAAAAGCGTCCAGAAATGATTGAAGCTACTGACTGAATGAAAGGAGCTGGCATCTCACTCTCTTTGAATCTTCTTTATCATGCTAAGAGGAGCAGGAAAAAGCAAAAAATTTCAGAATTGCACCTTGCAATGCGGAGAAATTACTGTTTGTGCATTTACAATATTCATTGATTTTTGCCATTGAAAAACGTCCAGAAATGATTGAAGGTACTGACTGAATGAAAGGAGCTGGCATCTCACTCTCTTTGAATCTTCTTTATCATGCTAAGAGGAGCAGGAAAAAGCAAAAAATTTCAGAATTGCACCTTGCAATGCGGAGAAATTACTGTTTGTGCATTTACAATATTCATTGATTTTTGCCATTGAAAAACGTCCAGAAATGATTGAAGCTACTGACTGAATGAAAGGAGCTGGCATCTCACTCTCTTTGAATCTTCTTTATCATGCTAAGAGGAGCAGGAAAAAGCAAAAAATTTCAGAATTGCACCTTGCAATGCGGAGAAATTACTGTTTGTGCATTTACAATATTCATTGATTTTTGCCATTGAAAAATGTCCAGAAATGATTGAAGCTACTGACTGAATGAAAGGAGCTGGCATCTCACTCTCTTTGAATCTTCTTTATCATGCTAAGAGGAGCAGGAAAAAGCAAAAAATTTCAGAATTGCGCCTTGCAATGCGGAGAAATTACTGTTTGTGCATTTACAAAATTCATTGATTTTTGCCATTGAAAAATATCATGTTATTCATATACCAGAAATGATTGATGTTTTTCAATGGCAAAAATCAATGAATATTGTAAATGAACAAACAGTAATTTCTCCGCATTGCAAGGTGCAATTCTGAAGTTTTTTGCTTTTTCCTGCTAATCCTAGCATGATAAAGAAGATTCAAAGAGAGTGAGATGCCAGCTCCTTTCATTCAGTCAGTAGCTTCAAACATTTCTGGACGTTTTTCAATGGCAAAAATCAATGAATATTGTAAATGCACAAACAGTAATATCTCCACATTGCAAGGTGCAATTCTGAAATTTTTTGCTTTTTCCTGTTAATCCTAGCATGATAAAGAAGATTTAAAGAGAGTGAGATGCCAGCTCCTTTCATTCAGTCAGTAGCTTCAAACATTTCTGGTATATGAAAAACATGTTTTTCAATGGCAAAAATAAATGAATATTGTAAATGCACAAACAGTAATATCTCCACATTGCAAGGTGCAATTCTGAAATTTTTTGCTTTTTCCTGCTAATCCTAGCATGATAAAGAAGATTCAAAGAGAGTGAGATGCCAGCTCCTTTCATTCAGTCAGTAGCTTCAAACATTTCTGGTATATGAAAAACATGTTTTTCAATGGCAAAAATCAATGAATATTGTAAATGCACAAACAGTAATATCTCCACATTGCAAGGTGCAATTCTGAAATTTTTTGCTTTTTCCTGCTAATCCTAGCATGATAAAGAAGATTCAAAGAGAGTGAGATGCCAGCTCCTTTCATTCAGTCAGTAGCTTCAAACATTTCTGGACGTTTTTCAATGGCAAAAATCAATGAATATTGTAAATGCACAAACAGTAATATCTCCACATTGCAAGGTGCAATTCTGAAATTTTTTGCTTTTTCCTGCTAATCCTAGCATGATAAAGAAGATTCAAAGAGAGTGAGATGCCAGCTCCTTTCATTCAGTCAGTAGCTTCAAACATTTCTGGACGTTTTTCAATGGCAAAAATCAATGAATATTGTAAATGCACAAACAGTAATATCTCCACATTGCAAGGTGCAATTCTGAAATTTTTTGCTTTTTCCTGTTAATCCTAGCATGATAAAGAAGATTCAAAGAGAGTGAGATGCCAGCTCCTTTCATTCAGTCAGTAGCTTCAAACATTTCTGGTATATGAAAAACATGTTTTTCAATGGCAAAAATCAATGAATATTGTAAATGCACAAACAGTAATATCTCCACATTGCAAGGTGCAATTCTGAAATTTTTTGTTTTTTCCTGTTAATCCTAGCATGATAAAGAAGATTCAAAGAGAGTGAGATGCCAGCTCCTTTCATTCAGTCAGTAGCTTCAAACATTTCTGGTATATGAAAAACATGTTTTTCAATGGCAAAAATCAATGAATATTGTAAATGCACAAACAGTAATATCTCCACATTGCAAGGTGCAATTCTGAAATTTTTTGCTTTTTCCTGCTAATCCTAGCATGATAAAGAAGATTCAAAGAGAGTGAGATGCCAGCTCCTTTCATTCAGTCAGTAGCTTCAAACATTTCTGGTATATGAAAAACATGTTTTTCAATGGCAAAAATCAATGAATATTGTAAATGCACAAACAGTAATATCTCCACATTGCAAGGTGCAATTCTGAAATTTTTTGCTTTTTCCTGCTAATCCTAGCATGATAAAGAAGATTCAAAGAGAGTGAGATGCCAGCTCCTTTCATTCAGTCAGTAGCTTCAAACATTTCTGGTATATGAAAAACATGTTTTTCAATGGCAAAAATCAATGAATATTGTAAATGCACAAACAGTAATATCTCCACATTGCAAGGTGCAATTCTGAAATTTTTTGCTTTTTCCTGCTAATCCTAGCATGATAAAGAAGATTCAAAGAGAGTGAGATGCCAGCTCCTTTCATTCAGTCAGTAGCTTCAAACATTTCTGGTATATGAAAAACATGTTTTTCAATGGCAAAAATCAATGAATATTGTAAATGCACAAACAGTAATATCTCCACATTGCAAGGTGCAATTCTGAAATTTTTAGCTTTTTCCTGTTAATCCTAGCATGATAAAGAAGATTCAAAGAGAGTGAGATGCCAGCTCCTTTCATTCAGTCAGTAGCTTCAAACATTTCTGGACGTTTTTCAATGGCAAAAATCAATGAATATTGTAAATGCACAAACAGTAATATCTCCACATTGCAAGGTGCAATTCTGAAATTTTTTGCTTTTTCCTGTTAATCCTAGCATGATAAAGAAGATTCAAAGAGAGTGAGATACCAGCTCCTTTCATTCAGTCAGTAGCTTCAAACATTTCTGGTATATGAAAAACATGTTTTTCAATGGCAAAAATAAATGAATATTGTAAATGCACAAACAGTAATATCTCCACATTGCAAGGTGCAATTCTGAAATTTTTTGCTTTTTCCTGCTAATCCTAGCATGATAAAGAAGATTCAAAGAGAGTGAGATGCCAGCTAATTTCATTCAGTCAGTAGCTTCAAACATTTCTGGACGTTTTTCAATGGCAAAAATCAATGAATATTGTAAATGCACAAACAGTAATATCTCCACATTGCAAGGTGCAATTCTGAAATTTTTTGCTTTTTCCTGCTAATCCTAGCATGATAAAGAAGATTCAAAGAGAGTGAGATGCCAGCTCCTTTCATTCAGTCAGTAGCTTCAAACATTTCTTGTATATGAAAAACATGTTTTTCAATGGCAAAAATCAATGAATATTGTAAATGCATAAACAGTAATATCTCCACATTGCAAGGTGCAATTCTGAAATTTTTTGCTTTTTCCTGCTAATCCTAGCATGATAAAGAAGATTCAAAGAGAGTGAGATACCAGCTCCTTTCATTCAGTCAGTAGCTTCAAACATTTCTGGACGTTTTTCAATGGCAAAAATCAAGGAATATTGTAAATGCACAAACAGTAATATCTCCACATTGCAAGGTGCAATTCTGAAATTTTTTGCTTTTTCCTGTTAATCCTAGCATGATAAAGAAGATTCAAAGAGAGTGAGATGCCAGCTCCTTTCATTCAAGTCAGTAGCTTCAAACATTTCTGGTATATGAAAAACATGTTTTTCAATGGCAAAAATCAATGAATATTGTAAATGCACAAACAGTAATATCTCCACATTGCAAGGTGCAATTCTGAAATTTTTTGCTTTTTCCTGCTTATCCTAGCATGATAAAGAAGATTCAAAGAGAGTGAGATGCCAGCTCCTTTCATTCAGTCAGTAGCTTCAAACATTTCTGGTATATGAAAAACATGTTTTTCAATGGCAAAAATCAATGAATATTGTAAATGCACAAACAGTAATATCTCCACATTGCAAGGTGCAATTCTGAAATTTTTTTGCTTTTTCCTGCTAATCCTAGCATGATAAAGAAGATTCAAAGAGAGTGAGATGCCAGCTCCTTTCATTCAGTCAGTAGCTTCAAACATTTCTGGACGTTTTTCAATGGCAAAATCAATGAATATTGTAAATGCACAAACAGTAATATCTCCACATTGCAAGGTGCAATTCTGAAATTTTTTGCTTTTTCCTGTTAATCCTAGCATGATAAAGAAGATTCAAAGACAGTGAGATGCCAGCTCCTTTCATTCAGTCAGTAGCTTCAAACATTTCTGGTATATGAAAAACATGTTTTTCAATGGCAAAAATCAATGAATATTGTAAATGCACAAACAGTAATATCTCCACATTGCAAGGTGCAATTCTGAAATTTTTTGCTTTTTCCTGCTAATCCTAGCATGATAAAGAAGATTCAAAGAGAGTGAGATGCCAGCTCCTTTCATTCCGTCAGTAGCTTCAAACATTTCTGGTATATGAAAAACATGTTTTTCAATGGCAAAAATCAATGAATATTGTAAATGCACAAACAGTAATATCTCCACATTGCAAGGTGCAATTCTGAAATTTTTTGCTTTTTCCTGCTTATCCTAGCATGATTAAGAAGATTCAAAGAGAGTGAGATGCCAGCTCCTTTCATTCAGTCAGTAGCTTCAAACATTTCTGGACGTTTTTCAATGGCAAAATCAATGAATATTGTAAATGCACAAACAGTAATATCTCCACATTGCAAGGTGCAATTCTGAAATTTTTTGCTTTTTCCTGTTAATCCTAGCATGATAAAGAAGATTCAAAGACAGTGAGATGCCAGCTCCTTTCATTCAGTCAGTAGCTTCAAACATTTCTGGTATATGAAAAACATGTTTTTCAATGGCAAAAATCAATGAATATTGTAAATGCACAAACAGTAATATCTCCACATTGCAAGGTGCAATTCTGAAATTTTTTGCTTTTTCCTGCTAATCCTAGCATGATAAAGAAGATTCAAAGAGAGTGAGATGCCAGCTCCTTTCATTCCGTCAGTAGCTTCAAACATTTCTGGTATATGAAAAACATGTTTTTCAATGGCAAAAATCAATGAATATTGTAAATGCACAAACAGTAATATCTCCACATTGCAAGGTGCAATTCTGAAATTTTTTGCTTTTTCCTGCTAATCCTAGCATGATAAAGAAGATTCAAAGAGAGTGAGATGCCAGCTCCTTTCATTCAGTCAGTAGCTTCAAACATTTCTGGACGTTTTTCAATGGCAAAATCAATGAATATTGTAAATGCACAAACAGTAATATCTCCACATTGCAAGGTGCAATTCTGAAATTTTTTGCTTTTTCCTGCTAATCCTAGCATGATAAAGAAGATTCAAAGAGAGTGAGATGCCAGCTAATTTCATTCAGTCAGTAGCTTCAAACATTTCTGGACGTTTTTCAATGGCAAAAATCAATGAATATTGTAAATGCACAAACAGTAATATCTCCACATTGCAAGGTGCAATTCTGAAATTTTTTGCTTTTTCCTGCTAATCCTAGCATGATAAAGAAGATTCAAAGAGAGTGAGATGCCAGCTCCTTTCATTCAGTCAGTAGCTTCAAACATTTCTTGTATATGAAAAACATGTTTTTCAATGGCAAAAATCAATGAATATTGTAAATGCACAAACAGTAATATCTCCACATTGCAAGGTGCAATTCTGAAATTTTTTGCTTTTTCCTGCTAATCCTAGCATGATAAAGAAGATTCAAAGAGAGTGAGATACCAGCTCCTTTCATTCAGTCAGTAGCTTCAAACATTTCTGGACGTTTTTCAATGGCAAAAATCAATGAATATTGTAAATGCACAAACAGTAATATCTCCACATTGCAAGGTGCAATTCTGAAATTTTTTGCTTTTTCCTGTTAATCCTAGCATGATAAAGAAGATTCAAAGAGAGTGAGATGCCAGCTCCTTTCATTCAAGTCAGTAGCTTCAAACATTTCTGGTATATGAAAAACATGTTTTTCAATGGCAAAAATCAATGAATATTGTAAATGCACAAACAGTAATATCTCCACATTGCAAGGTGCAATTCTGAAATTTTTTGCTTTTTCCTGCTTATCCTAGCATGATAAAGAAGATTCAAAGAGAGTGAGATGCCAGCTCCTTTCATTCAGTCAGTAGCTTCAAACATTTCTGATATATGAAAAACATGTTTTTCAATGGCAAAAATCAATGAATATTGTAAATGCACAAACAGTAATATCTCCACATTGCAAGGTGCAATTCTGAAATTTTTTTGCTTTTTCCTGCTAATCCTAGCATGATAAAGAAGATTTAAAGAGAGTGAGATGCCAGCTCCTTTCATTCAGTCAGTAGCTTCAAACATTTCTGGACGTTTTTCAATGGCAAAATCAATGAATATTGTAAATGCACAAACAGTAATATCTCCACATTGCAAGGTGCAATTCTGAAATTTTTTGCTTTTTCCTGTTAATCCTAGCATGATAAAGAAGATTCAAAGACAGTGAGATGCCAGCTCCTTTCATTCAGTCAGTAGCTTCAAACATTTCTGGTATATGAAAAACATGTTTTTCAATGGCAAAAATCAATGAATATTGTAAATGCACAAACAGTAATATCTCCACATTGCAAGGTGCAATTCTGAAATTTTTTGCTTTTTCCTACTAATCCTAGCATGATAAAGAAGATTCAAAGAGAGTGAGATGCCAGCTCCTTTCATTCCGTCAGTAGCTTCAAACATTTCTGGTATATGAAAAACATGTTTTTCAATGGCAAAAATCAATGAATATTGTAAATGCACAAACAGTAATATCTCCACATTGCAAGGTGCAATTCTGAAATTTTTTGCTTTTTCCTGCTAATCCTAGCATGATAAAGAAGATTCAAAGAGAGTGAGATGCCAGCTCCTTTCATTCCGTCAGTAGCTTCAAACATTTCTGGTATATGAAAAACATGTTTTTCAATGGCAAAAATCAATGAATATTGTAAATGCACAAACAGTAATATCTCCACATTGCAAGGTGCAATTCTGAAATTTTTTGCTTTTTCCTGCTAATCCTAGCATGATAAAGAAGATTCAAAGAGAGTGAGATGCCAGCTCCTTTCATTCAGTCAGTAGCTTCAAACATTTCTGGACGTTTTTCAATGGCAAAATCAATGAATATTGTAAATGCACAAACAGTAATATCTCCACATTGCAAGGTGCAATTCTGAAATTTTTTGCTTTTTCCTGCTAATCCTAGCATGATAAAGAAGATTCAAAGAGAGTGAGATGCCAGCTAATTTCATTCAGTCAGTAGCTTCAAACATTTCTGGACGTTTTTCAATGGCAAAAATCAATGAATATTGTAAATGCACAAACAGTAATATCTCCACATTGCAAGGTGCAATTCTGAAATTTTTTGCTTTTTCCTGCTAATCCTAGCATGATAAAGAAGATTCAAAGAGAGTGAGATGCCAGCTCCTTTCATTCAGTCAGTAGCTTCAAACATTTCTTGTATATGAAAAACATGTTTTTCAATGGCAAAAATCAATGAATATTGTAAATGCACAAACAGTAATATCTCCACATTGCAAGGTGCAATTCTGAAATTTTTTGCTTTTTCCTGCTAATCCTAGCATGATAAAGAAGATTCAAAGAGAGTGAGATACCAGCTCCTTTCATTCAGTCAGTAGCTTCAAACATTTCTGGACGTTTTTCAATGGCAAAAATCAATGAATATTGTAAATGCACAAACAGTAATATCTCCACATTGCAAGGTGCAATTCTGAAATTTTTTGCTTTTTCCTGTTAATCCTAGCATGATAAAGAAGATTCAAAGAGAGTGAGATGCCAGCTCCTTTCATTCAAGTCAGTAGCTTCAAACATTTCTGGTATATGAAAAACATGTTTTTCAATGGCAAAAATCAATGAATATTGTAAATGCACAAACAGTAATATCTCCACATTGCAAGGTGCAATTCTGAAATTTTTTGCTTTTTCCTGCTTATCCTAGCATGATAAAGAAGATTCAAAGAGAGTGAGATGCCAGCTCCTTTCATTCAGTCAGTAGCTTCAAACATTTCTGATATATGAAAAACATGTTTTTCAATGGCAAAAATCAATGAATATTGTAAATGCACAAACAGTAATATCTCCACATTGCAAGGTGCAATTCTGAAATTTTTTTGCTTTTTCCTGCTAATCCTAGCATGATAAAGAAGATTTAAAGAGAGTGAGATGCCAGCTCCTTTCATTCAGTCAGTAGCTTCAAACATTTCTGGACGTTTTTCAATGGCAAAATCAATGAATATTGTAAATGCACAAACAGTAATATCTCCACATTGCAAGGTGCAATTCTGAAATTTTTTGCTTTTTCCTGTTAATCCTAGCATGATAAAGAAGATTCAAAGACAGTGAGATGCCAGCTCCTTTCATTCAGTCAGTAGCTTCAAACATTTCTGGTATATGAAAAACATGTTTTTCAATGGCAAAAATCAATGAATATTGTAAATGCACAAACAGTAATATCTCCACATTGCAAGGTGCAATTCTGAAATTTTTTGCTTTTTCCTACTAATCCTAGCATGATAAAGAAGATTCAAAGAGAGTGAGATGCCAGCTCCTTTCATTCCGTCAGTAGCTTCAAACATTTCTGGTATATGAAAAACATGTTTTTCAATGGCAAAAATCAATGAATATTGTAAATGCACAAACAGTAATATCTCCACATTGCAAGGTGCAATTCTGAAATTTTTTGCTTTTTCCTGCTAATCCTAGCATGATAAAGAAGATTCAAAGAGAGTGAGATGCCAGCTCCTTTCATTCAGTCAGTAGCTTCAAACATTTCTGGACGTTTTTCAATGGCAAAAATCAATGAATATTGTAAATGCACAAACAGTAATATCTCCACATTGCAAGGTGCAATTCTAAAATTTTTTGCTTTTTCCTGCTAATCCTAGCATGATAAAGAAGATTCAAAGAGAGTGAGATGCCAGCTCCTTTCATTCAGTCAGTAGCTTCAAACATTTCTTGTATATGAAAAACATGTTTTTCAATGGCAAAAATCAATGAATATTGTAAATGCACAAACAGCAATATCTCCACATTGCAAGGTGCAATTCTGAAATTTTTTGCTTTTTCCTGCTAATCCTAGCATGATAAAGAAGATTCAAAGAGAGTGAGATGCCAGCTCCTTTCATTCAGTCAGTAGCTTCAAACATTTCTGGACGTTTTTCAATGGCAAAAATCAATGAATATTGTAAATGCACAAACAGTAATATCTCCACATTGCAAGGTGCAATTCTGAAATTTTTTGCTTTTTCCTGTTAATCCTAGCATGATAAAGAAGATTCAAAGAGAGTGAGATGCCAGCTCCTTTCATTCAGTCAGTAGCTTCAAACATTTCTGGTATATGAAAAACATGTTTTTCAATGGCAAAAATCAATGAATATTGTAAATGCACAAACAGTAATATCTCCACATTGCAAGGTGCAATTCTGAAATTTTTTGCTTTTTCCTGCTAATCCTAGCATGATAAAGAAGATTCAAAGAGAGTGAGATTCCAGCTCCTTTCATTCAGTCAGTAGCTTCAAACATTTCTGGTATATGAAAAACATGTTTTTCAATGGCAAAAATCAATGAATATTGTAAATGCACAAACAGTAATATCTCCACATTGCAAGGTGCAATTCTGAAATTTTTTGCTTTTTCCTGCTAATCCAAGCATGATAAAGAAGATTCAAAGAGAGTGAGATGCCAGCTCCTTTCATTCAGTCAGTAGCTTCAAACATTTCTGGTATATGAATAACATGATGTTTTTCAATGGCAAAAATCAATGAATATTGTAAATGCACAAACAGTAATTTCTCCGCATTGCAAGGTGCAATTCTGAAATTTTTTGCTTTTTCCTGCTCCTCTTAGCATGATAAAGAAGATTCAAAGAGAGTGAGATGCCAGCTCCTTTCATTCAGTCAGTAGCTTCAAACATTTCTGGTATATGAATAACATGATGTTTTTCAATGGCAAAAATCAATGAATATTGTAAATGCACAAACAGTAATTTCTCCGCATTGCAAGGTGCAATTCTGAAATTTTTTGCTTTTTCCTGCTCCTCTTAGCATGATAAAGACGATTCAAAGAGAGTGAGATGCCAGCTCCTTTCATTCAGTCAGTAGCTTCAATCATTTCTGGACGTTTTTCAATGGCAAAAATCAATGAATATTGTAAATGCACAAACAGTAATTTCTCCGCATTGCAAGGTGCAATTCTGAAATTTTTTGCTTTTTCCTGCTCCTCTTAGCATGATAAAGAAAATTCAGAGTGAGATGCCAGCTGCTTTCATTCAGTCAGTAGCTTCAATCATTTCTGGACGTTTTTCAATGGCAAAAATCAATGAATATTGTAAATGCACAAACAGTAATTTCTCCGCATTGCAAGGTGCAATTCTGAAATTTTTTGCTTTTTCCTGCTCCTCTTAGCATGATAAAGAAGATTCAAAGAGAGTGAGATGCCAGCTCCTTTCATTCAGTCAGTAGCTTCAAACATTTCTGGTATATGAATAACATGATGTTTTTCAATGGCAAAAATCAATGAATATTGTAAATGCACAAACAGTAATTTCTCCGCATTGCAAGGTGCAATTCTGAAATTTTTTGCTTTTTCCTGCTCCTCTTAGCATGATAAAGAAGATTCAAAGAGAGTGAGATGCCAGCTCCTTTCGTTCAGTCAGTAGCTTCAATCATTTCTGGACGTTTTTCAAAGGCAAAAATAATTGAATATTGTAAATGCACAAACAGTAATTTCTCCGCATTGCAAGGTGCAATTCTGAAATTTTTTACTTTTTCCTGCTCCTCTTAGCATGATAAAGAAGATTCAAAGAGAGTGAGATGCCAGCTCCTTTTATTCAGTCAGTAGCTTCAATCATTTCTGGTATATGAATAACATGATGTTTTTCAATGGCAAAAATCAATGAATATTGTAAATGCACAAACAGTAATTTCTCCGCATTGCAAGGTGCAATTCTGAAGTTTTTTGCTTTTTCCTGCTCCTCTTAGCATGATAAAGAAGATTCAAAGAGAGTGAGATGCCAGCTCCTTTCATTCAGTCAGTAGCTTCAAACATTTCTGGACGTTTTTCAATGGCAAAAATCATTGAATATTGTAAATGCACAAACAGTAATTTCTCCGCATTGCAAGGTGCAATTCTGAAATTTTTTACTTTTTCCTGCTCCTCTTAGCATGATAAAGAAGATTCAAAGAGAGTGAGATGCCAGCTCCTTTCATTCAGTCAGTAGCTTCAATCATTTCTGGTATATGAATAACATGATGTTTTTCAATGTCAAAAATCAATGAATATTGTAAATGCACAAACAGTAATTTCTCCGCATTGCAAGGTGCAATTCTGAAATTTTTTGCTTTTTCCTGCTCCTCTTAGCATGATAAAGAAGATTCAAAGAGAGTGAGATGCCAGCTCCTTTCATTCAGTCAGTAGCTTCAATCATTTCTGGACGTTTTTCAATGGCAAAAATCAATGAATATTGTAAATGCACAAACAGTAATTTCTCCGCATTGCAAGGTGCAATTCTGAAATTTTTTGCTTTTTCCTGCTCCTCTTAGCATGATAAAGAAAATTCAGAGTGAGATGCCAGCTCCTTTCATTCAGTCAGTAGCTTCAATCATTTCTGGACGTTTTTCAATGGCAAAAATCAATGAATATTGTAAATGCACAAACAGTAATTTCTCCGCATTGCAAGGTGCAATTCTGAAATTTTTTGCTTTTTCCTGCTCCTCTTAGCATGATAAAGAAGATTCAAAGAGAGTGAGATGCCAGCTCCTTTCATTCAGTCAGTAGCTTCAAACATTTCTGGTATATGAATAACATGATGTTTTTCAATGGCAAAAATCAATGAATATTGTAAATGCACAAACAGTAATTTCTCCGCATTGCAAGGTGCAATTCTGAAATTTTTTGCTTTTTCCTGCTCCTCTTAGCATGATAAAGAAGATTCAAAGAGAGTGAGATGCCAGCTCCTTTCGTTCAGTCAGTAGCTTCAATCATTTCTGGACGTTTTTCAAAGGCAAAAATCATTGAATATTGTAAATGCACAAACAGTAATTTCTCCGCATTGCAAGGTGCAATTCTGAAATTTTTTACTTTTTCCTGCTCCTCTTAGCATGATAAAGAAGATTCAAAGAGAGTGAGATGCCAGCTCCTTTCATTCAGTCAGTAGCTTCAATCATTTCTGGACGTTTTTCAAAGGCAAAAATCATTGAATATTGTAAATGCACAAACAGTAATTTCTCCGCATTGCAAGGTGCAATTCTGAAATTTTTTACTTTTTCCTGCTCCTCTTAGCATGATAAAGAAGATTCAAAGAGAGTGAGATGCCAGCTCCTTTCATTCAGTCAGTAGCTTCAAACATTTCTGGTATATGAATAACATGATGTTTTTCAATGGCAAAAATCAATGAATATTGTAAATGCACAAACAGTAATTTCTCCGCATTGCAAGGTGCAATTCTGAAATTTTTTGCTTTTTCCTGCTCCTCTTAGCATGATAAAGACGATTCAAAGAGAGTGAGATGCCAGCTCCTTTCATTCAGTCAGTAGCTTCAATCATTTCTGGACGTTTTTCAATGGCAAAAATCAATGAATATTGTAAATGCACAAACAGTAATTTCTCCGCATTGCAAGGTGCAATTCTGAAATTTTTTGCTTTTTCCTGCTCCTCTTAGCATGATAAAGAAAATTCAGAGTGAGATGCCAGCTGCTTTCATTCAGTCAGTAGCTTCAATCATTTCTGGACGTTTTTCAATGGCAAAAATCAATGAATATTGTAAATGCACAAACAGTAATTTCTCCGCATTGCAAGGTGCAATTCTGAAATTTTTTGCTTTTTCCTGCTCCTCTTAGCATGATAAAGAAGATTCAAAGAGAGTGAGATGCCAGCTCCTTTCATTCAGTCAGTAGCTTCAAACATTTCTGGTATATGAATAACATGATGTTTTTCAATGGCAAAAATCAATGAATATTGTAAATGCACAAACAGTAATTTCTCCGCATTGCAAGGTGCAATTCTGAAATTTTTTGCTTTTTCCTGCTCCTCTTAGCATGATAAAGAAGATTCAAAGAGAGTGAGATGCCAGCTCCTATCGTTCAGTCAGTAGCTTCAATCATTTCTGGACGTTTTTCAAAGGCAAAAATCATTGAATATTGTAAATGCACAAACAGTAATTTCTCCGCATTGCAAGGTGCAATTCTGAAATTTTTTACTTTTTCCTGCTCCTCTTAGCATGATAAAGAAGATTCAAAGAGAGTGAGATGCCAGCTCCTTTTATTCAGTCAGTAGCTTCAATCATTTCTGGTATATGAATAACATGATGTTTTTCAATGGCAAAAATCAATGAATATTGTAAATGCACAAACAGTAATTTCTCCGCATTGCAAGGTGCAATTCTGAAGTTTTTTGCTTTTTCCTGCTCCTCTTAGCATGATAAAGAAGATTCAAAGAGAGTGAGATGCCAGCTCCTTTCATTCAGTCAGTAGCTTCAAACATTTCTGGACGTTTTTCAATGGCAAAAATCATTGAATATTGTAAATGCACAAACAGTAATTTCTCCGCATTGCAAGGTGCAATTCTGAAATTTTTTACTTTTTCCTGCTCCTCTTAGCATGATAAAGAAGATTCAAAGAGAGTGAGATGCCAGCTCCTTTCATTCAGTCAGTAGCTTCAATCATTTCTGGTATATGAATAACATGATGTTTTTCAATGTCAAAAATCAATGAATATTGTAAATGCACAAACAGTAATTTCTCCGCATTGCAAGGTGCAATTCTGAAATTTTTTGCTTTTTCCTGCTCCTCTTAGCATGATAAAGAAGATTCAAAGAGAGTGAGATGCCAGCTCCTTTCATTCAGTCAGTAGCTTCAATCATTTCTGGACGTTTTTCAATGGCAAAAATCAATGAATATTGTAAATGCACAAACAGTAATTTCTCCGCATTGCAAGGTGCAATTCTGAAATTTTTTGCTTTTTCCTGCTCCTCTTAGCATGATAAAGAAAATTCAGAGTGAGATGCCAGCTCCTTTCATTCAGTCAGTAGCTTCAATCATTTCTGGACGTTTTTCAATGGCAAAAATCAATGAATATTGTAAATGCACAAACAGTAATTTCTCCGCATTGCAAGGTGCAATTCTGAAATTTTTTGCTTTTTCCTGCTCCTCTTAGCATGATAAAGAAGATTCAAAGAGAGTGAGATGCCAGCTCCTTTCATTCAGTCAGTAGCTTCAAACATTTCTGGTATATGAATAACATGATGTTTTTCAATGGCAAAAATCAATGAATATTGTAAATGCACAAACAGTAATTTCTCCGCATTGCAAGGTGCAATTCTGAAATTTTTTGCTTTTTCCTGCTCCTCTTAGCATGATAAAGAAGATTCAAAGAGAGTGAGATGCCAGCTCCTTTCGTTCAGTCAGTAGCTTCAATCATTTCTGGACGTTTTTCAAAGGCAAAAATCATTGAATATTGTAAATGCACAAACAGTAATTTCTCCGCATTGCAAGGTGCAATTCTGAAATTTTTTACTTTTTCCTGCTCCTCTTAGCATGATAAAGAAGATTCAAAGAGAGTGAGATGCCAGCTCCTTTCATTCAGTCAGTAGCTTCAATCATTTCTGGACGTTTTTCAATGGCAAAAATCATTGAATATTGTAAATGCACAAACAGTAATTTCTCCGCATTGCAAGGTGCAATTCTGAAATTTTTTACTTTTTCCTGCTCCTCTTAGCATGATAAAGAAGATTCAAAGAGAGTGAGATGCCAGCTCCTTTCATTCAGTCAGTAGCTTCAATCATTTCTGGTATATGAATAACATGATGTTTTTCAATGGCAAAAATCAATGAATATTGTAAATGCACAAACAGTAATATCTCCACATTGCTAGGTGCAATTCTGAAATTTTTTGCTTTTTCCTGCTAATCCTAGCATGATAAAGAAGATTCAAAGAGAGTGAGATGCCAGCTAATTTCATTCAGTCAGTAGCTTCAAACATTTCTGGACGTTTTTCAATGGCAAAAATCAATGAATATTGTAAATGCACAAACAGTAATATCTCCACATTGCAAGGTGCAATTCTGAAATTTTTTGCTTTTTCCTGCTAATCCTAGCATGATAAAGAAGATTCAAAGAGAGTGAGATGCCAGCTCCTTTCATTCAGTCAGTAGCTTCAAACATTTCTTGTATATGAAAAACATGTTTTTCAATGGCAAAAATCAATGAATATTGTAAATGCATAAACAGTAATATCTCCACATTGCAAGGTGCAATTCTGAAATTTTTTGCTTTTTCCTGCTAATCCTAGCATGATAAAGAAGATTCAAAGAGAGTGAGATACCAGCTCCTTTCATTCAGTCAGTAGCTTCAAACATTTCTGGACGTTTTTCAATGGCAAAAATCAATGAATATTGTAAATGCACAAACAGTAATATCTCCACATTGCAAGGTGCAATTCTGAAATTTTTTGCTTTTTCCTGTTAATCCTAGCATGATAAAGAAGATTCAAAGAGAGTGAGATGCCAGCTCCTTTCATTCAAGTCAGTAGCTTCAAACATTTCTGGTATATGAAAAACATGTTTTTCAATGGCAAAAATCAATGAATATTGTAAATGCACAAACAGTAATATCTCCACATTGCAAGGTGCAATTCTGAAATTTTTTGCTTTTTCCTGCTTATCCTAGCATGATAAAGAAGATTCAAAGAGAGTGAGATGCCAGCTCCTTTCATTCAGTCAGTAGCTTCAAACATTTCTGGTATATGAAAAACATGTTTTTCAATGGCAAAAATCAATGAATATTGTAAATGCACAAACAGTAATATCTCCACATTGCAAGGTGCAATTCTGAAATTTTTTTGCTTTTTCCTGCTAATCCTAGCATGATAAAGAAGATTCAAAGAGAGTGAGATGCCAGCTCCTTTCATTCAGTCAGTAGCTTCAAACATTTCTGGACGTTTTTCAATGGCAAAATCAATGAATATTGTAAATGCACAAACAGTAATATCTCCACATTGCAAGGTGCAATTCTGAAATTTTTTGCTTTTTCCTGTTAATCCTAGCATGATAAAGAAGATTCAAAGACAGTGAGATGCCAGCTCCTTTCATTCAGTCAGTAGCTTCAAACATTTCTGGTATATGAAAAACATGTTTTTCAATGGCAAAAATCAATGAATATTGTAAATGCACAAACAGTAATATCTCCACATTGCAAGGTGCAATTCTGAAATTTTTTGCTTTTTCCTGCTAATCCTAGCATGATAAAGAAGATTCAAAGAGAGTGAGATGCCAGCTCCTTTCATTCCGTCAGTAGCTTCAAACATTTCTGGTATATGAAAAACATGTTTTTCAATGGCAAAAATCAATGAATATTGTAAATGCACAAACAGTAATATCTCCACATTGCAAGGTGCAATTCTGAAATTTTTTGCTTTTTCCTGCTTATCCTAGCATGATAAAGAAGATTCAAAGAGAGTGAGATGCCAGCTCCTTTCATTCAGTCAGTAGCTTCAAACATTTCTGGACGTTTTTCAATGGCAAAATCAATGAATATTGTAAATGCACAAACAGTAATATCTCCACATTGCAAGGTGCAATTCTGAAATTTTTTGCTTTTTCCTGTTAATCCTAGCATGATAAAGAAGATTCAAAGACAGTGAGATGCCAGCTCCTTTCATTCAGTCAGTAGCTTCAAACATTTCTGGTATATGAAAAACATGTTTTTCAATGGCAAAAATCAATGAATATTGTAAATGCACAAACAGTAATATCTCCACATTGCAAGGTGCAATTCTGAAATTTTTTGCTTTTTCCTGCTAATCCTAGCATGATAAAGAAGATTCAAAGAGAGTGAGATGCCAGCTCCTTTCATTCCGTCAGTAGCTTCAAACATTTCTGGTATATGAAAAACATGTTTTTCAATGGCAAAAATCAATGAATATTGTAAATGCACAAACAGTAATATCTCCACATTGCAAGGTGCAATTCTGAAATTTTTTGCTTTTTCCTGCTAATCCTAGCATGATAAAGAAGATTCAAAGAGAGTGAGATGCCAGCTCCTTTCATTCAGTCAGTAGCTTCAAACATTTCTGGACGTTTTTCAATGGCAAAATCAATGAATATTGTAAATGCACAAACAGTAATATCTCCACATTGCAAGGTGCAATTCTGAAATTTTTTGCTTTTTCCTGCTAATCCTAGCATGATAAAGAAGATTCAAAGAGAGTGAGATGCCAGCTAATTTCATTCAGTCAGTAGCTTCAAACATTTCTGGACGTTTTTCAATGGCAAAAATCAATGAATATTGTAAATGCACAAACAGTAATATCTCCACATTGCAAGGTGCAATTCTGAAATTTTTTGCTTTTTCCTGCTAATCCTAGCATGATAAAGAAGATTCAAAGAGAGTGAGATGCCAGCTCCTTTCATTCAGTCAGTAGCTTCAAACATTTCTTGTATATGAAAAACATGTTTTTCAATGGCAAAAATCAATGAATATTGTAAATGCACAAACAGTAATATCTCCACATTGCAAGGTGCAATTCTGAAATTTTTTGCTTTTTCCTGCTAATCCTAGCATGATAAAGAAGATTCAAAGAGAGTGAGATACCAGCTCCTTTCATTCAGTCAGTAGCTTCAAACATTTCTGGACGTTTTTCAATGGCAAAAATCAATGAATATTGTAAATGCACAAACAGTAATATCTCCACATTGCAAGGTGCAATTCTGAAATTTTTTGCTTTTTCCTGTTAATCCTAGCATGATAAAGAAGATTCAAAGAGAGTGAGATGCCAGCTCCTTTCATTCAAGTCAGTAGCTTCAAACATTTCTGGTATATGAAAAACATGTTTTTCAATGGCAAAAATCAATGAATATTGTAAATGCACAAACAGTAATATCTCCACATTGCAAGGTGCAATTCTGAAATTTTTTGCTTTTTCCTGCTTATCCTAGCATGATAAAGAAGATTCAAAGAGAGTGAGATGCCAGCTCCTTTCATTCAGTCAGTAGCTTCAAACATTTCTGATATATGAAAAACATGTTTTTCAATGGCAAAAATCAATGAATATTGTAAATGCACAAACAGTAATATCTCCACATTGCAAGGTGCAATTCTGAAATTTTTTTGCTTTTTCCTGATAATCCTAGCATGATAAAGAAGATTTAAAGAGAGTGAGATGCCAGCTCCTTTCATTCAGTCAGTAGCTTCAAACATTTCTGGACGTTTTTCAATGGCAAAATCAATGAATATTGTAAATGCACAAACAGTAATATCTCCACATTGCAAGGTGCAATTCTGAAATTTTTTGCTTTTTCCTGTTAATCCTAGCATGATAAAGAAGATTCAAAGACAGTGAGATGCCAGCTCCTTTCATTCAGTCAGTAGCTTCAAACATTTCTGGAATATGAAAAACATGTTTTTCAATGGCAAAAATCAATGAATATTGTAAATGCACAAACAGTAATATCTCCACATTGCAAGGTGCAATTCTGAAATTTTTTGCTTTTTCCTGCTAATCCTAGCATGATAAAGAAGATTCAAAGAGAGTGAGATGCCAGCTCCTTTCATTCCGTCAGTAGCTTCAAACATTTCTGGTATATGAAAAACATGTTTTTCAATGGCAAAAATCAATGAATATTGTAAATGCACAAACAGTAATATCTCCACATTGCAAGGTGCAATTCTGAAATTTTTTGCTTTTTCCTGCTAATCCTAGCATGATAAAGAAGATTCAAAGAGAGTGAGATGCCAGCTCCTTTCATTCAGTCAGTAGCTTCAAACATTTCTGGACGTTTTTCAATGGCAAAAATCAATGAATATTGTAAATGCACAAACAGTAATATCTCCACATTGCAAGGTGCAATTCTGAAATTTTTTGCTTTTTCCTGCTAATCCTAGCATGATAAAGAAGATTCAAAGAGAGTGAGATGCCAGCTCCTTTCATTCAGTCAGTAGCTTCAAACATTTCTTGTATATGAAAAACATGTTTTTCAATGGCAAAAATCAATGAATATTGTAAATGCACAAACAGCAATATCTCCACATTGCAAGGTGCAATTCTGAAATTTTTTGCTTTTTCCTGCTAATCCTAGCATGATAAAGAAGATTCAAAGAGAGTGAGATGCCAGCTCCTTTCATTCAGTCAGTAGCTTCAAACATTTCTGGACGTTTTTCAATGGCAAAAATCAATGAATATTGTAAATGCACAAACAGTAATATCTCCACATTGCAAGGTGCAATTCTGAAATTTTTTGCTTTTTCCTGTTAATCCTAGCATGATAAAGAAGATTCAAAGAGAGTGAGATGCCAGCTCCTTTCATTCAGTCAGTAGCTTCAAACATTTCTGGTATATGAAAAACATGTTTTTCAATGGCAAAAATCAATGAATATTGTAAATGCACAAACAGTAATATCTCCACATTGCAAGGTGCAATTCTGAAATTTTTTGCTTTTTCCTGCTAATCCTAGCATGATAAAGAAGATTCAAAGAGAGTGAGATGCCAGCTCCTTTCATTCAGTCAGTAGCTTCAAACATTTCTGGTATATGAAAAACATGTTTTTCAATGGCAAAAATCAATGAATATTGTAAATGCACAAACAGTAATATCTCCACATTGCAAGGTGCAATTCTGAAATTTTTTGCTTTTTCCTGCTAATCCAAGCATGATAAAGAAGATTCAAAGAGAGTGAGATGCCAGCTCCTTTCATTCAGTCAGTAGCTTCAAACATTTCTGGTATATGAATAACATGATGTTTTTCAATGGCAAAAATCAATGAATATTGTAAATGCAAACAGTAATTTCTCCGCATTGCAAGGTGCAATTCTGAAATTTTTTGCTTTTTCCTGCTCCTCTTAGCATGATAAAGAAGATTCAAAGAGAGTGAGATGCCAGCTCCTTTCATTCAGTCAGTAGCTTCAAACATTTCTGGTATATGAATAACATGATGTTTTTCAATGGCAAAAATCAATGAATATTGTAAATGCACAAACAGTAATTTCTCCGCATTGCAAGGTGCAATTCTGAAATTTTTTGCTTTTTCCTGCTCCTCTTAGCATGATAAAGACGATTCAAAGAGAGTGAGATGCCAGCTCCTTTCATTCAGTCAGTAGCTTCAATCATTTCTGGACGTTTTTCAATGGCAAAAATCAATGAATATTGTAAATGCACAAACAGTAATTTCTCCGCATTGCAAGGTGCAATTCTGAAATTTTTTGCTTTTTCCTGCTCCTCTTAGCATGATAAAGAAAATTCAGAGTGAGATGCCAGCTGCTTTCATTCAGTCAGTAGCTTCAATCATTTCTGGACGTTTTTCAATGGCAAAAATCAATGAATTTTGTAAATGCACAAACAGTAATTTCTCCGCATTGCAAGGTGCAATTCTGAAATTTTTTGCTTTTTCCTGCTCCTCTTAGCATGATAAAGAAGATTCAAAGAGAGTGAGATGCCAGCTCCTTTCATTCAGTCAGTAGCTTCAAACATTTCTGGTATATGAATAACATGATGTTTTTCAATGGCAAAAATCAATGAATATTGTAAATGCACAAACAGTAATTTCTCCGCATTGCAAGGTGCAATTCTGAAATTTTTTGCTTTTTCCTGCTCCTCTTAGCATGATAAAGAAGATTCAAAGAGAGTGAGATGCCAGCTCCTTTCGTTCAGTCAGTAGCTTCAATCATTTCTGGACGTTTTTCAAAGGCAAAAATCATTGAATATTGTAAATGCACAAACAGTAATTTCTCCGCATTGCAAGGTGCAATTCTGAAATTTTTTACTTTTTCCTGCTCCTCTTAGCATGATAAAGAAGATTCAAAGAGAGTGAGATGCCAGCTCCTTTTATTCAGTCAGTAGCTTCAATCATTTCTGGTATATGAATAACATGATGTTTTTCAATGGCAAAAATCAATGAATATTGTAAATGCACAAACAGTAATTTCTCCGCATTGCAAGGTGCAATTCTGAAGTTTTTTGCTTTTTCCTGCTCCTCTTAGCATGATAAAGAAGATTCAAAGAGAGTGAGATGCCAGCTCCTTTCATTCAGTCAGTAGCTTCAATCATTTCTGGACGTTTTTCAATGGCAAAAATAATTGAATATTGTAAATGCACAAACAGTAATTTCTCCGCATTGCAAGGTGCAATTCTGAAATTTTTTACTTTTTCCTGCTCCTCTTAGCATGATAAAGAAGATTCAAAGAGAGTGAGATGCCAGCTCCTTTCATTCAGTCAGTAGCTTCAATCATTTCTGGTATATGAATAACATGATGTTTTTCAATGTCAAAAATCAATGAATATTGTAAATGCACAAACAGTAATTTCTCCGCATTGCAAGGTGCAATTCTGAAATTTTTTGCTTTTTCCTGCTCCTCTTAGCATGATAAAGAAGATTCAAAGAGAGTGAGATGCCAGCTCCTTTCATTCAGTCAGTAGCTTCAATCATTTCTGGACATTTTTCAATGGCAAAAATCAATGAATATTGTAAATGCACAAACAGTAATTTCTCCGCATTGCAAGGTGCAATTCTGAAATTTTTTGCTTTTTCCTGCTCCTCTTAGCATGATAAAGAAAATTCAGAGTGAGATGCCAGCTCCTTTCATTCAGTCAGTAGCTTCAATCATTTCTGGACGTTTTTCAATGGCAAAAATCAATGAATATTGTAAATGCACAAACAGTAATTTCTCCGCATTGCAAGGTGCAATTCTGAAATTTTTTGCTTTTTCCTGCTCCTCTTAGCATGATAAAGAAGATTCAAAGAGAGTGAGATGCCAGCTCCTTTCATTCAGTCAGTAGCTTCAAACATTTCTGGTATATGAATAACATGATGTTTTTCAATGGCAAAAATCAATGAATATTGTAAATGCACAAACAGTAATTTCTCCGCATTGCAAGGTGCAATTCTGAAATTTTTTGCTTTTTCCTGCTCCTCTTAGCATGATAAAGAAGATTCAAAGAGAGTGAGATGCCAGCTCCTTTCGTTCAGTCAGTAGCTTCAATCATTTCTGGACGTTTTTCAAAGGCAAAAATCATTGAATATTGTAAATGCACAAACAGTAATTTCTCCGCATTGCAAGGTGCAATTCTGAAATTTTTTACTTTTTCCTGCTCCTCTTAGCATGATAAAGAAGATTCAAAGAGAGTGAGATGCCAGCTCCTTTCATTCAGTCAGTAGCTTCAATCATTTCTGGACGTTTTTCAATGGCAAAAATAATTGAATATTGTAAATGCACAAACAGTAATTTCTCCGCATTGCAAGGTGCAATTCTGAAATTTTTTACTTTTTCCTGCTCCTCTTAGCATGATAAAGAAGATTCAAAGAGAGTGAGATGCCAGCTCCTTTCATTCAGTCAGTAGCTTCAATCATTTCTGGTATATGAATAACATGATGTTTTTCAATGTCAAAAATCAATGAATATTGTAAATGCACAAACAGTAATTTCTCCGCATTGCAAGGTGCAATTCTGAAATTTTTTGCTTTTTCCTGCTCCTCTTAGCATGATAAAGAAGATTCAAAGAGAGTGAGATGCCAGCTCCTTTCATTCAGTCAGTAGCTTCAATCATTTCTGGACATTTTTCAATGGCAAAAATCAATGAATATTGTAAATGCACAAACAGTAATTTCTCCGCATTGCAAGGTGCAATTCTGAAATTTTTTGCTTTTTCCTGCTCCTCTTAGCATGATAAAGAAAATTCAGAGTGAGATGCCAGCTCCTTTCATTCAGTCAGTAGCTTCAATCATTTCTGGACGTTTTTCAATGGCAAAAATCAATGAATATTGTAAATGCACAAACAGTAATTTCTCCGCATTGCAAGGTGCAATTCTGAAATTTTTTGCTTTTTCCTGCTCCTCTTAGCATGATAAAGAAGATTCAAAGAGAGTGAGATGCCAGCTCCTTTCATTCAGTCAGTAGCTTCAAACATTTCTGGTATATGAATAACATGATGTTTTTCAATGGCAAAAATCAATGAATATTGTAAATGCACAAACAGTAATTTCTCCGCATTGCAAGGTGCAATTCTGAAATTTTTTGCTTTTTCCTGCTCCTCTTAGCATGATAAAGAAGATTCAAAGAGAGTGAGATGCCAGCTCCTTTCGTTCAGTCAGTAGCTTCAATCATTTCTGGACGTTTTTCAAAGGCAAAAATCATTGAATATTGTAAATGCACAAACAGTAATTTCTCCGCATTGCAAGGTGCAATTCTGAAATTTTTTACTTTTTCCTGCTCCTCTTAGCATGATAAAGAAGATTCAAAGAGAGTGAGATGCCAGCTCCTTTCATTCAGTCAGTAGCTTCAATCATTTCTGGACGTTTTTCAATGGCAAAAATCATTGAATATTGTAAATGCACAAACAGTAATTTCTCCGCATTGCAAGGTGCAATTCTGAAATTTTTTACTTTTTCCTGCTCCTCTTAGCATGATAAAGAAGATTCAAAGAGAGTGAGATGCCAGCTCCTTTCATTCAGTCAGTAGCTTCAATCATTTCTGGTATATGAATAACATGATGTTTTTCAATGGCAAAAATCAATGAATATTGTAAATGCACAAACAGTAATTTCTCCGCATTGCAAGGTGCAATTCTGAAATTTTTTGCTTTTTCCTGCTCCTCTTAGCATAATAAAGAAGATTCAAAGAAAGTGAGATGCCAGCTCCTTTCATTCAGTCAGTAGCTTCAATCATTTCTGGACGTTTTTCAATGGCAAACATCAATGAATATTGTAAATGCACAAACAGTAATTTCTTCGCATTGCAAGGTGCAATTCTGAAATTTTTTGCTTTTTCCTGCTCCTCTTAGCATGATAAACAAGATTCAAAGAGAGTGAGATGCCAGCTCCTTTCATTCAGTCAGTAGCTTCAATCATTTCTGGACGTTTTTCAATGGCAAAAATCAATGAATATTGTAAATGCACAAACAGTAATTTCTCCGCATTGCAAGGTGCAATTCTGAAATTTTTTACTTTTTCCTGCTCCTCTTAGCATGATAAAGAAGATTCAAAGAGAGTGAGATGCCAGCTCCTTTCATTCAGTCAGTAGCTTCAAACATTCCTGGTATATGAATAACATAATGTTTTTCAATGGCAAAAATCAATGAATATTGTAAATGCACAAACAGTAATTTCTCCGCATTGCAAGGTGCAATTCTGAAATTTTTTGCTTTTTCCTGCTCCTCTTAGCATGATAAAGAAGATTCAAAGAGAGTGAGATGCCAGCTCCTTTCATTCAGTCAGTAGCTTCAATCATTTCTGGACGTTTTTCAATTGCAAAAATCAATGAATATTGTAAATGCACAAACAGTAATTTCTCCGCATTGCAAGGTGCAATTCTGAAATTTTTTGCTTTTTCCTGCTCCTCTTAGCATGATAAAGAAGATTCAAAGAGAGTGAGATGCCAGCTCCTTTCATTCAGTCAGTAGCTTCAAACATTTCTGGTATATGAATAACATGATGTTTTTCAATGGCAAAAATCAATGAATATTGTAAATGCACAAACAGTAATTTCTCCGCATTGCAAGGTGCAATTCTGAAATTTTTTGCTTTTTCCTGCTCCTCTTAGCATGATAAAGAAGATTCAACGAGAGTGAGATGCCAGCTCCTTTCATTCAGTCAGTAGCATCAATCATTTCTGGTATATGAATAACATGATGTTTTTCAATGGCAAAAATCAATGAATATTGTAAATGCACAAACAGTAATTTCTCCGCATTGCAAGGTGCAATTCTGAAATTTTTTGCTTTTTCCTGCTCCTCTTAGCATGATAAAGAAGATTCAAAGAGAGTGAGATGCCAGCTCCTTTCGTTCAGTCAGTAGCTTCAATCATTTCTGGACGTTTTTCAAAGGCAAAAATCATTGAATATTGTAAATGCACAAACAGTAATTTCTCCGCATTGCAAGGTGCAATTCTGAAATTTTTTACTTTTTCCTGCTCCTCTTAGCATGATAAAGAAGATTCAAAGAGAGTGAGATGCCAGCTCCTTTCATTCAGTCAGTAGCTTCAATCATTTCTGGTATATGAATAACATGATGTTTTTCAATGGCAAAAATCAATGAATATTGTAAATGCACAAACAGTAATTTCTCCGCATTGCAAGGTGCAATTCTGAAATTTTTTGCTTTTTCCTGCTCCTCTTAGCATGATAAAGAAGATTCAAAGAGAGTGAGATGCCAGCTCCTTTCATTCAGTCAGTAGCTTCAATCATTTCTGGACGTTTTTCAATGGCAAAAATCATTGATTATTGTAAATGCACAAACAGTAATTTCTCCGCATTGCAAGGTGCAATTCTGAAATTTTTTACTTTTTCCTGCTCCTCTTAGCATGATAAAGAAGATTCAAAGAGAGTGAGATGCCAGCTCCTTTCATTCAGTCAGTAGCTTCAATCATTTCTGGTATATGAATAACATGATGTTTTTCAATGGCAAAAATCAATGAATATTGTAAATGCACAAACAGTAATTTCTCCACATTGCAAGGTGCAATTCTGAAATTTTTTGCTTTTTCCTGCTTCTCTTAGCATGATAAAGAAGATTCAAAGAGAGTGAGATGCCAGCTCCTTTCATTCAGTCAGTAGCTTCAATCATTTCTGGACGTTTTTCAATGGCAAAAATCAATGAATATTGTAAATGCACAAACAGTAATTTCTCCGCATTGCAAGGTGCAATTCTGAAATTTTTTGCTTTTTCCTGCTCCTCTTAGCATGATAAACAAGATTAAAAGAGAGTGAGATGCCAGCTCCTTTCATTCAGTCAGTAGCTTCAATCATTTCTGGACGTTTTTCAATGGCAAAAATCAATGAATATTGTAAATGCACAAACAGTAATTTCTCCGCATTGCAAGGTGCAATTCTGAAATTTTTTGCTTTTTCCTGCTCCTCTTAGCATGATAAAGAAGATTCAAAGAGAGTGAGATGCCAGCTCCTTTCATTCAGTCAGTAGCTTCAAACATTTCTGGTATATGAATAACATGATGTTTTTCAATGGCAAAAATCAATGAATATTGTAAATGCACAAACAGTAATTTCTCCGCATTGCAAGGTGCAATTCTGAAATTTTTTGCTTTTTCCTGCTCCTCTTAGCATGATAAAGAAGATTCAAAGAGAGTGAGATGCCAGCTCCTTTCGTTCAGTCAGTAGCTTCAATCATTTCTGGACGTTTTTCAAAGGCAAAAATCATTGAATATTGTAAATGCACAAACAGTAATTTCTCCGCATTGCAAGGTGCAATTCTGAAATTTTTTACTTTTTCCTGCTCCTCTTAGCATGATAAAGAAGATTCAAAGAGAGTGAGATGCCAGCTCCTTTCATTCAGTCAGTAGCTTCAATCATTTCTGGACGTTTTTCAATGGCAAAAATCATTGAATATTGTAAATGCACAAACAGTAATTTCTCCGCATTGCAAGGTGCAATTCTGAAATTTTTTACTTTTTCCTGCTCCTCTTAGCATGATAAAGAAGATTCAAAGAGAGTGAGATGCCAGCTCCTTTCATTCAGTCAGTAGCTTCAATCATTTCTGGTATATGAATAACATGATGTTTTTCAATGGCAAAAATCAATGAATATTGTAAATGCACAAACAGTAATTTCTCCGCATTGCAAGGTGCAATTCTGAAATTTTTTGCTTTTTCCTGCTCCTCTTAGCATAATAAAGAAGATTCAAAGAAAGTGAGATGCCAGCTCCTTTCATTCAGTCAGTAGCTTCAATCATTTCTGGACGTTTTTCAATGGCAAACATCAATGAATATTGTAAATGCACAAACAGTAATTTCTTCGCATTGCAAGGTGCAATTCTGAAATTTTTTGCTTTTTCCTGCTCCTCTTAGCATGATAAACAAGATTCAAAGAGAGTGAGATGCCAGCTCCTTTCATTCAGTCAGTAGCTTCAATCATTTCTGGACGTTTTTCAATGGCAAAAATCAATGAATATTGTAAATGCACAAACAGTAATTTCTCCGCATTGCAAGGTGCAATTCTGAAATTTTTTACTTTTTCCTGCTCCTCTTAGCATGATAAAGAAGATTCAAAGAGAGTGAGATGCCAGCTCCTTTCATTCAGTCAGTAGCTTCAAACATTCCTGGTATATGAATAACATAATGTTTTTCAATGGCAAAAATCAATGAATATTGTAAATGCACAAACAGTAATTTCTCCGCATTGCAAGGTGCAATTCTGAAATTTTTTGCTTTTTCCTGCTCCTCTTAGCATGATAAAGAAGATTCAAAGAGAGTGAGATGCCAGCTCCTTTCATTCAGTCAGTAGCTTCAATCATTTCTGGACGTTTTTCAATTGCAAAAATCAATGAATATTGTAAATGCACAAACAGTAATTTCTCCGCATTGCAAGGTGCAATTCTGAAATTTTTTGCTTTTTCCTGCTCCTCTTAGCATGATAAAGAAGATTCAAAGAGAGTGAGATGCCAGCTCCTTTCATTCAGTCAGTAGCTTCAAACATTTCTGGTATATGAATAACATGATGTTTTTCAATGGCAAAAATCAATGAATATTGTAAATGCACAAACAGTAATTTCTCCGCATTGCAAGGTGCAATTCTGAAATTTTTTGCTTTTTCCTGCTCCTCTTAGCATGATAAAGAAGATTCAACGAGAGTGAGATGCCAGCTCCTTTCATTCAGTCAGTAGCATCAATCATTTCTGGTATATGAATAACATGATGTTTTTCAATGGCAAAAATCAATGAATATTGTAAATGCACAAACAGTAATTTCTCCGCATTGCAAGGTGCAATTCTGAAATTTTTTGCTTTTTCCTGCTCCTCTTAGCATGATAAAGAAGATTCAAAGAGAGTGAGATGCCAGCTCCTTTCGTTCAGTCAGTAGCTTCAATCATTTCTGGACGTTTTTCAAAGGCAAAAATCATTGAATATTGTAAATGCACAAACAGTAATTTCTCCGCATTGCAAGGTGCAATTCTGAAATTTTTTACTTTTTCCTGCTCCTCTTAGCATGATAAAGAAGATTCAAAGAGAGTGAGATGCCAGCTCCTTTCATTCAGTCAGTAGCTTCAATCATTTCTGGTATATGAATAACATGATGTTTTTCAATGGCAAAAATCAATGAATATTGTAAATGCACAAACAGTAATTTCTCCGCATTGCAAGGTGCAATTCTGAAATTTTTTGCTTTTTCCTGCTCCTCTTAGCATGATAAAGAAGATTCAAAGAGAGTGAGATGCCAGCTCCTTTCATTCAGTCAGTAGCTTCAATCATTTCTGGACGTTTTTCAATGGCAAAAATCATTGATTATTGTAAATGCACAAACAGTAATTTCTCCGCATTGCAAGGTGCAATTCTGAAATTTTTTACTTTTTCCTGCTCCTCTTAGCATGATAAAGAAGATTCAAAGAGAGTGAGATGCCAGCTCCTTTCATTCAGTCAGTAGCTTCAATCATTTCTGGTATATGAATAACATGATGTTTTTCAATGGCAAAAATCAATGAATATTGTAAATGCACAAACAGTAATTTCTCCACATTGCAAGGTGCAATTCTGAAATTTTTTGCTTTTTCCTGCTCCTCTTAGCATGATAAAGAAGATTCAAAGAGAGTGAGATGCCAGCTCCTTTCATTCAGTCAGTAGCTTCAATCATTTCTGGACGTTTTTCAATGGCAAAAATCAATGAATATTGTAAATGCACAAACAGTAATTTCTCCGCATTGCAAGGTGCAATTCTGAAATTTTTTGCTTTTTCCTGCTCCTCTTAGCATGATAAACAAGATTAAAAGAGAGTGAGATGCCAGCTCCTTTCATTCAGTCAGTAGCTTCAATCATTTCTGGACGTTTTTCAATGGCAAAAATCAATGAATATTGTAAATGCACAAACAGTAATTTCTCCGCATTGCAAGGTGCAATTCTGAAATTTTTTGCTTTTTCCTGCTCCTCTTAGCATGATAAAGAAGATTCAAAGAGAGTGAGATGCCAGCTCCTTTCATTCAGTCAGTAGCTTCAAACATTTCTGGTATATGAATAACATGATGTTTTTCAATGGCAAAAATCAATGAATATTGTAAATGCACAAACAGTAATTTCTCCGCATTGCAAGGTGCAATTCTGAAATTTTTTGCTTTTTCCTGCTCCTCTTAGCATGATAAAGAAGATTCAAAGAGAGTGAGATGCCAGCTCCTTTCGTTCAGTCAGTAGCTTCAATCATTTCTGGACGTTTTTCAAAGGCAAAAATCATTGAATATTGTAAATGCACAAACAGTAATTTCTCCGCATTGCAAGGTGCAATTCTGAAATTTTTTACTTTTTCCTGCTCCTCTTAGCATGATAAAGAAGATTCAAAGAGAGTGAGATGCCAGCTCCTTTCATTCAGTCAGTAGCTTCAATCATTTCTGGACGTTTTTCAATGGCAAAAATCATTGAATATTGTAAATGCACAAACAGTAATTTCTCCGCATTGCAAGGTGCAATTCTGAAATTTTTTACTTTTTCCTGCTCCTCTTAGCATGATAAAGAAGATTCAAAGAGAGTGAGATGCCAGCTCCTTTCATTCAGTCAGTAGCTTCAATCATTTCTGGTATATGAATAACATGATGTTTTTCAATGGCAAAAATCAATGAATATTGTAAATGCACAAACAGTAATTTCTCCGCATTGCAAGGTGCAATTCTGAAATTTTTTGCTTTTTCCTGCTCCTCTTAGCATAATAAAGAAGATTCAAAGAAAGTGAGATGCCAGCTCCTTTCATTCAGTCAGTAGCTTCAATCATTTCTGGACGTTTTTCAATGGCAAACATCAATGAATATTGTAAATGCACAAACAGTAATTTCTTCGCATTGCAAGGTGCAATTCTGAAATTTTTTGCTTTTTCCTGCTCCTCTTAGCATGATAAACAAGATTCAAAGAGAGTGAGATGCCAGCTCCTTTCATTCAGTCAGTAGCTTCAATCATTTCTGGACGTTTTTCAATGGCAAAAATCAATGAATATTGTAAATGCACAAACAGTAATTTCTCCGCATTGCAAGGTGCAATTCTGAAATTTTTTACTTTTTCCTGCTCCTCTTAGCATGATAAAGAAGATTCAAAGAGAGTGAGATGCCAGCTCCTTTCATTCAGTCAGTAGCTTCAAACATTCCTGGTATATGAATAACATAATGTTTTTCAATGGCAAAAATCAATGAATATTGTAAATGCACAAACAGTAATTTCTCCGCATTGCAAGGTGCAATTCTGAAATTTTTTGCTTTTTCCTGCTCCTCTTAGCATGATAAAGAAGATTCAAAGAGAGTGAGATGCCAGCTCCTTTCATTCAGTCAGTAGCTTCAATCATTTCTGGACGTTTTTCAATTGCAAAAATCAATGAATATTGTAAATGCACAAACAGTAATTTCTCCGCATTGCAAGGTGCAATTCTGAAATTTTTTGCTTTTTCCTGCTCCTCTTAGCATGATAAAGAAGATTCAAAGAGAGTGAGATGCCAGCTCCTTTCATTCAGTCAGTAGCTTCAAACATTTCTGGTATATGAATAACATGATGTTTTTCAATGGCAAAAATCAATGAATATTGTAAATGCACAAACAGTAATTTCTCCGCATTGCAAGGTGCAATTCTGAAATTTTTTGCTTTTTCCTGCTCCTCTTAGCATGATAAAGAAGATTCAACGAGAGTGAGATGCCAGCTCCTTTCATTCAGTCAGTAGCATCAATCATTTCTGGTATATGAATAACATGATGTTTTTCAATGGCAAAAATCAATGAATATTGTAAATGCACAAACAGTAATTTCTCCGCATTGCAAGGTGCAATTCTGAAATTTTTTGCTTTTTCCTGCTCCTCTTAGCATGATAAAGAAGATTCAAAGAGAGTGAGATGCCAGCTCCTTTCGTTCAGTCAGTAGCTTCAATCATTTCTGGACGTTTTTCAAAGGCAAAAATCATTGAATATTGTAAATGCACAAACAGTAATTTCTCCGCATTGCAAGGTGCAATTCTGAAATTTTTTACTTTTTCCTGCTCCTCTTAGCATGATAAAGAAGATTCAAAGAGAGTGAGATGCCAGCTCCTTTCATTCAGTCAGTAGCTTCAATCATTTCTGGTATATGAATAACATGATGTTTTTCAATGGCAAAAATCAATGAATATTGTAAATGCACAAACAGTAATTTCTCCGCATTGCAAGGTGCAATTCTGAAATTTTTTGCTTTTTCCTGCTCCTCTTAGCATGATAAAGAAGATTCAAAGAGAGTGAGATGCCAGCTCCTTTCATTCAGTCAGTAGCTTCAATCATTTCTGGACGTTTTTCAATGGCAAAAATCATTGATTATTGTAAATGCACAAACAGTAATTTCTCCGCATTGCAAGGTGCAATTCTGAAATTTTTTACTTTTTCCTGCTCCTCTTAGCATGATAAAGAAGATTCAAAGAGAGTGAGATGCCAGCTCCTTTCATTCAGTCAGTAGCTTCAATCATTTCTGGTATATGAATAACATGATGTTTTTCAATGGCAAAAATCAATGAATATTGTAAATGCACAAACAGTAATTTCTCCACATTGCAAGGTGCAATTCTGAAATTTTTTGCTTTTTCCTGCTCCTCTTAGCATGATAAAGAAGATTCAAAGAGAGTGAGATGCCAGCTCCTTTCATTCAGTCAGTAGCTTCAATCATTTCTGGACGTTTTTCAATGGCAAAAATCAATGAATATTGTAAATGCACAAACAGTAATTTCTCCGCATTGCAAGGTGCAATTCTGAAATTTTTTGCTTTTTCCTGCTCCTCTTAGCATGATAAACAAGATTAAAAGAGAGTGAGATGCCAGCTCCTTTCATTCAGTCAGTAGCTTCAATCATTTCTGGACGTTTTTCAATGGCAAAAATCAATGAATATTGTAAATGCACAAACAGTAATTTCTCCGCATTGCAAGGTGCAATTCTGAAATTTTTTGCTTTTTCCTGCTCCTCTTAGCATGATAAAGAAGATTCAAAGAGAGTGAGATGCCAGCTCCTTTCATTCAGTCAGTAGCTTCAAACATTCCTGGTATATGAATAACATGATGTTTTTCAATGGCAAAAATCAATGAATATTGTAAATGCACAAACAGTAATTTCTCCGCATTGCAAGGTGCAATTCTGAAATTTTTAGCTTTTTCCTGCTCCTCTTAGCATGATAAAGAAGATTCAAAGAGAGTGAGATGCCAGCTTCTTTCATTCAGTCAGTAGCTTCAATCATTTCTGGACGTTTTTCAATTGCAAAAATCAATGAATATTGTAAATGCACAAACAGTAATTTCTCCGCATTGCAAGGTGCAACTCTGAAATTTTTTGCTTTTTCCTGCTCCTCTTAGCATGATAAAGAAGATTCAAAGAGAGTGAGCTGCCAGCTCCTTTCATTCAGTCAGTAGCTTCAATCATTTCTGGTATATGAATAACGTGATGTTTTTCAATGGCAAAAATCAATGAATATTGTAAATGCACAAACAGTAATTTCTCCGCATTGCAAGGTGCAATTCTGAAATTTTTTGCTTTTTCCTGCTCCTCTTAGCATGATAAAGAAGATTCAAAGAGAGTGAGATGCCAGCTCCTTTCATTCAGTCAGTAGCTTCAAACATTTCTGGTATATGAATAACATGATGTTTTTCAATGGCAAAAATCAATGAATATTGTAAATGCACAAACAGTGATTTCTCCGCATTGCAAGGTGCAATTCTGAAATTTTTTGCTTTTTCCTGCTCCTCTTAGCATGATAAAGAAGATTCAAGGAGAGTGAGATGCCAGCTCCTTTCATTCAGTCAGTAGCTTCAAACATTTCTGGTATATGAATAACATGATGTTTTTCAATGGCAAAAATCAATGAATATTGTAAATGCACAAACAGTAATTTCTCCGCATTGCAAGGTGCAATTCTGAAATTTTTTGCTTTATCCTGCTCCTCTTAGCATGATAAAGAAGATTCAAAGAGAGTGAGATGCCAGCTCCTTTCATTCAGTCAGTAGCTTCAATCATTTCTGGACGTTTTTCAATGGCAAAAATCATTGAATATTGTAAATGCACAAACAGTAATTTCTCCGCATTGCAAGGTGCAATTCTGAAATTTTTTACTTTTTCCTGCTCCTCTTAGCATGATAAAGAAGATTCAAAGAGAGTGAGATGCCAGCTCCTTTCATTCAGTCAGTAGCTTCAATCATTTCTGGTATATGAATAACATGATGTTTTTCAATGGCAAAAATCAATGAATATTGTAAATGCACAAACAGTAATTTCTCCGCATTGCAAGGTGCAATTCTGAGATTTTTTGCTTTTTCCTGCTCCTCTTAGCATGATAAAGAAGATTCAAAGAGAGTGAGATGCCAGCTCCTTTCATTCAGTCAGTAGCTTCAATCATTTCTGGACGTTTTTCAATGGCAAAAATCAATGAACATTCTAAATGCACAAACAGTAATTTCTCCGCATTGCAAGGTGCAATTCTGAAATTTTTTGCTTTTTCCTGCTCCTCTTAGCATGATAAACAAGATTCAAAGAGAGTGAGATGCCAGCTCCTTTCATTCAGTCAGTAGCTTCAATCATTTCTGGACGTTTTTCAATGGCAAAAATCAATGAATATTGTAAATGCACAAACAGTAATTTCTCCGCATTGCAAGGTGCAATTCTGAAATTTTTTGCTTTTTCCTGCTCCTCTTAGCATGATAAAGAAGATTCAAAGAGAGTGAGAAGCCAGCTCCTTTCATTCAGTCAGTAGCTTCAATCATTTCTGGACGTTTTTCAATTGCAAAAATCAATGAATATTGTAAATGCACAAACAGTAATTTCTCCGCATTGCAAGGTGCAATTCTGAAATTTTTTGCTTTTTCCTGCTCCTCTTAGCATGATAAAGAAGATTCAAAGAGAGTGAGATGCCAGCTCCTTTCATTCAGTCAGTAGCTTCAATCATTTCTGGTATATGAATAACATGATGTTTTTCAATGGCAAAAATCAATGAATATTGTAAATGCACAAACAGTAATTTCTCCGCATTGCAAGGTGCAATTCTGAAATTTTTTGCTTTTTCCTGCTCCTCTTAGCATGATAAAGAAGATTCAAAGAGAGTGAGATGCCAGCTCCTTTCATTCAGTCAGTAGCTTCAATCATTTCTGGACGTTTTTCAATGGCAAAAATCAATGAATATTGTAAATGCACAAACAGTAATTTCTCCGCATTGCAAGGTGCAATTCTGAAATTTTTTGCTTTTTCCTGCTCCTCTTAGCATGATAAAGAAGATTCAAAGAGAGTGAGATGCCAGCTCCTTTCATTCAGTCAGTAGCTTCAATCATTTCTGGACGTTTTTCAATGGCAAAAATCAATGAATATTGTAAATGCACAAACAGTAATTTCTCCGCATTGCAAGGTGCAATTCTGAAATTTTTTGCTTTTTCCTGCTCCTCTTAGCATGATAAAGAAGATTCAAAGAGAGTGAGATGCCAGCTCCTTTCATTCAGTCAGTAGCTTCAAACATTTCTGGTATATGAATAACATGATGTTTTTCAATGGCAAAAATCAATGAATATTGTAAATGCACAAACAGTAATTTCTCCGCATTGCAAGGTGCAATTCTGAATTTTTTTGCTTTTTCCTGCTCCTCTTAGCATGATAAAGAAGATTCAAAGAGAGTGAGACGCCAGCTCCTTTCGTTCAGTCAGTAGCTTCAATCATTTCTGGACGTTTTTCAATGGCAAAAATCATTGAATATTGTAAATGCACAAACAGTAATTTCTCCGCATTGCAAGGTGCAATTCTGAAATTTTTTACTTTTTCCTGCTCCTCTTAGCATGATAAAGAAGATTCAAAGAGAGTGAGATGCCAGCTCCTTTCATTCAGTCAGTAGCTTCAATCATTTCTGGTATATGAATAACATGATGTTTTTCAATGGCAAAAATCAATGAATATTGTAAATGCACAAACAGTAATTTCTCCGCATTGCAAGGTGCAATTCTGAAATTTTTTGCTTTTTCCTGCTCCTCTTAGCATGATAAAGAAGATTCAAAGAGAGTGAGATGCCAGCTCCTTTCATTCAGTCAGTAGCTTCAATCATTTCTGGACGTTTTTCAATGGCAAAAATCAACGAATATTGTAAATGCACAAACAGTAATTTCTCCGCATTGCAAGGTGCAATTCTGAAATTTTTGGCTTTTTCCTGCTTCTCTTAGCATGATAAAGAAGATTCAAAGAGAGTGAGATGCCAGCTCCTTACATTCAGTCAGTAGCTTCAATCATTTCTGGTAAATGAATAACATGATGTTTTTCAATGGCAAAATTCAATGAATTTTGTAAATGCACAAACAGTAATTTCTCCGCATTGCAAGGCGCAATTCTGAAATTTTTTGCTTTTTCCTGCTCCTCTTAGCATGATAAAGAAGATTCAAAGAGAGTGAGATGCCAGCTCCTTTCAATCAGTCAGTAGCTTCAATCATTTCTGGACGTTTTTCAATGGCAAAAATCAATGAATATTGTAAATGCACAAACAGTAATTTCTCCGCATTGCAAGGTGCAATTCTGAAATTTTTTGCTTTTTCCTGCTCCTCTTAGCATGATAAAGAAGATTCAAAGAGAGTGAGATGCCAGCTCCTTTCATTCAGTCAGTAGCTTCAATCGTTTCTGGACGTTTTTCAATGGCAAAAATCAATGAATATTGTAAATGCACAAACAGTAATTTTTCCGCATTGCAAGGTGCAATTCTGAAATTTTTTGCTTATTCCTGCTCCTCTTAGCATGATAAAGAAGATTGAAAGAGAGTGAGGTGCCAGCTCCTTTCATTCAGTCAGTAGCTTCAAACATTTCTGGTATATGAATAACGTTTTTCAATGGCAAAAATCAATGAATATTGTAAATGCACAAACAGTTATTTCTCCGCATTGCAAGGTGCAATTCTGAAATTTTTTGCTTTTTCCTGCTCCTCTTAGCATGATAAAGAAGATTCAAAGAGAGTGAGATGCCAGCTCCTTTCATTCAGTCAGTAGCTTCAATCATTTCTGGACGTTTTTCAATGGTAAAAATCAATGAATATTGTAAATGCACAAACAGTAATTTCTCCGCATTGCAAGGTGCAATTCTGAAATTTTTTGCTTTTTCCTGCTCCTCTTAGCATGATAAAGAAGATTCAAAGAGAGTGAGATGCCAGCTCCTTTCATTCAGTCAGTAGCTTCAATCATTTCTGGACGTTTTTCAATGGCAAAAATCAATGAATATTGTAAATGCACAAACAGTAATTTCTCCGCATTGCAAGGTGCAATTCTGAAATTTTTTGCTTTTTCCTGCTCCTCTTAGCATGATAAAGAAGATTCAAAGAGAGTGAGATGCCAGCTCCTTTCATTCAGTCAGTAGCTTCAATCATTTCTGGACGGTTTTCAATGGCAAAAATCAATGAATATTGTAAATGCACAAACAGTAATTTCTCCGCATTGCAAGGTGCAATTCTGAAATTTTTGCTTTTTCCTGCTCCTCTTAGCATGATAAAGAAGATTCAAAGAGAGTGAGGTGCCAGCTCCTTTCATTCAGTCAGTAGCTTCAAACATTTCTGGTATATGAATAACATGTTTTTCAATGGCAAAAATCAATGAATATTGTAAATGCACAAACAGTAATTTCTCCGCATTGCAAGGAGCAATTCTGAAATTTTTTGCTTTTTCCTGCTCCTCTTAGCATGATAAAGAAGATTCAAAGAGAGTGAGATGCCAGCTCCTTTCATTCAGTCAGTAGCTTCAATCATTTCTGGACGTTTTTCAATGGCAAAAATCAATGAATATTGTAAATGCACAAACTGTAATTTCTCCGCATTGCAAGGTGCAATTCTGAAATTTTTTGCTTTTTCCTGCTCCTCTTAGCATGATAAAGAAGATTCAAAGAGAGTGAGATGCCAGCTCCTTTCATTCAGTCAGTAGCTTCAATCATTTCTGGACGTTTTTCAATGGCAAAAATCATTGAATATTGTAAATGCACAAACAGTAATTTCTCCGCATTGCAAGGTGCAATTCTGAAATTTTTTACTTTTTCCTGCTCCTCTTAGCATGATAAAGAAGATTCAAAGAGAGTGAGATGCCAGCTCCTTTCATTCAGTCAGTAGCTTCAATCATTTCTGGTATATGAATAACATGATGTTTTTCAATGGCAAAAATCAATGAATATTGTAAATGCACAAACAGTAATTTCTCCGCATTGCAAGGTGCAATTCTGAAATTTTTTGCTTTTTCCTGCTCCTCTTAGCATGATAAAGAAGATTCAAAGAGAGTGAGATGCCAGCTCCTTTCATTCAGTCAGTAGCTTCAATCATTTCTGGACGTTTTTCAATGGCAAAAATCAACGAATATTGTAAATGCACAAACAGTAATTTCTTCGCATTGCAAGGTGCAATTCTGAAATTTTTTGCTTTTTCCTGCTTCTCTTAGCATGATAAAGAAGATTCAAAGAGAGTGAGATGCCAGCTCCTTACATTCAGTCAGTAGCTTCAATCATTTCTGGTAAATGAATAACATGATGTTTTTCAATGGCAAAAATCAATGAATTTTGTAAATGCACAAACAGTAATTTCTCCGCATTGCAAGGCGCAATTCTGAAATTTTTTGCTTTTTCCTGCTCCTCTTAGCATGATAAAGAAGATTCAAAGAGAGTGAGATGCCAGCTCCTTTCAATCAGTCAGTAGCTTCAATCATTTCTGGACGTTTTTCAATGGCAAAAATCAATGAATATTGTAAATGCACAAACAGTAATTTCTCCGCATTGCAAGGTGCAATTCTGAAATTTTTTGCTTTTTCCTGCTCCTCTTAGCATGATAAAGAAGATTCAAAGAGAGTGAGATGCCAGCTCCTTTCATTCAGTCAGTAGCTTCAATCATTTCTGGACGTTTTTCAATGGCAAAAATCAATGAATATTGTAAATGCACAAACAGTAATTTTTCCGCATTGCAAGGTGCAATTCTGAAATTTTTTGCTTATTCCTGCTCCTCTTAGCATGATAAAGAAGATTGAAAGAGAGTGAGGTGCCAGCTCCTTTCATTCAGTCAGTAGCTTCAAACATTTCTGGTATATGAATAACGTTTTTCAATGGCAAAAATCAATGAATATTGTAAATGCACAAACAGTTATTTCTCCGCATTGCAAGGTGCAATTCTGAAATTTTTTGCTTTTTCCTGCTCCTCTTAGCATGATAAAGAAGATTCAAAGAGAGTGAGATGCCAGCTCCTTTCATTCAGTCAGTAGCTTCAATCATTTCTGGACGTTTTTCAATGGCAAAAATCAATGAATATTGTAAATGCACAAACAGTAATTTCTCCGCATTGCAAGGTGCAATTCTGAAATTTTTTGCTTTTTCCTGCTCCTCTTAGCATGATAAAGAAGATTCAAAGAGAGTGAGATGCCAGCTCCTTTCATTCAGTCAGTAGCTTCAATCATTTCTGGACGTTTTTCAATGGCAAAAATCAATGAATATTGTAAATGCACAAACAGTAATTTCTCCGCATTGCAAGGTGCAATTCTGAAATTTTTTGCTTTTTCCTGCTCCTCTTAGCATGATAAAGAAGATTCAAAGAGAGTGAGATGCCAGCTCCTTTCATTCAGTCAGTAGCTTCAATCATTTCTGGACGGTTTTCAATGGCAAAAATCAATGAATATTGTAAATGCACAAACAGTAATTTCTCCGCATTGCAAGGTGCAATTCTGAAATTTTTGCTTTTTCCTGCTCCTCTTAGCATGATAAAGAAGATTCAAAGAGAGTGAGGTGCCAGCTCCTTTCATTCAGTCAGTAGCTTCAAACATTTCTGGTATATGAATAACATGTTTTTCAATGGCAAAAATCAATGAATATTGTAAATGCACAAACAGTAATTTCTCCGCATTGCAAGGAGCAATTCTGAAATTTTTTGCTTTTTCCTGCTCCTCTTAGCATGATAAAGAAGATTCAAAGAGAGTGAGATGCCAGCTCCTTTCATTCAGTCAGTAGCTTCAATCATTTCTGGACGTTTTTCAATGGCAAAAATCAATGAATATTGTAAATGCACAAACTGTAATTTCTCCGCATTGCAAGGTGCAATTCTGAAATTTTTTGCTTTTTCCTGCTCCTCTTAGCATGATAAAGAAGATTCAAAGAGAGTGAGATGCCAGCTCTTTTCATTCAGTCAGTAGCTTCAATCATTTCTGGACGTTTTTCAATGGCAAAAATCAATGAATATTGTAAATGCACAAACAGTAATTTCTCCGCATTGCAAGGTGCAATTCTGAAATTTTTTGCTTTTTCCTGCTCCTCTTAGCATGATAAAGAAGATTCAAAGAGAGTGAGATGCCAGCTCCTTTCATTCAATCAGTAGCTTCAAACATTTCTGGTATATGAATAACATGATGTTTTTCAATGGCAAAAATCAATGAATATTGTAAATGCACAAACAGTAATTTCTCCGCATTGCAAGGTGCAATTCTGAAATTTTTTGCTTTTTCCTGCTCCTCTTAGCATGATAAAGAAGATTCAAAGAGAGTGAGATGCCAGCTCCTTTCATTCAGTCAGTAGCTTCAATCATTTCTGGACGTTTTTCAATGGCAAAAATCAATGAATATTGTAAATGCACAAACAGTAATTTCTCCGCATTGCAAGGTGCAATTCTGAAATTTTTTGCTTTTTCCTGCTCCTCTTAGCATGATAAAGAAGATTCAAAGAGAGTGAGATGCCAGCTCCTTACATTCAGTCAGTAGCTTCAATCATTTCTGGTAAATGAATAACATGATGTTTTTCAATGGCAAAAATCAATGAATTTTGTAAATGCACAAACAGTAATTTGTCCGCATTGCAAGGCGCAATTCTGAAATTTTTTGCTTTTTCCTGCTCCTCTTAGCATGATAAAGAAGATTCAAAGAGAGTGAGATGCCAGCTCCTTTCAATCAGTCAGTAGCTTCAATCATTTCTGGACGTTTTTCAATGGCAAAAATCAATGAATATTGTAAATGCACAAACAGTAATTTCTCCGCATTGCAAGGTGCAATTCTGAAATTTTTTGCTTTTTCCTGCTCCTCTTAGCATGATAAAGAAGATTCAAAGAGAGTGAGATGCCAGCTCCTTTCATTCAGTCAGTAGCTTCAATCATTTCTGGACGTTTTTCAATGGCAAAAATCAATGAATATTGTAAATGCACAAACAGTAATTTTTCCGCATTGCAAGGTGCAATTCTGAAATTTTTTGCTTATTCCTGCTCCTCTTAGCAATTCTGATTTTTGCTTATTCCTGCTCCTCTTAGCATGATAAAGAAGATTCAAAGAGAGTGAGGTGCCAGCTCCTTTCATTCAGTCAAGATTCAAACATTTCTGGTATATGAATAACGTTTTTCAATGGCAAAAATCAATGAATATTGTAAATGCACAAACAGTTATTTCTCCGCATTGCAAGGTGCAATTCTGAAATTTTTTGCTTTTTCCTGCTCCTCTTAGCATGATAAAGAAGATTCAAAGAGAGTGAGATGCCAGCTCCTTTCATTCAGTCAGTAGCTTCAATCATTTCTGGACGTTTTTCAATGGCAAAAATCAATGAATATTGTAAATGCACAAACAGTAATTTCTCCGCATTGCAAGGTGCAATTCTGAAATTTTTTGCTTTTTCCTGCTCCTCTTAGCATGATAAAGAAGATTCAAAGAGAGTGAGGTGCCAGCTCCTTTCATTCAGTCAGTAGCTTCAAACATTTCTGGTATATGATAACAATGTTTTTCAATGGCAAAAATCAATGAATATTGTAAATGCACAAACAGTAATTTCTCCGCATTGCAAGGAGCCACAATTCTGAAATTTTTTGCTTTTTCCTCCTTTCATTCAGTCAGTAGCTTCAAACATTTCTGGTATATGAATAACATGTTTTTCAATGGCAAAAATCAATGAATATTGTAAATGCACAAACAGTAATTTCTCCGCATTGCAAGGAGCAATTCTGAAATTTTTTGCTTTTTCCTGCTCCTCTTAGCATGATAAAGAAGATTCAAAGAGAGTGAGATGCCAGCTCTTTTCAGTCAGTAGCTTCAATCATTTCTGGACGTTTTTCAATGGCAAAAATCAATGAATATTGTAAATGCACAAACAGTAATTTCTCCGCATTGCAAGGTGCAATTCTGAAATTTTTTGCTTTTTCCTGCTCCTCTTAGCATGATAAAGAAGATTCAAAGAGAGTGAGGTGCCAGCTCCTTTCATTCAGTCAGTAGCTTCAAACATTTCTGGTATATGAATAACATGTTTTTCAATGGCAAAAATCAATGAATATTGTAAATGCACAAACTGTAATTTCTCCACATTGCAAGGTGCAATTCTGAAATTTTTTGCTTTTTCCTGCTCCTCTTAGCATGATAAAGAAAATTCAAAGAGAGTGAGATGCCAGCTCCTTTCATTCAGTCAGTAGCTTCAATCATTTCTGGACGTTTTTCAATGGCAAAAATCAATGAATATTGTAAATGCACAAACAGTAATTTCTCCGCATTGCAAGGTGCAATTCTGAAATTTTTTGCTTTTTCCTGCTCCTCTTAGCATGATAAAGAAGATTCAAAGAGAGTGAGATGCCAGCTCCTTTCATTCAGTCAGTAGCTTCAATCATTTCTGGACGTTTTTCAATGGCAAAAATCAATGAATATTGTAAATGCACAAACTGTAATTTCTCCGCATTGTAAGGTGCAATTCTGAAATTTTTTGCTTTTTCCTGCTCCTCTTAGCATGATAAAGAAGATTCAAAGAGAGTGAAATGCCAGCTCCTTTCATTCAGTCAGTAGCTTCAATCATTTCTGGACGTTTTTCAATGGCAAAAATCAATGAATATTGTAAATGCACAAACAGTAATTTCTCCGCATTGCAAGGTGCAATTCTGAAATTTTTTGCTTTTTCCTGCTCCCCTTAGCATGATAAAGAAGATTCAAAGAGAGTGAGATGCCAGCTCCTTTCATTCAGTCAGTAGCTTCAATCATTTCTGGACGTTTTTCAATGGCAAAAATCAATGAATATTGTAAATGCACAAACAGAAATTTCTCCGCATTGCAAGGTGCAATTCTGAAATTTTTTGCTTTTTCCTGCTCCTCTTAGCATGATAAAGAAGATTCAAAGAGAGTGAGATGCCAGCTCCTTTCATTCAGTCAGTAGCTTCAAACATTTCTGGTATATGAATAACATGATGTTTTTCAATGGCAAAAATCAATGAATATTGTAAATGCACAAACAGTAATTTCTCCGCATTGCAAGGTGCAATTCTGAAATTTTTTGCTTTTTCCTGCTCCTCTTAGCATGATAAAGAAGATTCAAAGAGAGTGAGATGCCAGCTCCTTTCGTTCAGTCAGTAGCTTCAATCATTTCTGGACGTTTTTCAATGGCAAAAATCATTGAATATTGTAAATGCACAAACAGTAATTTCTCCGCATTGCAAGGTGCAATTCTGAAATTTTTTACATTTTCCTGCTCCTCTTAGCATGATAAAGAAGATTCAAAGAGAGTGAGATGCCAGCTCCTTTCATTCAGTCAGTAGCTTCAATCATTTCTGGTATATGAATAACATGATGTTTTTCAATGGCAAAAATCAATGAATATTGTAAATGCACAAACAGTAATTTCTCCGCATTGCACGGTGCAATTCTGAAATTTTTTGCTTTTTCCTGCTCCTCTTAGCATGATAAAGAAGATTCAAAGAGAGTGAGATGCCAGCTCCTTTCATTCAGTCAGTAGCTTCAATCATTTCTGGACGTTTTTCAATGGCAAAAATCAATGAATATTGTAAATGCACAAACAGTAATTTCTCCGCATTGCAAGGTGCAATTCTGAAATTTTTTGCTTTTTCCTGCTCCTCTTAGCATGATAAAGAAGATTCAAAGAGAGTGAGGTGCCAGCTCCTTTCATTCAGTCAGTAGCTTCAAACATTTCTGGTATATGAATAACATGTTTTTCAATGGCAAAAATCAATGAATATTGTAAATGCACAAACAGTAATTTCTCCGCATTGCAAGGAGCAATTCTGAAATTTTTTGCTTTTTCCTGCTCCTCTTAGCATGATAAAGAAGATTCAAAGAGAGTGAGATGCCAGCTCCTTTCATTCAGTCAGTAGCTTCAATCATTTCTGGACGTTTTTCAATGGCAAAAATCAATGAATATTGTAAATGCACAAACTGTAATTTCTCCGCATTGCAAGGTGCAATTCTGAAATTTTTTGCTTTTTCCTGCTCCTCTTAGCATGATAAAGAAGATTCAAAGAGAGTGAGATGCCAGCTCCTTTCATTCAGTCAGTAGCTTCAATCATTTCTGGACGTTTTTCAATGGCAAAAATCAATGAATATTGTAAATGCACAAACAGTAATTTCTCCGCATTGCAAGGTGCAATTCTGAATTTTTTTGCTTTTTCCTGCTCCTCTTAGCATGATAAAGAAGATTCAAAGAGAGTGAGATGCCAGCTCCTTTCATTCAGTCAGTAGCTTCAAACATTTCTGGTATATGAATAACATGATGTTTTTCAATGGCAAAAATTAATGAATATTGTAAATGCACAAACAGTAATTTCTCCGCATTGCAAGGTGCAATTCTGAAATTTTTTGCTTTTTCCAGCTCCTCTTAGCATGATAAAGAAGATTCAAAGAGAGTGAGATGCCAGCTCCTTTCATTCAGTCAGTAGCTTCAATCATTTCTGGACGTTTTTCAATGGCAAAAATCAATGAATATTGTAAATGCACAAACAGTAATTTCTCCGCATTGCAAGGTGCAATTCTGAAATTTTTTGCTTTATCCTGCTCCTCTTAGCATGATAAAGAAGATTCAAAGAGAGTGAGGTGCCAGCTCCTTTCATTCAGTCAGTAGCTTAAAAACATTTCTGGTATATGAATAACATGTTTTTCAATGGCAAAAATCAATGAATATTGTAAATGCACAAACAGTAATTTCTCCGCATTGCAAGGTGCAATTCTGAAATTTTTTGCTTTTTCCTGCTCCTCTTAGCATGATAAAGAAGATTCAAAGAGAGTGAGATGCCAGCTCCTTTCATTCAGTCAGTAGCTTCAATCATTTCTGGACGTTTTTCAATGGCAAAAATCAATGAATATTGTAAATGCACAAACTGTAATTTCTCCGCATTGTAAGGTGCAATTCTGAAATTTTTTGCTTTTTCCTGCTCCTCTTAGCATGATAAAGAAGATTCAAAGAGAGTGAGATGCCAGCTCTTTTCATTCAGTCAGTAGCTTCAATCATTTCTGGACGTTTTTCAATGGCAAAAATCAATGAATATTGTAAATGCACAAACTGTAATTTCTCCGCATTGTAAGGTGCAATTCTGAAATTTTTTGCTTTTTCCTGCTCCTCTTAGCATGATAAAGAAGATTCAAAGAGAGTGAGATGCCAGCTCCTTTCATTCAGTCAGTAGCTTCAATCATTTCTGGACGTTTTTCAATGGCAAAAATCAATGAATATTGTAAATGCACAAACAGTAATTTCTCCGCATTGCAAGGTGCAATTCTGAAATTTTTTGCTTTTTCCTGCTCCTCTTAGCATGATAAAGAAGATTCAAAGAGAGTGAGATGCCAGCTCCTTTCATTCAGTCAGTAGCTTCAAACATTTCTGGTATATGAATAACATGATGTTTTTCAATGGCAAAAATCAATGAATATTGTAAATGCACAAACAGTAATTTCTCCGCATTGCAAGGTGCAATTCTGAAATTTTTTGCTTTTTCCTGCTCCTCTTAGCATGATAAAGAAGATTCAAAGAGAGTGAGATGCCAGCTCCTTTCATTCAGTCAGTAGCTTCAAACATTTCTGGTATATGAATAACATGATGTTTTTCAATGGCAAAAATCAATGAATATTGTAAATGCACAAACAGTAATTTCTCCGCATTGCAAGGTGCAAGTCTGAAATTTTTTGCTTTTTCCTGCTCCTCTTAGCATGATAAAGAAGATTCAAAGAGAGTGAGATGCCAGCTACTTTCATTCAGTCAGTAGCTTCAATCATTTCTGGACATTTTTCAATGGTAAAAATCAATAAATATTGTAAATGCACAAACAGTAATTTCTCCGCATTGCAAGGTGCAATTCTGAAATTTTTTTGCTTTTTCCCGCTCCTCTTAGCATGATAAAGAAGATTCAAAGAGAGTGAGATGCCAGCTCCTTTCATTCAGTCAGTAGCTTCAATCATTTCTGGACGTTTTTCAATGGCAAAAATCAATGAATATTGTAAATGCACAAACAGTAATTTCTCCGCATTGCAAGGTGCAATTCTGAAATTTTTTGCTTTTTCCTGCTCCTATTAGCATGATAAAGAAGATTCAAAGAGAGTGAGATGCCAGCTCCTTTCATTCAGTCAGTAGCTTCAATCATTTCTGGTAAATGAATAACATGATGTTTTTCAATGGCAAAAATCAATGAATTTTGTAAATGCACAAAGTAATTTCTCCGCATTGCAAGGCGCAATTCTGAAATTGTTTGCTTTTTCCTGCTCCTCTTAGCATGATAAAGAAGATTCAAAGAGAGTGAGATGCCAGCTCCTTTCATTCAGTCAGTAGCTTCAATCATTTCTGGACGTTTTTCAATGGCAAAAATCAATGAATATTGTAAATGCACAAACAGTAATTTCTCCGCATTGCAAGGTGCAATTCTGAAATTTTTTGCTTTTTCCTGCTCCTCTTAGCATGATAAAGAAGATTCAAAGAGAGTGAGATGCCAGCTCCTTTCATTCAGTCAGTAGCTTCAATCATTTCTGGATGTTTTTCAATGGCAAAAGTCAATGAATATTGTAAATGCACAAACTGTAATTTCTTCGCATTGCAAGGTGCAATTCTGAAATTTTTTGCTTTTCCTGCTCCTCTTAGCATGATAAAGAAGATTCATAGAGAGTGAGATGCCAGCTCCTTTCATTCAGTCAGTAGCTTCAATCATTTCTGGACGTTTTTCAATGGCAAAAATCAATGAATATTGTAATTGCACAAACAGTAATTTCTCCGCATTGCAAGGTGCAATTCTGAAATTTTTTGCTTTTTCCTGCTCCTCTTAGCATGATAAAGAAGATTCAAAGAGAGTGAGATGCCAGCTCCTTTCATTCAGTCAGTAGCTTCAAACATTTCTGGTATATGAATAACATGATGTTTTTCAATGGCAAAAATCAATGAATATTGTAAATGCACAAACAGTAATTTCTCCGCATTGCAAGGTGCAATTCTGAAATTTTTTGCTTTTTCCTGCTCCTCTTAGCATGATAAAGAAGATTCAAAGAGAGTGAGATGCCAGCTCCTTTCATTCAGTCAGTAGCTTCAATCATTTCTGGACGTTTTTCAATGGCAAAAATCAATGAATATTGTAAATGCACAAACAGTAATTTCTCCGCATTGCAAGGTGCAATTCTGAAATTTTTTGCTTTTTCCTGCTCCTCTTAGCATGATAAAGAAGATTCAAAGAGAGTGAGATGCCAGCTCCTTTCATTCAGTCAGTAGCTTCAATCATTTCTGGACGTTTTTCAATGGCAAAAATCAATGAATATTGTAAATGCACAAACTGTAATTTCTCCGCATTGTAAGGTGCAATTCTGAAATTTTTTGCTTTTTCCTGCTCCTCTTAGCATGATAAAGAAGATTCAAAGAGAGTGAGATGCCAGCTCCTTTCATTCAGTCAGTAGCTTCAATCATTTCTGGACGTTTTTCAATGGCAAAAATCAATGAATATTGTAAATGCACAAACAGTAATTTCTCCGCATTGCAAGGTGCAATTCTGAAATTTTTTGCTTTTTCCTGCTCCTCTTAGCATGATAAAGAAGATTCAAAGAGAGTGAGATGCCAGCTCCTTTCATTCAGTCAGTAGCTTCAAACATTTCTGGTATATGAATAACATGATGTTTTTCAATGGCAAAAATCAATGAATATTGTAAATGCACAAACAGTAATTTCTCCGCATTGCAAGGTGCAATTCTGAAATTTTTTGCTTTTTCCTGCTCCTCTTAGCATGATAAAGAAGATTCAAAGAGAGTGAGATGCCAGCTCCTTTCATTCAGTCAGTAGCTTCAAACATTTCTGGTATATGAATAACATGATGTTTTTCAATGGCAAAAATCAATGAATATTGTAAATGCACAAACAGTAATTTCTCCGCATTGCAAGGTGCAATTCTGAAATTTTTTGCTTTTTCCTGCTCCTCTTAGCATGATAAAGAAGATTCAAAGAGAGTGAGATGCCAGCTCCTTTCATTCAGTCAGTAGCTTCAAACATTTCTGATATATGAATAACATGATGTTTTTCAATGGCAAAAATCAATGAATATTGTAAATGCACAAACAGTAATTTCTCCGCATTGCAAGGTGCAATTCTGAAATTTTTTGCTTTTTCCTGCTCCTCTTAGCATGATAAAGAAGATTCAAAGAGAGTGAGATGCCAGCTCCTTTCATTGAGTCAGTAGCTTCAATCATTTCTGGACTTTTTTCAATGGCAAAAATCATTGAATATTGTAAATGCACAAACAGTAATTTCTCCGCATTGCAAGGTGCAATTCTGAAATTTTTTACTTTTTCCTGCTCCTCTTAGCATGATAAAGAAGATTCAAAGAGAGTGAGATGCCAGCTCCTTTCATTCAGTCAGTAGCTTCAATCATTTCTGGTATATGAATAACATGATGTTTTTCAATGGCAAAAATCAATGAATATTGTAAATGCACAAACAGTAATTTCTCCGCATTGCAAGGTGCAATTCTGAAATTTTTTGTTTTTTCCTGCTCCTCTTAGCATGATAAAGAAGATTCAAAGAGAGTGAGATGCCAGCTCCTTTCATTCAGTCAGTAGCTTCAAACATTTCTGGTATATGAATAACATGATGTTTTTCAATGGCAAAAATCAATGAATATTGTAAATGCACAAACAGTAATTTCTCCGCATTGCAAGGTGCAATTCTGAAATTTTTTGCTTTTTCCTGCTCCTCTTAGCATGTTAAAGAAGATTCAAAGAGAGTGAGATGCCAGCTCCTTTCGTTCAGTCAGTAGCCTCAATCATTTCTGGACGTTTTTCAATGGTAAAAATCAATGAATATTGTAAATGCACAAACAGTAATTTCTCCGCATTGCAAGGTGCAATTGTGAAATTTTTTGCTTTTTCCTGCTCCTCTTAGCATGATAAAGAAGATTCAAAGAGAGTGAGATGCCAGCTCCTTTCATTCAGTCAGTAGCTTCAAACATTTCTGGTATATGAATAACATGATGTTTTTCAATGGCAAAAATCAATGAATATTGTAAATGCACAAACAGTAATTTCTCCGCATTGCAAGGTGCAATTCTGAAATTTTTTGCTTTTTCCTGCTCCTCTTAGCATGATAAAGAAGATTCAAAGAGAGTGAGATGCCAGCTCCTTTCATTCAGTCAGTAGCTTCAATCATTTCTGGTATATGAATAACATGATGTTTTTCAATGGCAAAAATCAATGAATATTGTAAATGCACAAACAGTAATTTCTCCGCATTGCAAGGTGCAATTCTGAAATTTTTTGCTTTTTCCTGCTCCTCTTAGCATGATAAAGAAGATTCAAAGAGAGTGAGATGCCAGCTCCTTTCATTCAGTCAATAGCTTCAATCATTTCTGGACGTTTTTCAATGGCAAAAATCAATGAATATTGCAAATGCACAAACAGTAATTTCTCCGCATTGCAAGGTGCAATTCTGAAATTTTTTGCTTTTTCCTGCTCCTCTTAGCATGATAAACAAGATTCAAAGAGAGTGAGATGCCGGCTCCTTTCATTCAGTCAGTAGCTTCAAACATTTCTGGACGTTTTTCAATGGCAAAAATCAATGAATATTGTAAATGCACAAACAGTAATTTCTCCGCATTGCAAGGTGCAATTCTGAAATTTTTTGCTTTTACCTGCTCCTCTTAGCATGATAAAGAAGATTCAAAGAGAGTGAGATGCCAGCTCCTTTCATTCAGTCAGTAGCTTCAATCATTTCTGGACGTTTTTCAATGGCAAAAATCAATGAATATTGTAAATGCACAAACAGTAATTTCTCCGCATTGCAAGTTGCAATTCTGAAATTTTTTGCTTTTTCCTGCTCCTCTTAGCATGATAAAGAAGATTCAAAGAGAGTGAGATGCCAGCTCCTTTCATTCAGTCAGTAGCTTCAAACATTTCTGGTATATGAATAACATGATGTTTTTCAATGGCAAAAATCAATGAATATTGTAAATGCACAAACAGTAATTTCTCCGCATTGCAAGGTGCAATTCTGAAATTTTTTGCTTTTTCCTGCTCCTCTTAGCATGATAAAGAAGATTCAAAGAGAGTGAGATGCCAGCTCCTTTCGTTCAGTCAGTAGCTTCAATCATTTCTGGACGTTTTTCAATGGCAAAAATCATTGAATATTATAAATGCACAAACAGTAATTTCTCCGCATTGCATAGTGCAATTCTGAAATTTTTTACTTTTTCCTGCTCCTCTTAGCATGATAAAGAAGATTCAAAGAGAGTGAGATGCCAGCTCCTTTCATTCAGTCAGTAGCTTCAATCATTTCTGGTATATGAATAACATGATGTTTTTCAATGGCAAAAATCAATGAATATTGTAAATGCACAAACAGTAATTTCTCCGCATTGCAAGGTGCAATTCTGAAATTTTTTGCTTTTTCCTGCTCCTCTTAGCATGATAAAGAAGATTCAAAGAGAGTGAGATGCCAGCTCCTTTCATTCAGTCAGTAGCTTCAATAATTTCTGGACGTTTTTCAATGGCAAAAATCAATGAATATTGTAAATGCACAAACAGTAATTTCTCCGCATTGCAAGGTGCAATTCTGAAATTTTTTGCTTTTTCCTGCTCCTCTTAGCATGATAAACATGATTCAAAGAGAGTGAGATGCCAGCTCCTTTCATTCAGTCAGTAGCTTCAATCATTTCTGGACGTTTTTCAATGGCAAAAATCAATGAATATTGTAAATGCACAAACAGTAATTTCTCCGCATTGCAAGGTGCAATTATGAAATTTTTTGCTTTTTCCTGCTCCTCTTAGCATGATAAAGAAGATTCAAAGAGAGTGAGATGCCAGCTCCTTTCATTCAGTCAGTAGCTTCAAACATTTCTGGTATATGAATAACATGATGTTTTTCAATGGCAAAAATCAATGAATATTGTAAATGCACAAACAGTAATTTCTCCGCATTGCAAGGTGCAATTCTGAAATTTTTTGCTTTTTCCTGCTCCTCTTAGCATGATAAAGAAGATTCAAAGAGAGTGAGATGCCAGCTCCTTTCATTCAGTCAGTAGCTTCAATCATTTCTGGACGTTTTTCAATGGCAAAAATCAATGAATATTGTAAATGCACAAACAGTAATTTCTCCGCATTGCAAGGTGTAATTCTGAAATTTTTTGCTTTTTCCTGCTCCTCTTAGCATGATAAAGAAGATTCAAAGAGAGTGAGATGCCAGCTCCTTTCATTCAGTCAGTAGCTTCAATCATTTCTGGACGTTTTTCAATGGCAAAAATCAATGAATATTGTAAATGCACAAACTGTAATTTCTCCGCATTGTAAGGTGCAATTCTGAAATTTTTTGCTTTTTCCTGCTCCTCTTAGCATGATAAAGAAGATTCAAAGAGAGTGAGATGCCAGCTCCTTTCATTCAGTCAGTAGCTTCAATCATTTCTGGACGTTTTTCAATGGCAAAAATCAATGAATATTGTAAATGCACAAACAGTAATTTCTCCGCATTGCAAGGTGCAATTCTGAAATTTTTTGCTTTTTCCTGCTCCTCTTAGCATGATAAAGAAGATTCAAAGAGAGTGAGATGCCAGCTCCTTTCATTCAGTCAGTAGCTTCAAACATTTCTGGTATATGAATAACATGATGTTTTTCAATGGCAAAAATCAATGAATATTGTAAATGCACAAACAGTAATTTCTCCGCATTGCAAGGTGCAATTCTGAAATTTTTTGCTTTTTCCTGCTCCTCTTAGCATGATAAAGAAGATTCAAAGAGAGTGAGATGCCAGCTCCTTTCATTCAGTCAGTAGCTTCAAACATTTCTGGTATATGAATAACATGATGTTTTTCAATGGCAAAAATCAATGAATATTGTAAATGCACAAACAGTAATTTCTCCGCATTGCAAGGTGCAATTCTGAAATTTTTTGCTTTTTCCTGCTCCTCTTAGCATGATAAAGAAGATTCAAAGAGAGTGAGATGCCAGCTCCTTTCATTCAGTCAGTAGCTTCAAACATTTCTGGTATATGAATAACATGATGTTTTTCAATGGCAAAAATCAATGAATATTGTAAATGCACAAACAGTAATTTCTCCGCATTGCAAGGTGCAATTCTGAAATTTTTTGCTTTTTCCTGCTCCTCTTAGCATGATAAAGAAGATTCAAAGAGAGTGAGATGCCAGCTCCTTTCATTGAGTCAGTAGCTTCAATCATTTCTGGACTTTTTTCAATGGCAAAAATCATTGAATATTGTAAATGCACAAACAGTAATTTCTCCGCATTGCAAGGTGCAATTCTGAAATTTTTTACTTTTTCCTGCTCCTCTTAGCATGATAAAGAAGATTCAAAGAGAGTGAGATGCCAGCTCCTTTCATTCAGTCAGTAGCTTCAATCATTTCTGGTATATGAATAACATGATGTTTTTCAATGGCAAAAATCAATGAATATTGTAAATGCACAAACAGTAATTTCTCCGCATTGCAAGGTGCAATTCTGAAATTTTTTGTTTTTTCCTGCTCCTCTTAGCATGATAAAGAAGATTCAAAGAGAGTGAGATGCCAGCTCCTTTCATTCAGTCAGTAGCTTCAAACATTTCTGGTATATGAATAACATGATGTTTTTCAATGGCAAAAATCAATGAATATTGTAAATGCACAAACAGTAATTTCTCCGCATTGCAAGGTGCAATTCTGAAATTTTTTGCTTTTTCCTGCTCCTCTTAGCATGTTAAAGAAGATTCAAAGAGAGTGAGATGCCAGCTCCTTTCGTTCAGTCAGTAGCCTCAATCATTTCTGGACGTTTTTCAATGGTAAAAATCAATGAATATTGTAAATGCACAAACAGTAATTTCTCCGCATTGCAAGGTGCAATTGTGAAATTTTTTGCTTTTTACTGCTCCTCTTAGCATGATAAAGAAGATTCAAAGAGAGTGAGATGCCAGCTCCTTTCATTCAGTCAGTAGCTTCAAACATTTCTGGTATATGAATAACATGATGTTTTTCAATGGCAAAAATCAATGAATATTGTAAATGCACAAACAGTAATTTCTCCGCATTGCAAGGTGCAATTCTGAAATTTTTTGCTTTTTCCTGCTCCTCTTAGCATGATAAAGAAGATTCAAAGAGAGTGAGATGCCAGCTCCTTTCATTCAGTCAGTAGCTTCAATCATTTCTGGTATATGAATAACATGATGTTTTTCAATGGCAAAAATCAATGAATATTGTAAATGCACAAACAGTAATTTCTCCGCATTGCAAGGTGCAATTCTGAAATTTTTTGCTTTTTCCTGCTCCTCTTAGCATGATAAAGAAGATTCAAAGAGAGTGAGATGCCAGCTCCTTTCATTCAGTCAGTAGCTTCAATCATTTCTGGACGTTTTTCAATGGCAAAAATCAATGAATATTGCAAATGCACAAACAGTAATTTCTCCGCATTGCAAGGTGCAATTCTGAAATTTTTTGCTTTTTCCTGCTCCTCTTAGCATGATAAACAAGATTCAAAGAGAGTGAGATGCCAGCTCCTTTCATTCAGTCAGTAGCTTCAAACATTTCTGGACGTTTTTCAATGGCAAAAATCAATGAATATTGTAAATGCACAAACAGTAATTTCTCCGCATTGCAAGGTGCAATTCTGAAATTTTTTGCTTTTTCCTGCTCCTCTTAGCATGATAAAGAAGATTCAAAGAGAGTGAGATGCCAGCTCCTTTCATTGAGTCAGTAGCTTCAATCATTTCTGGACTTTTTTCAATGGCAAAAATCATTGAATATTGTAAATGCACAAACAGTAATTTCTCCGCATTGCAAGGTGCAATTCTGAAATTTTTTACTTTTTCCTGCTCCTCTTAGCATGATAAAGAAGATTCAAAGAGAGTGAGATGCCAGCTCCTTTCATTCAGTCAGTAGCTTCAATCATTTCTGGTATATGAATAACATGATGTTTTTCAATGGCAAAAATCAATGAATATTGTAAATGCACAAACAGTAATTTCTCCGCATTGCAAGGTGCAATTCTGAAATTTTTTGTTTTTTCCTGCTCCTCTTAGCATGATAAAGAAGATTCAAAGAGAGTGAGATGCCAGCTCCTTTCATTCAGTCAGTAGCTTCAAACATTTCTGGTATATGAATAACATGATGTTTTTCAATGGCAAAAATCAATGAATATTGTAAATGCACAAACAGTAATTTCTCCGCATTGCAAGGTGCAATTCTGAAATTTTTTGCTTTTTCCTGCTCCTCTTAGCATGTTAAAGAAGATTCAAAGAGAGTGAGATGCCAGCTCCTTTCGTTCAGTCAGTAGCCTCAATCATTTCTGGACGTTTTTCAATGGTAAAAATCAATGAATATTGTAAATGCACAAACAGTAATTTCTCCGCATTGCAAGGTGCAATTGTGAAATTTTTTGCTTTTTACTGCTCCTCTTAGCATGATAAAGAAGATTCAAAGAGAGTGAGATGCCAGCTCCTTTCATTCAGTCAGTAGCTTCAAACATTTCTGGTATATGAATAACATGATGTTTTTCAATGGCAAAAATCAATGAATATTGTAAATGCACAAACAGTAATTTCTCCGCATTGCAAGGTGCAATTCTGAAATTTTTTGCTTTTTCCTGCTCCTCTTAGCATGATAAAGAAGATTCAAAGAGAGTGAGATGCCAGCTCCTTTCATTCAGTCAGTAGCTTCAATCATTTCTGGTATATGAATAACATGATGTTTTTCAATGGCAAAAATCAATGAATATTGTAAATGCACAAACAGTAATTTCTCCGCATTGCAAGGTGCAATTCTGAAATTTTTTGCTTTTTCCTGCTCCTCTTAGCATGATAAAGAAGATTCAAAGAGAGTGAGATGCCAGCTCCTTTCATTCAGTCAGTAGCTTCAATCATTTCTGGACGTTTTTCAATGGCAAAAATCAATGAATATTGCAAATGCACAAACAGTAATTTCTCCGCATTGCAAGGTGCAATTCTGAAATTTTTTGCTTTTTCCTGCTCCTCTTAGCATGATAAACAAGATTCAAAGAGAGTGAGATGCCAGCTCCTTTCATTCAGTCAGTAGCTTCAAACATTTCTGGACGTTTTTCAATGGCAAAAATCAATGAATATTGTAAATGCACAAACAGTAATTTCTCCGCATTGCAAGGTGCAATTCTGAAATTTTTTGCTTTTACCTGCTCCTCTTAGCATGATAAAGAAGATTCAAAGAGAGTGAGATGCCAGCTCCTTTCATTCAGTCAGTAGCTTCAATCATTTCTGGACGTTTTTCAATGGCAAAAATCAATGAATATTGTAAATGCACAAACAGTAATTTCTCCGCATTGCAAGTTGCAATTCTGAAATTTTTTGCTTTTTCCTGCTCCTCTTAGCATGATAAAGAAGATTCAAAGAGAGTGAGATGCCAGCTCCTTTCATTCAGTCAGTAGCTTCAAACATTTCTGGTATATGAATAACATGATGTTTTTCAATGGCAAAAATCAATGAATATTGTAAATGCACAAACAGTAATTTCTCCGCATTGCAAGGTGCAATTCTGAAATTTTTTGCTTTTTCCTGCTCCTCTTAGCATGATAAAGAAGATTCAAAGAGAGTGAGATGCCAGCTCCTTTCGTTCAGTCAGTAGCTTCAATCATTTCTGGACGTTTTTCAATGGCAAAAATCATTGAATATTATAAATGCACAAACAGTAATTTCTCCGCATTGCATAGTGCAATTCTGAAATTTTTTACTTTTTCCTGCTCCTCTTAGCATGATAAAGAAGATTCAAAGAGAGTGAGATGCCAGCTCCTTTCATTCAGTCAGTAGCTTCAATCATTTCTGGTATATGAATAACATGATGTTTTTCAATGGCAAAAATCAATGAATATTGTAAATGCACAAACAGTAATTTCTCCGCATTGCAAGGTGCAATTCTGAAATTTTTTGCTTTTTCCTGCTCCTCTTAGCATGATAAAGAAGATTCAAAGAGAGTGAGATGCCAGCTCCTTTCATTCAGTCAGTAGCTTCAATAATTTCTGGACGTTTTTCAATGGCAAAAATCAATGAATATTGTAAATGCACAAACAGTAATTTCTCCGCATTGCAAGGTGCAATTCTGAAATTTTTTGCTTTTTCCTGCTCCTCTTAGCATGATAAACATGATTCAAAGAGAGTGAGATGCCAGCTCCTTTCATTCAGTCAGTAGCTTCAATCATTTCTGGACGTTTTTCAATGGCAAAAATCAATGAATATTGTAAATGCACAAACAGTAATTTCTCCGCATTGCAAGGTGCAATTATGAAATTTTTTGCTTTTTCCTGCTCCTCTTAGCATGATAAAGAAGATTCAAAGAGAGTGAGATGCCAGCTCCTTTCATTCAGTCAGTAGCTTCAAACATTTCTGGTATATGAATAACATGATGTTTTTCAATGGCAAAAATCAATGAATATTGTAAATGCACAAACAGTAATTTCTCCGCATTGCAAGGTGCAATTCTGAAATTTTTTGCTTTTTCCTGCTCCTCTTAGCATGATAAAGAAGATTCAAAGAGAGTGAGATGCCAGCTCCTTTCATTCAGTCAGTAGCTTCAATCATTTCTGGATGTTTTTCAATGGCAAAAATCAATGAATATTGTAAATGCACAAACAGTAATTTCTCCGCATTGCAAGGTGCAATTCTGAAATTTTTTGCTTTTTCCTGCTCCTCTTAGCATGATAAACAAGATTCAAAGAGAGTGAGATGCCAGCTCCTTTCATTCAGTCAGTAGCTTCAATCATTTCTGGACGTTTTTCAATGGCAAAAATCAATGAATATTGTAAATGCACAAACAGTAATTTCTCCGCATTGCAAGGTGCAATTCTGAAATTTTTTGCTTTTTCCTGCTCCTCTTAGCATGATAAAGAAGATTCAAAGAGAGTGAGATGCCAGCTCCTTTCATTCAGTCAGTAGCTTCAAACATTTCTGGTATATGAATAACATGATGTTTTTCAATGGCAAAAATCAATGAATATTGTAAATGCACAAACAGTAATTTCTCCGCATTGCAAGGTGCAAGTCTGAAATTTTTTGCTTTTTCCTGCTCCTCTTAGCATGATAAAGAAGATTCAAAGAGAGTGAGATGCCAGCTACTTTCATTCAGTCAGTAGCTTCAATCATTTCTGGACGTTTTTCAATGGTAAAAATCAATGAATATTGTAAATGCACAAACAGTAATTTCTCCACATTGCAAGGTGCAATTCTGAAATTTTTTGCTTTTTCCTGCTCCTCTTAGCATGATAAAGAAGATTCAAAGAGAGTGAGATGCCAGCTCCTTTCATTCAGTCAGTAGCTTCAAACATTTCTGGTATATGAATAACATGATGTTTTTCAATGGCAAAAATCAATGAATATTGTAAATGCACAAACAGTAATTTCTCCGCATTGCAAGGTGCAATTCTGAAATTTTTTGCTTTTTCCTGCTCCTCTTAGCATGATAAAGAAGATTCAAAGAGAGTGAGATGCCAGCTCCTTTCATTCAGTCAGTAGCTTCAATCATTTCTGGATGTTTTTCAATGGCAAAAATCAATGAATATTGTAAATGCACAAACAGTAATTTCTCCGCATTGCAAGGTGCAATTCTGAAATTTTTTGCTTTTTCCTGCTCCTCTTAGCATGATAAACAAGATTCAAAGAGAGTGAGATGCCAGCTCCTTTCATTCAGTCAGTAGCTTCAATCATTTCTGGACGTTTTTCAATGGCAAAAATCAATGAATATTGTAAATGCACAAACAGTAATTTCTCCGCATTGCAAGGTGCAATTCTGAAATTTTTTGCTTTTTCCTGCTCCTCTTAGCATGATAAAGAAGATTCAAAGAGAGTGAGATGCCAGCTCCTTTCATTCAGTCAGTAGCTTCAAACATTTCTGGTATATGAATAACATGATGTTTTTCAATGGCAAAAATCAATGAATATTGTAAATGCACAAACAGTAATTTCTCCGCATTGCAAGGTGCAAGTCTGAAATTTTTTGCTTTTTCCTGCTCTTCTTAGCATGATAAAGAAGATTCAAAGAGAGTGAGATGCCAGCTACTTTCATTCAGTCAGTAGCTTCAATCATTTCTGGATGTTTTTCAATGGTAAAAATCAATGAATATTGTAAATGCACAAACAGTAATTTCTCCACATTGCAAGGTGCAATTCTGAAATTTTTTGCTTTTTCCTGCTCCTCTTAGCATGATAAAGAAGATTCAAAGAGAGTGAGATGCCAGCTCCTTTCATTCAGTCAGTAGCTTCAAACATTTCTGGTATATGAATAACATGATGTTTTTCAATGGCAAAAATCAATGAATATTGTAAATGCACAAACAGTAATTTCTCCGCATTGCAAGGTGCAATTCTGAAATTTTTTGCTTTTTCCTGCTCCTCTTAGCATGATAAGCAAGATTCAAAGAGAGTGAGATGCCAGCTCCTTTCATTCAGTCAGTAGCTTCAATCATTTCTGGATGTTTTTCAATGGCAAAATCAATGAATATTGTAAATGCACAAACTGTAATTTCTCCGCATTGCAAGGTGCAATTCTGAAATTTTTTGCTTTTTCCTGCTCCTCTTAGCATAATAAAGAAGATTCAAAGAGAGTGAGATGCCAGCTCCTTTCATTCAGTCAGTAGCTTCAATCATTTCTGGACGTTTTTCAATGGCAAAAATCAATGAATATTGTAAATGCACAAACAGTAATTTCTCCGCATTGCAAGGTGCAATTCTGAAATTTTTTGCTTTTTCCTGCTCCTCTTAGCATGATAAAGAAGATTCAAAGAGAGTGAGATGCCAGCTCCTTTCATTCAGTCAGTAGCTTCAAACATTTCTGGTATATGAATAACATGATGTTTTTCAATGGCAAAAATCAATGAATATTGTAAATGCACAAACAGTAATTTCTCCGCATTGCAAGGTGCAATTCTGAAATTTTTTGCTTTTTCCTGCTCCTCTTAGCATGATAAAGAAGATTCAAAGAGAGTGAGATGCCAGCTCCTTTCATTGAGTCAGTAGCTTCAATCATTTCTGGACTTTTTTCAATGGCAAAAATCATTGAATATTGTAAATGCACAAACAGTAATTTCTCCGCATTGCAAGGTGCAATTCTGAAATTTTTTACTTTTTCCTGCTCCTCTTAGCATGATAAAGAAGATTCAAAGAGAGTGAGATGCCAGCTCCTTTCATTCAGTCAGTAGCTTCAATCATTTCTGGTATATGAATAACATGATGTTTTTCAATGGCAAAAATCAATGAATATTGTAAATGCACAAACAGTAATTTCTCCGCATTGCAAGGTGCAATTCTGAAATTTTTTGTTTTTTCCTGCTCCTCTTAGCATGATAAAGAAGATTCAAAGAGAGTGAGATGCCAGCTCCTTTCATTCAGTCAGTAGCTTCAAACATTTCTGGTATATGAATAACATGATGTTTTTCAATGGCAAAAATCAATGAATATTGTAAATGCACAAACAGTAATTTCTCCGCATTGCAAGGTGCAATTCTGAAATTTTTTGCTTTTTCCTGCTCCTCTTAGCATGTTAAAGAAGATTCAAAGAGAGTGAGATGCCAGCTCCTTTCGTTCAGTCAGTAGCCTCAATCATTTCTGGACGTTTTTCAATGGTAAAAATCAATGAATATTGTAAATGCACAAACAGTAATTTCTCCGCATTGCAAGGTGCAATTGTGAAATTTTTTGCTTTTTCCTGCTCCTCTTAGCATGATAAAGAAGATTCAAAGAGAGTGAGATGCCAGCTCCTTTCATTCAGTCAGTAGCTTCAAACATTTCTGGTATATGAATAACATGATGTTTTTCAATGGCAAAAATCAATGAATATTGTAAATGCACAAACAGTAATTTCTCCGCATTGCAAGGTGCAATTCTGAAATTTTTTGCTTTTTCCTGCTCCTCTTAGCATGATAAAGAAGATTCAAAGAGAGTGAGATGCCAGCTCCTTTCATTCAGTCAGTAGCTTCAATCATTTCTGGTATATGAATAACATGATGTTTTTCAATGGCAAAAATCAATGAATATTGTAAATGCACAAACAGTAATTTCTCCGCATTGCAAGGTGCAATTCTGAAATTTTTTGCTTTTTCCTGCTCCTCTTAGCATGATAAAGAAGATTCAAAGAGAGTGAGATGCCAGCTCCTTTCATTCAGTCAATAGCTTCAATCATTTCTGGACGTTTTTCAATGGCAAAAATCAATGAATATTGCAAATGCACAAACAGTAATTTCTCCGCATTGCAAGGTGCAATTCTGAAATTTTTTGCTTTTTCCTGCTCCTCTTAGCATGATAAACAAGATTCAAAGAGAGTGAGATGCCAGCTCCTTTCATTCAGTCAGTAGCTTCAAACATTTCTGGACGTTTTTCAATGGCAAAAATCAATGAATATTGTAAATGCACAAACAGTAATTTCTCCGCATTGCAAGGTGCAATTCTGAAATTTTTTGCTTTTACCTGCTCCTCTTAGCATGATAAAGAAGATTCAAAGAGAGTGAGATGCCAGCTCCTTTCATTCAGTCAGTAGCTTCAATCATTTCTGGACGTTTTTCAATGGCAAAAATCAATGAATATTGTAAATGCACAAACAGTAATTTCTCCGCATTGCAAGTTGCAATTCTGAAATTTTTTGCTTTTTCCTGCTCCTCTTAGCATGATAAAGAAGATTCAAAGAGAGTGAGATGCCAGCTCCTTTCATTCAGTCAGTAGCTTCAAACATTTCTGGTATATGAATAACATGATGTTTTTCAATGGCAAAAATCAATGAATATTGTAAATGCACAAACAGTAATTTCTCCGCATTGCAAGGTGCAATTCTGAAATTTTTTGCTTTTTCCTGCTCCTCTTAGCATGATAAAGAAGATTCAAAGAGAGTGAGATGCCAGCTCCTTTCGTTCAGTCAGTAGCTTCAATCATTTCTGGACGTTTTTCAATGGCAAAAATCATTGAATATTATAAATGCACAAACAGTAATTTCTCCGCATTGCATAGTGCAATTCTGAAATTTTTTACTTTTTCCTGCTCCTCTTAGCATGATAAAGAAGATTCAAAGAGAGTGAGATGCCAGCTCCTTTCATTCAGTCAGTAGCTTCAATCATTTCTGGTATATGAATAACATGATGTTTTTCAATGGCAAAAATCAATGAATATTGTAAATGCACAAACAGTAATTTCTCCGCATTGCAAGGTGCAATTCTGAAATTTTTTGCTTTTTCCTGCTCCTCTTAGCATGATAAAGAAGATTCAAAGAGAGTGAGATGCCAGCTCCTTTCATTCAGTCAGTAGCTTCAATAATTTCTGGACGTTTTTCAATGGCAAAAATCAATGAATATTGTAAATGCACAAACAGTAATTTCTCCGCATTGCAAGGTGCAATTCTGAAATTTTTTGCTTTTTCCTGCTCCTCTTAGCATGATAAACATGATTCAAAGAGAGTGAGATGCCAGCTCCTTTCATTCAGTCAGTAGCTTCAATCATTTCTGGACGTTTTTCAATGGCAAAAATCAATGAATATTGTAAATGCACAAACAGTAATTTCTCCGCATTGCAAGGTGCAATTATGAAATTTTTTGCTTTTTCCTGCTCCTCTTAGCATGATAAAGAAGATTCAAAGAGAGTGAGATGCCAGCTCCTTTCATTCAGTCAGTAGCTTCAAACATTTCTGGTATATGAATAACATGATGTTTTTCAATGGCAAAAATCAATGAATATTGTAAATGCACAAACAGTAATTTCTCCGCATTGCAAGGTGCAATTCTGAAATTTTTTGCTTTTTCCTGCTCCTCTTAGCATGATAAAGAAGATTCAAAGAGAGTGAGATGCCAGCTCCTTTCATTCAGTCAGTAGCTTCAATCATTTCTGGACGTTTTTCAATGGCAAAAATCAATGAATATTGTAAATGCACAAACAGTAATTTCTCCGCATTGCAAGGTGCAATTCTGAAATTTTTTGCTTTTTCCTGCTCCTCTTAGCATGATAAAGAAGATTCAAAGAGAGTGAGATGCCAGCTCCTTTCATTCAGTCAGTAGCTTCAATCATTTCTGGACGTTTTTCAATGGCAAAAATCAATGAATATTGTAAATGCACAAACTGTAATTTCTCCGCATTGTAAGGTGCAATTCTGAAATTTTTTGCTTTTTCCTGCTCCTCTTAGCATGATAAAGAAGATTCAAAGAGAGTGAGATGCCAGCTCCTTTCATTCAGTCAGTAGCTTCAATCATTTCTGGACGTTTTTCAATGGCAAAAATCAATGAATATTGTAAATGCACAAACAGTAATTTCTCCGCATTGCAAGGTGCAATTCTGAAATTTTTTGCTTTTTCCTGCTCCTCTTAGCATGATAAAGAAGATTCAAAGAGAGTGAGATGCCAGCTCCTTTCATTCAGTCAGTAGCTTCAAACATTTCTGGTATATGAATAACATGATGTTTTTCAATGGCAAAAATCAATGAATATTGTAAATGCACAAACAGTAATTTCTCCGCATTGCAAGGTGCAATTCTGAAATTTTTTGCTTTTTCCTGCTCCTCTTAGCATGATAAAGAAGATTCAAAGAGAGTGAGATGCCAGCTCCTTTCATTCAGTCAGTAGCTTCAAACATTTCTGGTATATGAATAACATGATGTTTTTCAATGGCAAAAATCAATGAATATTGTAAATGCACAAACAGTAATTTCTCCGCATTGCAAGGTGCAATTCTGAAATTTTTTGCTTTTTCCTGCTCCTCTTAGCATGATAAAGAAGATTCAAAGAGAGTGAGATGCCAGCTCCTTTCATTCAGTCAGTAGCTTCAAACATTTCTGGTATATGAATAACATGATGTTTTTCAATGGCAAAAATCAATGAATATTGTAAATGCACAAACAGTAATTTCTCCGCATTGCAAGGTGCAATTCTGAAATTTTTTGCTTTTTCCTGCTCCTCTTAGCATGATAAAGAAGATTCAAAGAGAGTGAGATGCCAGCTCCTTTCATTGAGTCAGTAGCTTCAATCATTTCTGGACTTTTTTCAATGGCAAAAATCATTGAATATTGTAAATGCACAAACAGTAATTTCTCCGCATTGCAAGGTGCAATTCTGAAATTTTTTACTTTTTCCTGCTCCTCTTAGCATGATAAAGAAGATTCAAAGAGAGTGAGATGCCAGCTCCTTTCATTCAGTCAGTAGCTTCAATCATTTCTGGTATATGAATAACATGATGTTTTTCAATGGCAAAAATCAATGAATATTGTAAATGCACAAACAGTAATTTCTCCGCATTGCAAGGTGCAATTCTGAAATTTTTTGTTTTTTCCTGCTCCTCTTAGCATGATAAAGAAGATTCAAAGAGAGTGAGATGCCAGCTCCTTTCATTCAGTCAGTAGCTTCAAACATTTCTGGTATATGAATAACATGATGTTTTTCAATGGCAAAAATCAATGAATATTGTAAATGCACAAACAGTAATTTCTCCGCATTGCAAGGTGCAATTCTGAAATTTTTTGCTTTTTCCTGCTCCTCTTAGCATGTTAAAGAAGATTCAAAGAGAGTGAGATGCCAGCTCCTTTCGTTCAGTCAGTAGCCTCAATCATTTCTGGACGTTTTTCAATGGTAAAAATCAATGAATATTGTAAATGCACAAACAGTAATTTCTCCGCATTGCAAGGTGCAATTGTGAAATTTTTTGCTTTTTACTGCTCCTCTTAGCATGATAAAGAAGATTCAAAGAGAGTGAGATGCCAGCTCCTTTCATTCAGTCAGTAGCTTCAAACATTTCTGGTATATGAATAACATGATGTTTTTCAATGGCAAAAATCAATGAATATTGTAAATGCACAAACAGTAATTTCTCCGCATTGCAAGGTGCAATTCTGAAATTTTTTGCTTTTTCCTGCTCCTCTTAGCATGATAAAGAAGATTCAAAGAGAGTGAGATGCCAGCTCCTTTCATTCAGTCAGTAGCTTCAATCATTTCTGGTATATGAATAACATGATGTTTTTCAATGGCAAAAATCAATGAATATTGTAAATGCACAAACAGTAATTTCTCCGCATTGCAAGGTGCAATTCTGAAATTTTTTGCTTTTTCCTGCTCCTCTTAGCATGATAAAGAAGATTCAAAGAGAGTGAGATGCCAGCTCCTTTCATTCAGTCAGTAGCTTCAATCATTTCTGGACGTTTTTCAATGGCAAAAATCAATGAATATTGCAAATGCACAAACAGTAATTTCTCCGCATTGCAAGGTGCAATTCTGAAATTTTTTGCTTTTTCCTGCTCCTCTTAGCATGATAAACAAGATTCAAAGAGAGTGAGATGCCAGCTCCTTTCATTCAGTCAGTAGCTTCAAACATTTCTGGACGTTTTTCAATGGCAAAAATCAATGAATATTGTAAATGCACAAACAGTAATTTCTCCGCATTGCAAGGTGCAATTCTGAAATTTTTTGCTTTTACCTGCTCCTCTTAGCATGATAAAGAAGATTCAAAGAGAGTGAGATGCCAGCTCCTTTCATTCAGTCAGTAGCTTCAATCATTTCTGGACGTTTTTCAATGGCAAAAATCAATGAATATTGTAAATGCACAAACAGTAATTTCTCCGCATTGCAAGTTGCAATTCTGAAATTTTTTGCTTTTTCCTGCTCCGCTTAGCATGATAAAGAAGATTCAAAGAGAGTGAGATGCCAGCTCCTTTCATTCAGTCAGTAGCTTCAAACATTTCTGGTATATGAATAACATGATGTTTTTCAATGGCAAAAATCAATGAATATTGTAAATGCACAAACAGTAATTTCTCCGCATTGCAAGGTGCAATTCTGAAATTTTTTGCTTTTTCCTGCTCCTCTTAGCATGATAAAGAAGATTCAAAGAGAGTGAGATGCCAGCTCCTTTCGTTCAGTCAGTAGCTTCAATCATTTCTGGACGTTTTTCAATGGCAAAAATCATTGAATATTATAAATGCACAAACAGTAATTTCTCCGCATTGCATAGTGCAATTCTGAAATTTTTTACTTTTTCCTGCTCCTCTTAGCATGATAAAGAAGATTCAAAGAGAGTGAGATGCCAGCTCCTTTCATTCAGTCAGTAGCTTCAATCATTTCTGGTATATGAATAACATGATGTTTTTCAATGGCAAAAATCAATGAATATTGTAAATGCACAAACAGTAATTTCTCCGCATTGCAAGGTGCAATTATGAAATTTTTTGCTTTTTCCTGCTCCTCTTAGCATGATAAAGAAGATTCAAAGAGAGTGAGATGCCAGCTCCTTTCATTCAGTCAGTAGCTTCAAACATTTCTGGTATATGAATAACATGATGTTTTTCAATGGCAAAAATCAATGAATATTGTAAATGCACAAACAGTAATTTCTCCGCATTGCAAGGTGCAATTCTGAAATTTTTTGCTTTTTCCTGCTCCTCTTAGCATGATAAAGAAGATTCAAAGAGAGTGAGATGCCAGCTCCTTTCATTCAGTCAGTAGCTTCAATCATTTCTGGATGTTTTTCAATGGCAAAAATCAATGAATATTGTAAATGCACAAACAGTAATTTCTCCGCATTGCAAGGTGCAATTCTGAAATTTTTTGCTTTTTCCTGCTCCTCTTAGCATGATAAAGAAGATTCAAAGAGAGTGAGATGCCAGCTCCTTTCATTCAGTCAGTAGCTTCAAACATTTCTGGTATATGAATAACATGATGTTTTTCAATGGCAAAAATCAATGAATATTGTAAATGCACAAACAGTAATTTCTCCGCATTGCAAGGTGCAATTCTGAAATTTTTTGCTTTTTCCTGCTCCTCTTAGCATGATAAAGAAGATTCAAAGAGAGTGAGATGCCAGCTCCTTTCATTCAGTCAGTAGCTTCAATCATTTCTGGTATATGAATAACATGATGTTTTTCAATGGCAAAAATCAATGAATATTGTAAATGCACAAACAGTAATTTCTCCGCATTGCAAGGTGCAATTATGAAATTTTTTGCTTTTTCCTGCTCCTCTTAGCATGATAAAGAAGATTCAAAGAGAGTGAGATGCCAGCTCCTTTCATTCAGTCAGTAGCTTCAAACATTTCTGGTATATGAATAACATGATGTTTTTCAATGGCAAAAATCAATGAATATTGTAAATGCACAAACAGTAATTTCTCCGCATTGCAAGGTGCAATTCTGAAATTTTTTGCTTTTTCCTGCTCCTCTTAGCATGATAAAGAAGATTCAAAGAGAGTGAGATGCCAGCTCCTTTCATTCAGTCAGTAGCTTCAATCATTTCTGGATGTTTTTCAATGGCAAAAATCAATGAATATTGTAAATGCACAAACAGTAATTTCTCCGCATTGCAAGGTGCAATTCTGAAATTTTTTGCTTTTTCCTGCTCCTCTTAGCATGATAAAGAAGATTCAAAGAGAGTGAGATGCCAGCTCCTTTCATTCAGTCAGTAGCTTCAAACATTTCTGGTATATGAATAACATGATGTTTTTCAATGGCAAAAATCAATGAATATTGTAAATGCACAAACAGTAATTTCTCCGCATTGCAAGGTGCAATTCTGAAATTTTTTGCTTTTTCCTGCTCCTCTTAGCATGATAAAGAAGATTCAAAGAGAGTGAGATGCCAGCTCCTTTCATTCAGTCAGTAGCTTCAAACATTTCTGGTATATGAATAACATGATGTTTTTCAATGGCAAAAATCAATGAATATTGTAAATGCACAAACAGTAATTTCTCCGCATTGCAAGGTGCAATTCTGAAATTTTTTGCTTTTTCCTGCTCCTCTTAGCATGATAAAGAAGATTCAAAGAGAGTGAGATGCCAGCTCCTTTCATTCAGTCAGTAGCTTCAAACATTTCTGGTATATGAATAACATGATGTTTTTCAATGGCAAAAATCAATGAATATTGTAAATGCACAAACAGTAATTTCTCCGCATTGCAAGGTGCAATTCTGAAATTTTTTGCTTTTTCCTGCTCCTCTTAGCATGATAAAGAAGATTCAAAGAGAGTGAGATGCCAGCTCCTTTCATTGAGTCAGTAGCTTCAATCATTTCTGGACTTTTTTCAATGGCAAAAATCATTGAATATTGTAAATGCACAAACAGTAATTTCTCCGCATTGCAAGGTGCAATTCTGAAATTTTTTACTTTTTCCTGCTCCTCTTAGCATGATAAAGAAGATTCAAAGAGAGTGAGATGCCAGCTCCTTTCATTCAGTCAGTAGCTTCAATCATTTCTGGTATATGAATAACATGATGTTTTTCAATGGCAAAAATCAATGAATATTGTAAATGCACAAACAGTAATTTCTCCGCATTGCAAGGTGCAATTCTGAAATTTTTTGTTTTTTCCTGCTCCTCTTAGCATGATAAAGAAGATTCAAAGAGAGTGAGATGCCAGCTCCTTTCATTCAGTCAGTAGCTTCAAACATTTCTGGTATATGAATAACATGATGTTTTTCAATGGCAAAAATCAATGAATATTGTAAATGCACAAACAGTAATTTCTCCGCATTGCAAGGTGCAATTCTGAAATTTTTTGCTTTTTCCTGCTCCTCTTAGCATGTTAAAGAAGATTCAAAGAGAGTGAGATGCCAGCTCCTTTCGTTCAGTCAGTAGCCTCAATCATTTCTGGACGTTTTTCAATGGTAAAAATCAATGAATATTGTAAATGCACAAACAGTAATTTCTCCGCATTGCAAGGTGCAATTGTGAAATTTTTTGCTTTTTACTGCTCCTCTTAGCATGATAAAGAAGATTCAAAGAGAGTGAGATGCCAGCTCCTTTCATTCAGTCAGTAGCTTCAAACATTTCTGGTATATGAATAACATGATGTTTTTCAATGGCAAAAATCAATGAATATTGTAAATGCACAAACAGTAATTTCTCCGCATTGCAAGGTGCAATTCTGAAATTTTTTGCTTTTTCCTGCTCCTCTTAGCATGATAAAGAAGATTCAAAGAGAGTGAGATGCCAGCTCCTTTCATTCAGTCAGTAGCTTCAATCATTTCTGGTATATGAATAACATGATGTTTTTCAATGGCAAAAATCAATGAATATTGTAAATGCACAAACAGTAATTTCTCCGCATTGCAAGGTGCAATTCTGAAATTTTTTGCTTTTTCCTGCTCCTCTTAGCATGATAAAGAAGATTCAAAGAGAGTGAGATGCCAGCTCCTTTCATTCAGTCAGTAGCTTCAATCATTTCTGGACGTTTTTCAATGGCAAAAATCAATGAATATTGTAAATGCACAAACAGTAATTTCTCCGCATTGCAAGGTGCAATTCTGAAATTTTTTGCTTTTTCCTGCTCCTCTTAGCATGATAAACAAGATTCAAAGAGAGTGAGATGCCAGCTCCTTTCATTCAGTCAGTAGCTTCAAACATTTCTGGACGTTTTTCAATGGCAAAAATCAATGAATATTGTAAATGCACAAACAGTAATTTCTCCGCATTGCAAGGTGCAATTCTGAAATTTTTTGCTTTTACCTGCTCCTCTTAGCATGATAAAGAAGATTCAAAGAGAGTGAGATGCCAGCTCCTTTCATTCAGTCAGTAGCTTCAATCATTTCTGGACGTTTTTCAATGGCAAAAATCAATGAATATTGTAAATGCACAAACAGTAATTTCTCCGCATTGCAAGTTGCAATTCTGAAATTTTTTGCTTTTTCCTGCTCCGCTTAGCATGATAAAGAAGATTCAAAGAGAGTGAGATGCCAGCTCCTTTCATTCAGTCAGTAGCTTCAAACATTTCTGGTATATGAATAACATGATGTTTTTCAATGGCAAAAATCAATGAATATTGTAAATGCACAAACAGTAATTTCTCCGCATTGCAAGGTGCAATTCTGAAATTTTTTGCTTTTTCCTGCTCCTCTTAGCATGATAAAGAAGATTCAAAGAGAGTGAGATGCCAGCTCCTTTCGTTCAGTCAGTAGCTTCAATCATTTCTGGACGTTTTTCAATGGCAAAAATCATTGAATATTATAAATGCACAAACAGTAATTTCTCCGCATTGCATAGTGCAATTCTGAAATTTTTTACTTTTTCCTGCTCCTCTTAGCATGATAAAGAAGATTCAAAGAGAGTGAGATGCCAGCTCCTTTCATTCAGTCAGTAGCTTCAATCATTTCTGGTATATGAATAACATGATGTTTTTCAATGGCAAAAATCAATGAATATTGTAAATGCACAAACAGTAATTTCTCCGCATTGCAAGGTGCAATTATGAAATTTTTTGCTTTTTCCTGCTCCTCTTAGCATGATAAAGAAGATTCAAAGAGAGTGAGATGCCAGCTCCTTTCATTCAGTCAGTAGCTTCAAACATTTCTGGTATATGAATAACATGATGTTTTTCAATGGCAAAAATCAATGAATATTGTAAATGCACAAACAGTAATTTCTCCGCATTGCAAGGTGCAATTCTGAAATTTTTTGCTTTTTCCTGCTCCTCTTAGCATGATAAAGAAGATTCAAAGAGAGTGAGATGCCAGCTCCTTTCATTCAGTCAGTAGCTTCAATCATTTCTGGATGTTTTTCAATGGCAAAAATCAATGAATATTGTAAATGCACAAACAGTAATTTCTCCGCATTGCAAGGTGCAATTCTGAAATTTTTTGCTTTTTCCTGCTCCTCTTAGCATGATAAACAAGATTCAAAGAGAGTGAGATGCCAGCTCCTTTCATTCAGTCAGTAGCTTCAATCATTTCTGGACGTTTTTCAATGGCAAAAATCAATGAATATTGTAAATGCACAAACAGTAATTTCTCCGCATTGCAAGGTGCAATTCTGAAATTTTTTGCTTTTTCCTGCTCCTCTTAGCATGATAAAGAAGATTCAAAGAGAGTGAGATGCCAGCTCCTTTCATTCAGTCAGTAGCTTCAAACATTTCTGGTATATGAATAACATGATGTTTTTCAATGGCAAAAATCAATGAATATTGTAAATGCACAAACAGTAATTTCTCCGCATTGCAAGGTGCAAGTCTGAAATTTTTTGCTTTTTCCTGCTCCTCTTAGCATGATAAAGAAGATTCAAAGAGAGTGAGATGCCAGCTACTTTCATTCAGTCAGTAGCTTCAATCATTTCTGGACGTTTTTCAATGGTAAAAATCAATGAATATTGTAAATGCACAAACAGTAATTTCTCCACATTGCAAGGTGCAATTCTGAAATTTTTTGCTTTTTCCTGCTCCTCTTAGCATGATAAAGAAGATTCAAAGAGAGTGAGATGCCAGCTCCTTTCATTCAGTCAGTAGCTTCAAACATTTCTGGTATATGAATAACATGATGTTTTTCAATGGCAAAAATCAATGAATATTGTAAATGCACAAACAGTAATTTCTCCGCATTGCAAGGTGCAATTCTGAAATTTTTTGCTTTTTCCTGCTCCTCTTAGCATGATAAAGAAGATTCAAAGAGAGTGAGATGCCAGCTCCTTTCATTCAGTCAGTAGCTTCAATCATTTCTGGATGTTTTTCAATGGCAAAAATCAATGAATATTGTAAATGCACAAACAGTAATTTCTCCGCATTGCAAGGTGCAATTCTGAAATTTTTTGCTTTTTCCTGCTCCTCTTAGCATGATAAACAAGATTCAAAGAGAGTGAGATGCCAGCTCCTTTCATTCAGTCAGTAGCTTCAATCATTTCTGGACGTTTTTCAATGGCAAAAATCAATGAATATTGTAAATGCACAAACAGTAATTTCTCCGCATTGCAAGGTGCAATTCTGAAATTTTTTGCTTTTTCCTGCTCCTCTTAGCATGATAAAGAAGATTCAAAGAGAGTGAGATGCCAGCTCCTTTCATTCAGTCAGTAGCTTCAAACATTTCTGGTATATGAATAACATGATGTTTTTCAATGGCAAAAATCAATGAATATTGTAAATGCACAAACAGTAATTTCTCCGCATTGCAAGGTGCAATTCTGAAATTTTTTGCTTTTTCCTGCTCCTCTTAGCATGATAAAGAAGATTCAAAGAGAGTGAGATGCCAGCTCCTTTCATTCAGTCAGTAGCTTCAATCATTTCTGGATGTTTTTCAATGGCAAAAATCAATGAATATTGTAAATGCACAAACAGTAATTTCTCCGCATTGCAAGGTGCAATTCTGAAATTTTTTGCTTTTTCCTGCTCCTCTTAGCATGATAAACAAGATTCAAAGAGAGTGAGATGCCAGCTCCTTTCATTCAGTCAGTAGCTTCAATCATTTCTGGACGTTTTTCAATGGCAAAAATCAATGAATATTGTAAATGCACAAACAGTAATTTCTCCGCATTGCAAGGTGCAATTCTGAAATTTTTTGCTTTTTCCTGCTCCTCTTAGCATGATAAAGAAGATTCAAAGAGAGTGAGATGCCAGCTCCTTTCATTCAGTCAGTAGCTTCAAACATTTCTGGTATATGAATAACATGATGTTTTTCAATGGCAAAAATCAATGAATATTGTAAATGCACAAACAGTAATTTCTCCGCATTGCAAGGTGCAAGTCTGAAATTTTTTGCTTTTTCCTGCTCCTCTTAGCATGATAAAGAAGATTCAAAGAGAGTGAGATGCCAGCTACTTTCATTCAGTCAGTAGCTTCAATCATTTCTGGACGTTTTTCAATGGTAAAAATCAATGAATATTGTAAATGCACAAACAGTAATTTCTCCACATTGCAAGGTGCAATTCTGAAATTTTTTGCTTTTTCCTGCTCCTCTTAGCATGATAAAGAAGATTCAAAGAGAGTGAGATGCCAGCTCCTTTCATTCAGTCAGTAGCTTCAAACATTTCTGGTATATGAATAACATGATGTTTTTCAATGGCAAAAATCAATGAATATTGTAAATGCACAAACAGTAATTTCTCCGCATTGCAAGGTGCAATTCTGAAATTTTTTGCTTTTTCCTGCTCCTCTTAGCATGATAAAGAAGATTCAAAGAGAGTGAGATGCCAGCTCCTTTCATTCAGTCAGTAGCTTCAATCATTTCTGGATGTTTTTCAATGGCAAAAATCAATGAATATTGTAAATGCACAAACAGTAATTTCTCCGCATTGCAAGGTGCAATTCTGAAATTTTTTGCTTTTTCCTGCTCCTCTTAGCATGATAAACAAGATTCAAAGAGAGTGAGATGCCAGCTCCTTTCATTCAGTCAGTAGCTTCAATCATTTCTGGACGTTTTTCAATGGCAAAAATCAATGAATATTGTAAATGCACAAACAGTAATTTCTCCGCATTGCAAGGTGCAATTCTGAAATTTTTTGCTTTTTCCTGCTCCTCTTAGCATGATAAAGAAGATTCAAAGAGAGTGAGATGCCAGCTCCTTTCATTCAGTCAGTAGCTTCAAACATTTCTGGTATATGAATAACATGATGTTTTTCAATGGCAAAAATCAATGAATATTGTAAATGCACAAACAGTAATTTCTCCGCATTGCAAGGTGCAAGTCTGAAATTTTTTGCTTTTTCCTGCTCCTCTTAGCATGATAAAGAAGATTCAAAGAGAGTGAGATGCCAGCTACTTTCATTCAGTCAGTAGCTTCAATCATTTCTGGATGTTTTTCAATGGTAAAAATCAATGAATATTGTAAATGCACAGACAGTAATTTCTCCACATTGCAAGGTGCAATTCTGAAATTTTTTGCTTTTTCCTGCTCCTCTTAGCATGATAAAGAAGATTCAAAGAGAGTGAGATGCCAGCTCCTTTCATTCAGTCAGTAGCTTCAAACATTTCTGGTATATGAATAACATGATGTTTTTCAATGGCAAAAATCAATGAATATTGTAAATGCACAAACAGTAATTTCTCCGCATTGCAAGGTGCAATTCTGAAATTTTTTGCTTTTTCCTGCTCCTCTTAGCATGATAAAGAAGATTCAAAGAGAGTGAGATGCCAGCTCCTTTCATTCAGTCAGTAGCTTCAATCATTTCTGGATGTTTTTCAATGGCAAAAATCAATGAATATTGTAAATGCACAAACTGTAATTTCTCCGCATTGCAAGGTGCAATTCTGAAATTTTTTGCTTTTTCCTGCTCCTCTTAGCATAATAAAGAAGATTCAAAGAGAGTGAGATGCCAGCTCCTTTCATTCAGTCAGTAGCTTCAATCATTTCTGGACGTTTTTCAATGGCAAAAATCAATGAATATTGTAAATGCACAAACAGTAATTTCTCCGCATTGCAAGGTGCAATTCTGAAATTTTTTGCTTTTTCCTGCTCCTCTTAGCATGATAAAGAAGATTCAAAGAGAGTGAGATGCCAGCTCCTTTCATTCAGTCAGTACCTTCAATCATTTCTGGACGTTTTTCAATGGCAAAAATCAATGAATATTGTAAATGCACAAACAGTAATTTCTCCGCATTGCAAGGTGCAATTCTGAAATTTTTTGCTTTTTCCCGCTCCTCTTAGCATGATAAAGATTCAAAGAGAGTGAGGTGCCAGCTCCTTTCATTCAGTCAGTAGCTTCAAACATTTCTGGTATATGAATAACATGTTTTTCAATGGCAAAAATCAATGAATATTGTAAATGCACAAACAGTAATTTCTCCGCATTGCAAGGTGCAATTCTGAAATTTTTTGCTTTTTCCTGCTCCTCTTAGCATGATAAAGAAGATTCAAAGAGAGTGAGATGCCAGCTCCTTTCATTCAGTCAGTAGCTTCAAACATTTCTGGTATATGAATAACATGATGTTTTTCAATGGCAAAAATCAATGAATATTGTAAATGCACAAACAGTAATTTCTCCGCATTGCAAGGTGCAATTCTGAAATTTTTTGCTTTTTCCTGCTCCTCTTAGCATGATAAAGAAGATTCAAAGAGAGTGAGATGCCAGCTCCTTTCATTCAGTCAGTAGCTTCAATCATTTCTGGATGTTTTTCAATGGCAAAAATCAATGAATATTGTAAATGCACAAACTGTAATTTCTCCGCATTGCAAGGTGCAATTCTGAAATTTTTTGCTTTTTCCTGCTCCTCTTAGCATGATAAAGAAGATTCAAAGAGAGTGAGATGCCAGCTCCTTTCATTCAGTCAGTAGCTTCAATCATTTCTGGACGTTTTTCAATGGCAAAAATCAATGAATATTGTAAATGCACAAACAGTAATTTCTCCGCATTGCAAGGTGCAATTCTGAAATTTTTTGCTTTTTCCTGCTCCTCTTAGCATGATAAAGAAGATTCAAAGAGAGTGAGATGCCAGCTCCTTTCATTCAGTCAGTACCTTCAATCATTTCTGGACGTTTTTCAATGGCAAAAATCAATGAAAATTGTAAATGCACAAACAGTAATTTCTCCGCATTGCAAGGTGCGATTCTGAAATTTTTTGCTTTTTCCTGCTCCTCTTAGCATGATAAAGAAGATTCAAAGAGAGTGAGATGCCAGCTCCTTTCATTCAGTCAGTAGCTTCAAACATTTCTGGTATATGAATAACATGATGTTTTTCAATGGCAAAAATCAATGAATATTGTAAATGCACAAACAGTAATTTCTCCGCATTGCAAGGTGCAAGTCTGAAATTTTTTGCTTTTTCCTGCTCCTCTTAGCATGATAAAGAAGATTCAAAGAGAGTGAGATGCCAGCTACTTTCATTCAGTCAGTAGCTTCAATCATTTCTGGACGTTTTTCAATGGTAAAAATCAATGAATATTGTAAATGCACAAACAGTAATTTCTCCACATTGCAAGGTGCAATTCTGAAATTTTTTGCTTTTTCCTGCTCCTCTTAGCATGATAAAGAAGATTCAAAGAGAGTGAGATGCCAGCTCCTTTCATTCAGTCAGTAGCTTCAAACATTTCTGGTATATGAATAACATGATGTTTTTCAATGGCAAAAATCAATGAATATTGTAAATGCACAAACAGTAATTTCTCCGCATTGCAAGGTGCAATTCTGAAATTTTTTGCTTTTTCCTGCTCCTCTTAGCATGATAAAGAAGATTCAAAGAGAGTGAGATGCCAGCTCCTTTCATTCAGTCAGTAGCTTCAATCATTTCTGGATGTTTTTCAATGGCAAAAATCAATGAATATTGTAAATGCACAAACAGTAATTTCTCCGCATTGCAAGGTGCAATTCTGAAATTTTTTGCTTTTTCCTGCTCCTCTTAGCATGATAAAGAAGATTCAAAGAGAGTGAGATGTCAGCTCCTTTCATTCAGTCAGTAGCTTCAAACATTTCTGGTATATGAATAACATGATGTTTTTCAATGGCAAAAATCAATGAATTTTGTAAATGCACAAACAGTAATTTCTCCGCATTGCAAGGTGCAATTCTGAAATTTTTTGCTTTTTCCTGCTCCTCTTAGCATGATAAAGAAGATTCAAAGAGAGTGAGATGCCAGCTCCTTTCATTCAGTCAGTAGCTTCAATCATTTCTGGATGTTTTTCAATGGCAAAAATCAATGAATATTGTAAATGCACAAACAGTAATTTCTCCGCATTGCAAGGTGCAATTCTGAAATTTTTTGCTTTTTCCTGCTCCTCTTAGCATGATAAACAAGATTCAAAGAGAGTGAGATGCCAGCTCCTTTCATTCAGTCAGTAGCTTCAATCATTTCTGGACGTTTTTCAATGGCAAAAATCAATGAATATTGTAAATGCACAAACAGTAATTTCTCCGCATTGCAAGGTGCAATTCTGAAATTTTTTGCTTTTTCCTGCTCCTCTTAGCATGATAAAGAAGATTCAAAGAGAGTGAGATGCCAGCTCCTTTCATTCAGTCAGTAGCTTCAAACATTTCTGGTATATGAATAACATGATGTTTTTCAATGGCAAAAATCAATGAATATTGTAAATGCACAAACAGTAATTTCTCCGCATTGCAAGGTGCAAGTCTGAAATTTTTTGCTTTTTCCTGCTCCTCTTAGCATGATAAAGAAGATTCAAAGAGAGTGAGATGCCAGCTACTTTCATTCAGTCAGTAGCTTCAATCATTTCTGGACGTTTTTCAATGGTAAAAATCAATGAATATTGTAAATGCACAAACAGTAATTTCTCCGCATTGCAAGGTGCAATTCTGAAATTTTTTGCTTTTTCCTGCTCCTCTTAGCATGATAAAGAAGATTCAAAGAGAGTGAGATGCCAGCTCCTTTCATTCAGTCAGTAGCTTCAATCATTTCTGGTATATGAATAACATGATGTTTTTCAATGGCAAAAATCAATGAATATTGTAAATGCACAAACAGTAATTTCTCCGCATTGCAAGGTGCAATTCTGAAATTTTTTGCTTTTTCCTGCTCCTCTTAGCATGATAAAGAAGATTCAAAGAGAGTGAGATGCCAGCTCCTTTCATTCAGTCAGTAGCTTCAATCATTTCTGGACGTTTTTCAATGGCAAAAATCAATGAATATTGCAAATGCACAAACAGTAATTTCTCCGCATTGCAAGGTGCAATTCTGAAATTTTTTGCTTTTTCCTGCTCCTCTTAGCATGATAAACAAGATTCAAAGAGAGTGAGATGCCAGCTCCTTTCATTCAGTCAGTAGCTTCAAACATTTCTGGACGTTTTTCAATGGCAAAAATCAATGAATATTGTAAATGCACAAACAGTAATTTCTCCGCATTGCAAGGTGCAATTCTGAAATTTTTTGCTTTTACCTGCTCCTCTTAGCATGATAAAGAAGATTCAAAGAGAGTGAGATGCCAGCTCCTTTCATTCAGTCAGTAGCTTCAATCATTTCTGGACGTTTTTCAATGGCAAAAATCAATGAATATTGTAAATGCACAAACAGTAATTTCTCCGCATTGCAAGTTGCAATTCTGAAATTTTTTGCTTTTTCCTGCTCCGCTTAGCATGATAAAGAAGATTCAAAGAGAGTGAGATGCCAGCTCCTTTCATTCAGTCAGTAGCTTCAAACATTTCTGGTATATGAATAACATGATGTTTTTCAATGGCAAAAATCAATGAATATTGTAAATGCACAAACAGTAATTTCTCCGCATTGCAAGGTGCAATTCTGAAATTTTTTGCTTTTTCCTGCTCCTCTTAGCATGATAAAGAAGATTCAAAGAGAGTGAGATGCCAGCTCCTTTCGTTCAGTCAGTAGCTTCAATCATTTCTGGACGTTTTTCAATGGCAAAAATCATTGAATATTATAAATGCACAAACAGTAATTTCTCCGCATTGCATAGTGCAATTCTGAAATTTTTTACTTTTTCCTGCTCCTCTTAGCATGATAAAGAAGATTCAAAGAGAGTGAGATGCCAGCTCCTTTCATTCAGTCAGTAGCTTCAATCATTTCTGGTATATGAATAACATGATGTTTTTCAATGGCAAAAATCAATGAATATTGTAAATGCACAAACAGTAATTTCTCCGCATTGCAAGGTGCAATTATGAAATTTTTTGCTTTTTCCTGCTCCTCTTAGCATGATAAAGAAGATTCAAAGAGAGTGAGATGCCAGCTCCTTTCATTCAGTCAGTAGCTTCAAACATTTCTGGTATATGAATAACATGATGTTTTTCAATGGCAAAAATCAATGAATATTGTAAATGCACAAACAGTAATTTCTCCGCATTGCAAGGTGCAATTCTGAAATTTTTTGCTTTTTCCTGCTCCTCTTAGCATGATAAAGAAGATTCAAAGAGAGTGAGATGCCAGCTCCTTTCATTCAGTCAGTAGCTTCAATCATTTCTGGATGTTTTTCAATGGCAAAAATCAATGAATATTGTAAATGCACAAACAGTAATTTCTCCGCATTGCAAGGTGCAATTCTGAAATTTTTTGCTTTTTCCTGCTCCTCTTAGCATGATAAACAAGATTCAAAGAGAGTGAGATGCCAGCTCCTTTCATTCAGTCAGTAGCTTCAATCATTTCTGGACGTTTTTCAATGGCAAAAATCAATGAATATTGTAAATGCACAAACAGTAATTTCTCCGCATTGCAAGGTGCAATTCTGAAATTTTTTGCTTTTTCCTGCTCCTCTTAGCATGATAAAGAAGATTCAAAGAGAGTGAGATGCCAGCTCCTTTCATTCAGTCAGTAGCTTCAAACATTTCTGGTATATGAATAACATGATGTTTTTCAATGGCAAAAATCAATGAATATTGTAAATGCACAAACAGTAATTTCTCCGCATTGCAAGGTGCAAGTCTGAAATTTTTTGCTTTTTCCTGCTCCTCTTAGCATGATAAAGAAGATTCAAAGAGAGTGAGATGCCAGCTACTTTCATTCAGTCAGTAGCTTCAATCATTTCTGGACGTTTTTCAATGGTAAAAATCAATGAATATTGTAAATGCACAAACAGTAATTTCTCCACATTGCAAGGTGCAATTCTGAAATTTTTTGCTTTTTCCTGCTCCTCTTAGCATGATAAAGAAGATTCAAAGAGAGTGAGATGCCAGCTCCTTTCATTCAGTCAGTAGCTTCAAACATTTCTGGTATATGAATAACATGATGTTTTTCAATGGCAAAAATCAATGAATATTGTAAATGCACAAACAGTAATTTCTCCGCATTGCAAGGTGCAATTCTGAAATTTTTTGCTTTTTCCTGCTCCTCTTAGCATGATAAAGAAGATTCAAAGAGAGTGAGATGCCAGCTCCTTTCATTCAGTCAGTAGCTTCAATCATTTCTGGATGTTTTTCAATGGCAAAAATCAATGAATATTGTAAATGCACAAACAGTAATTTCTCCGCATTGCAAGGTGCAATTCTGAAATTTTTTGCTTTTTCCTGCTCCTCTTAGCATGATAAACAAGATTCAAAGAGAGTGAGATGCCAGCTCCTTTCATTCAGTCAGTAGCTTCAATCATTTCTGGACGTTTTTCAATGGCAAAAATCAATGAATATTGTAAATGCACAAACAGTAATTTCTCCGCATTGCAAGGTGCAATTCTGAAATTTTTTGCTTTTTCCTGCTCCTCTTAGCATGATAAAGAAGATTCAAAGAGAGTGAGATGCCAGCTCCTTTCATTCAGTCAGTAGCTTCAAACATTTCTGGTATATGAATAACATGATGTTTTTCAATGGCAAAAATCAATGAATATTGTAAATGCACAAACAGTAATTTCTCCGCATTGCAAGGTGCAATTCTGAAATTTTTTGCTTTTTCCTGCTCCTCTTAGCATGATAAAGAAGATTCAAAGAGAGTGAGATGCCAGCTCCTTTCATTCAGTCAGTAGCTTCAATCATTTCTGGATGTTTTTCAATGGCAAAAATCAATGAATATTGTAAATGCACAAACAGTAATTTCTCCGCATTGCAAGGTGCAATTCTGAAATTTTTTGCTTTTTCCTGCTCCTCTTAGCATGATAAACAAGATTCAAAGAGAGTGAGATGCCAGCTCCTTTCATTCAGTCAGTAGCTTCAATCATTTCTGGACGTTTTTCAATGGCAAAAATCAATGAATATTGTAAATGCACAAACAGTAATTTCTCCGCATTGCAAGGTGCAATTCTGAAATTTTTTGCTTTTTCCTGCTCCTCTTAGCATGATAAAGAAGATTCAAAGAGAGTGAGATGCCAGCTCCTTTCATTCAGTCAGTAGCTTCAAACATTTCTGGTATATGAATAACATGATGTTTTTCAATGGCAAAAATCAATGAATATTGTAAATGCACAAACAGTAATTTCTCCGCATTGCAAGGTGCAAGTCTGAAATTTTTTGCTTTTTCCTGCTCCTCTTAGCATGATAAAGAAGATTCAAAGAGAGTGAGATGCCAGCTACTTTCATTCAGTCAGTAGCTTCAATCATTTCTGGACGTTTTTCAATGGTAAAAATCAATGAATATTGTAAATGCACAAACAGTAATTTCTCCACATTGCAAGGTGCAATTCTGAAATTTTTTGCTTTTTCCTGCTCCTCTTAGCATGATAAAGAAGATTCAAAGAGAGTGAGATGCCAGCTCCTTTCATTCAGTCAGTAGCTTCAAACATTTCTGGTATATGAATAACATGATGTTTTTCAATGGCAAAAATCAATGAATATTGTAAATGCACAAACAGTAATTTCTCCGCATTGCAAGGTGCAATTCTGAAATTTTTTGCTTTTTCCTGCTCCTCTTAGCATGATAAAGAAGATTCAAAGAGAGTGAGATGCCAGCTCCTTTCATTCAGTCAGTAGCTTCAATCATTTCTGGATGTTTTTCAATGGCAAAAATCAATGAATATTGTAAATGCACAAACAGTAATTTCTCCGCATTGCAAGGTGCAATTCTGAAATTTTTTGCTTTTTCCTGCTCCTCTTAGCATGATAAACAAGATTCAAAGAGAGTGAGATGCCAGCTCCTTTCATTCAGTCAGTAGCTTCAATCATTTCTGGACGTTTTTCAATGGCAAAAATCAATGAATATTGTAAATGCACAAACAGTAATTTCTCCGCATTGCAAGGTGCAATTCTGAAATTTTTTGCTTTTTCCTGCTCCTCTTAGCATGATAAAGAAGATTCAAAGAGAGTGAGATGCCAGCTCCTTTCATTCAGTCAGTAGCTTCAAACATTTCTGGTATATGAATAACATGATGTTTTTCAATGGCAAAAATCAATGAATATTGTAAATGCACAAACAGTAATTTCTCCGCATTGCAAGGTGCAAGTCTGAAATTTTTTGCTTTTTCCTGCTCCTCTTAGCATGATAAAGAAGATTCAAAGAGAGTGAGATGCCAGCTACTTTCATTCAGTCAGTAGCTTCAATCATTTCTGGATGTTTTTCAATGGTAAAAATCAATGAATATTGTAAATGCACAGACAGTAATTTCTCCACATTGCAAGGTGCAATTCTGAAATTTTTTGCTTTTTCCTGCTCCTCTTAGCATGATAAAGAAGATTCAAAGAGAGTGAGATGCCAGCTCCTTTCATTCAGTCAGTAGCTTCAAACATTTCTGGTATATGAATAACATGATGTTTTTCAATGGCAAAAATCAATGAATATTGTAAATGCACAAACAGTAATTTCTCCGCATTGCAAGGTGCAATTCTGAAATTTTTTGCTTTTTCCTGCTCCTCTTAGCATGATAAAGAAGATTCAAAGAGAGTGAGATGCCAGCTCCTTTCATTCAGTCAGTAGCTTCAATCATTTCTGGATGTTTTTCAATGGCAAAAATCAATGAATATTGTAAATGCACAAACTGTAATTTCTCCGCATTGCAAGGTGCAATTCTGAAATTTTTTGCTTTTTCCTGCTCCTCTTAGCATAATAAAGAAGATTCAAAGAGAGTGAGATGCCAGCTCCTTTCATTCAGTCAGTAGCTTCAATCATTTCTGGACGTTTTTCAATGGCAAAAATCAATGAATATTGTAAATGCACAAACAGTAATTTCTCCGCATTGCAAGGTGCAATTCTGAAATTTTTTGCTTTTTCCTGCTCCTCTTAGCATGATAAAGAAGATTCAAAGAGAGTGAGATGCCAGCTCCTTTCATTCAGTCAGTACCTTCAATCATTTCTGGACGTTTTTCAATGGCAAAAATCAATGAATATTGTAAATGCACAAACAGTAATTTCTCCGCATTGCAAGGTGCAATTCTGAAATTTTTTGCTTTTTCCCGCTCCTCTTAGCATGATAAAGATTCAAAGAGAGTGAGGTGCCAGCTCCTTTCATTCAGTCAGTAGCTTCAAACATTTCTGGTATATGAATAACATGTTTTTCAATGGCAAAAATCAATGAATATTGTAAATGCACAAACAGTAATTTCTCCGCATTGCAAGGTGCAATTCTGAAATTTTTTGCTTTTTCCTGCTCCTCTTAGCATGATAAAGAAGATTCAAAGAGAGTGAGATGCCAGCTCCTTTCATTCAGTCAGTAGCTTCAAACATTTCTGGTATATGAATAACATGATGTTTTTCAATGGCAAAAATCAATGAATATTGTAAATGCACAAACAGTAATTTCTCCGCATTGCAAGGTGCAATTCTGAAATTTTTTGCTTTTTCCTGCTCCTCTTAGCATGATAAAGAAGATTCAAAGAGAGTGAGATGCCAGCTCCTTTCATTCAGTCAGTAGCTTCAATCATTTCTGGATGTTTTTCAATGGCAAAAATCAATGAATATTGTAAATGCACAAACTGTAATTTCTCCGCATTGCAAGGTGCAATTCTGAAATTTTTTGCTTTTTCCTGCTCCTCTTAGCATGATAAAGAAGATTCAAAGAGAGTGAGATGCCAGCTCCTTTCATTCAGTCAGTAGCTTCAATCATTTCTGGACGTTTTTCAATGGCAAAAATCAATGAATATTGTAAATGCACAAACAGTAATTTCTCCGCATTGCAAGGTGCAATTCTGAAATTTTTTGCTTTTTCCTGCTCCTCTTAGCATGATAAAGAAGATTCAAAGAGAGTGAGATGCCAGCTCCTTTCATTCAGTCAGTACCTTCAATCATTTCTGGACGTTTTTCAATGGCAAAAATCAATGAAAATTGTAAATGCACAAACAGTAATTTCTCCGCATTGCAAGGTGCGATTCTGAAATTTTTTGCTTTTTCCTGCTCCTCTTAGCATGATAAAGAAGATTCAAAGAGAGTGAGATGCCAGCTCCTTTCATTCAGTCAGTAGCTTCAAACATTTCTGGTATATGAATAACATGATGTTTTTCAATGGCAAAAATCAATGAATATTGTAAATGCACAAACAGTAATTTCTCCGCATTGCAAGGTGCAAGTCTGAAATTTTTTGCTTTTTCCTGCTCCTCTTAGCATGATAAAGAAGATTCAAAGAGAGTGAGATGCCAGCTACTTTCATTCAGTCAGTAGCTTCAATCATTTCTGGACGTTTTTCAATGGTAAAAATCAATGAATATTGTAAATGCACAAACAGTAATTTCTCCACATTGCAAGGTGCAATTCTGAAATTTTTTGCTTTTTCCTGCTCCTCTTAGCATGATAAAGAAGATTCAAAGAGAGTGAGATGCCAGCTCCTTTCATTCAGTCAGTAGCTTCAAACATTTCTGGTATATGAATAACATGATGTTTTTCAATGGCAAAAATCAATGAATATTGTAAATGCACAAACAGTAATTTCTCCGCATTGCAAGGTGCAATTCTGAAATTTTTTGCTTTTTCCTGCTCCTCTTAGCATGATAAAGAAGATTCAAAGAGAGTGAGATGCCAGCTCCTTTCATTCAGTCAGTAGCTTCAATCATTTCTGGATGTTTTTCAATGGCAAAAATCAATGAATATTGTAAATGCACAAACAGTAATTTCTCCGCATTGCAAGGTGCAATTCTGAAATTTTTTGCTTTTTCCTGCTCCTCTTAGCATGATAAAGAAGATTCAAAGAGAGTGAGATGTCAGCTCCTTTCATTCAGTCAGTAGCTTCAAACATTTCTGGTATATGAATAACATGATGTTTTTCAATGGCAAAAATCAATGAATTTTGTAAATGCACAAACAGTAATTTCTCCGCATTGCAAGGTGCAATTCTGAAATTTTTTGCTTTTTCCTGCTCCTCTTAGCATGATAAAGAAGATTCAAAGAGAGTGAGATGCCAGCTCCTTTCATTCAGTCAGTAGCTTCAATCATTTCGGGATGTTTTTCAATGGCAAAAATCAATGAATATTGTAAATGCACAAACAGTAATTTCTCCGCATTGCAAGGTGCAATTCTGAAATTTTTTGCTTTTTCCTGCTCCTCTTAGCATGATAAACAAGATTCAAAGAGAGTGAGATGCCAGCTCCTTTCATTCAGTCAGTAGCTTCAATCATTTCTGGACGTTTTTCAATGGCAAAAATCAATGAATATTGTAAATGCACAAACAGTAATTTCTCCGCATTGCAAGGTGCAATTCTGAAATTTTTTGCTTTTTCCTGCTCCTCTTAGCATGATAAAGAAGATTCAAAGAGAGTGAGATGCCAGCTCCTTTCATTCAGTCAGTAGCTTCAAACATTTCTGGTATATGAATAACATGATGTTTTTCAATGGCAAAAATCAATGAATATTGTAAATGCACAAACAGTAATTTCTCCGCATTGCAAGGTGCAAGTCTGAAATTTTTTGCTTTTTCCTGCTCCTCTTAGCATGATAAAGAAGATTCAAAGAGAGTGAGATGCCAGCTACTTTCATTCAGTCAGTAGCTTCAATCATTTCTGGACGTTTTTCAATGGTAAAAATCAATGAATATTGTAAATGCACAAACAGTAATTTCTCCACATTGCAAGGTGCAATTCTGAAATTTTTTGCTTTTTCCTGCTCCTCTTAGCATGATAAAGAAGATTCAAAGAGAGTGAGATGCCAGCTCCTTTCATTCAGTCAGTAGCTTCAAACATTTCTGGTATATGAATAACATGATGTTTTTCAATGGCAAAAATCAATGAATATTGTAAATGCACAAACAGTAATTTCTCCGCATTGCAAGGTGCAATTCTGAAATTTTTTGCTTTTTCCTGCTCCTCTTAGCATGATAAAGAAGATTCAAAGAGAGTGAGATGCCAGCTCCTTTCATTCAGTCAGTAGCTTCAATCATTTCTGGATGTTTTTCAATGGCAAAAATCAATGAATATTGTAAATGCACAAACAGTAATTTCTCCGCATTGCAAGGTGCAATTCTGAAATTTTTTGCTTTTTCCTGCTCCTCTTAGCATGATAAACAAGATTCAAAGAGAGTGAGATGCCAGCTCCTTTCATTCAGTCAGTAGCTTCAATCATTTCTGGACGTTTTTCAATGGCAAAAATCAATGAATATTGTAAATGCACAAACAGTAATTTCTCCGCATTGCAAGGTGCAATTCTGAAATTTTTTGCTTTTTCCTGCTCCTCTTAGCATGATAAAGAAGATTCAAAGAGAGTGAGATGCCAGCTCCTTTCATTCAGTCAGTAGCTTCAAACATTTCTGGTATATGAATAACATGATGTTTTTCAATGGCAAAAATCAATGAAGATTGTAAATGCACAAACAGTAATTTCTCCGCATTGCAAGGTGCAAGTCTGAAATTTTTTGCTTTTTCCTGCTCCTCTTAGCATGATAAAGAAGATTCAAAGAGAGTGAGATGCCAGCTACTTTCATTCAGTCAGTAGCTTCAATCATTTCTGGACGTTTTTCAATGGTAAAAATCAATGAATATTGTAAATGCACAAACAGTAATTTCTCCACATTGCAAGGTGCAATTCTGAAATTTTTTGCTTTTTCCTGCTCCTCTTAGCATGATAAAGAAGATTCAAAGAGAGTGAGATGCCAGCTCCTTTCATTCAGTCAGTAGCTTCAAACATTTCTGGTATATGAATAACATGATGTTTTTCAATGGCAAAAATCAATGAATATTGTAAATGCACAAACAGTAATTTCTCCGCATTGCAAGGTGCAATTCTGAAATTTTTTGCTTTTTCCTGCTCCTCTTAGCATGATAAAGAAGATTCAAAGAGAGTGAGATGCCAGCTACTTTCATTCAGTCAGTAGCTTCAATCATTTCTGGACGTTTTTCAATGGTAAAAATCAATGAATATTGTAAATGCACAAACAGTAATTTCTCCACATTGCAAGGTGCAATTCTGAAATTTTTTGCTTTTTCCTGCTCCTCTTAGCATGATAAAGAAGATTCAAAGAGAGTGAGATGCCAGCTCCTTTCATTCAGTCAGTAGCTTCAAACATTTCTGGTATATGAATAACATGATGTTTTTCAATGGCAAAAATCAATGAATATTGTAAATGCACAAACAGTAATTTCTCCGCATTGCAAGGTGCAATTCTGAAATTTTTTGCTTTTTCCTGCTCCTCTTAGCATGATAAAGAAGATTCAAAGAGAGTGAGATGCCAGCTCCTTTCATTCAGTCAGTAGCTTCAATCATTTCTGGATGTTTTTCAATGGCAAAAATCAATGAATATTGTAAATGCACAAACAGTAATTTCTCCGCATTGCAAGGTGCAATTCTGAAATTTTTTGCTTTTTCCTGCTCCTCTTAGCATGATAAACAAGATTCAAAGAGAGTGAGATGCCAGCTCCTTTCATTCAGTCAGTAGCTTCAATCATTTCTGGACGTTTTTCAATGGCAAAAATCAATGAATATTGTAAATGCACAAACAGTAATTTCTCCGCATTGCAAGGTGCAATTCTGAAATTTTTTGCTTTTTCCTGCTCCTCTTAGCATGATAAAGAAGATTCAAAGAGAGTGAGATGCCAGCTCCTTTCATTCAGTCAGTAGCTTCAAACATTTCTGGTATATGAATAACATGATGTTTTTCAATGGCAAAAATCAATGAATATTGTAAATGCACAAACAGTAATTTCTCCGCATTGCAAGGTGCAAGTCTGAAATTTTTTGCTTTTTCCTGCTCCTCTTAGCATGATAACTAAGATTCAAAGAGAGTGAGATGCCAGCTACTTTCATTCAGTCAGTAGCTTCAATCATTTCTGGACGTTTTTCAATGGTAAAAATCAATGAATATTGTAAATGCACAAACAGTAATTTCTCCACATTGCAAGGTGCAATTCTGAAATTTTTTGCTTTTTCCTGCTCCTCTTAGCATGATAAAGAAGATTCAAAGAGAGTGAGATGCCAGCTCCTTTCATTCAGTCAGTAGCTTCAAACATTTCTGGTATATGAATAACATGATGTTTTTCAATGGCAAAAATCAATGAATATTGTAAATGCACAAACAGTAATTTCTCCGCATTGCAAGATGCAATTCTGAAATTTTTTGCTTTTTCCTGCTCCTCTTAGCATGATAAAGAAGATTCAAAGAGAGTGAGATGCCAGCTCCTTTCATTCAGTCAGTAGCTTCAATCATTTCTGGATGTTTTTCAATGGCAAAAATCAATGAATATTGTAAATGCACAAACAGTAATTTCTCCGCATTGCAAGGTGCAATTCTGAAATTTTTTGCTTTTTCCTGCTCCTCTTAGCATGATAAACAAGATTCAAAGAGAGTGAGATGCCAGCACCTTTCATTCAGTCAGTAGCTTCAATCATTTCTGGACGTTTTTCAATGGCAAAAATCAATGAATATTGTAAATGCACAAACAGTAATTTCTCCGCATTGCAAGGTGCAATTCTGAAATTTTTTGCTTTTTCCTGCTCCTCTTAGCATGATAAAGAAGATTCAAAGAGAGTGAGATGCCAGCTCCTTTCATTCAGTCAGTAGCTTCAAACATTTCTGGTATATGAATAACATGATGTTTTTCAATGGCAAAAATCAATGAATATTGTAAATGCACAAACAGTAATTTCTCCGCATTGCAAGGTGCAAGTCTGAAATTTTTTGCTTTTTCCTGCTCCTCTTAGCATGATAAAGAAGATTCAAAGAGAGTGAGATGCCAGCTACTTTCATTCAGTCAGTAGCTTCAATCATTTCTGGACGTTTTTCAATGGTAAAAATCAATGAATATTGTAAATGCACAAACAGTAATTTCTCCACATTGCAAGGTGCAATTCTGAAATTTTTTGCTTTTTCCTGCTCCTCTTAGCATGATAAAGAAGATTCAAAGAGAGTGAGATGCCAGCTCCTTTCATTCAGTCAGTAGCTTCAAACATTTCTGGTATATGAATAACATGATGTTTTTCAATGGCAAAAATCAATGAATATTGTAAATGCACAAACAGTAATTTCTCCGCATTGCAAGGTGCAATTCTGAAATTTTTTGCTTTTTCCTGCTCCTCTTAGCATGATAAAGAAGATTCAAAGAGAGTGAGATGCCAGCTCCTTTCATTCAGTCAGTAGCTTCAATCATTTCTGGATGTTTTTCAATGGCAAAAATCAATGAATATTGTAAATGCACAAACTGTAATTTCTCCGCATTGCAAGGTGCAATTCTGAAATTTTTTGCTTTTTCCTGCTCCTCTTAGCATAATAAAGAAGATTCAAAGAGAGTGAGATGCCAGCTCCTTTCATTCAGTCAGTAGCTTCAATCATTTCTGGACGTTTTTCAATGGCAAAAATCAATGAATATTGTAAATGCACAAACAGTAATTTCTCCGCATTGCAAGGTGCAATTCTGAAATTTTTTGCTTTTTCCTGCTCCTCTTAGCATGATAAAGAAGATTCAAAGAGAGTGAGATGCCAGCTCCTTTCATTCAGTCAGTACCTTCAATCATTTCTGGACGTTTTTCAATGGCAAAAATCAATGAATATTGTAAATGCACAAACAGTAATTTCTCCGCATTGCAAGGTGCAATTCTGAAATTTTTTGCTTTTTCCCGCTCCTCTTAGCATGATAAAGATTCAAAGAGAGTGAGGTGCCAGCTCCTTTCATTCAGTCAGTAGCTTCAAACATTTCTGGTATATGAATAACATGATGTTTTTCAATGGCAAAAATCAATGAATATTGTAAATGCACAAACAGTAATTTCTCCGCATTGCAAGGTGCAATTCTGAAATTTTTTGCTTTTTCCTGCTCCTCTTAGCATGATAAAGAAGATTCAAAGAGAGTGAGATGCCAGCTCCTTTCATTCAGTCAGTAGCTTCAAACATTTCTGGTATATGAATAACATGATGTTTTTCAATGGCAAAAATCAATGAATATTGTAAATGCACAAACAGTAATTTCTCCGCATTGCAAGGTGCAATTCTGAAATTTTTTGCTTTTTCCTGCTCCTCTTAGCATGATAAAGAAGATTCAAAGAGAGTGAGATGCCAGCTCCTTTCATTCAGTCAGTAGCTTCAATCATTTCTGGATGTTTTTCAATGGCAAAAATCAATGAATATTGTAAATGCACAAACAGTAATTTCTCCGCATTGCAAGGTGCAATTCTGAAATTTTTTGCTTTTTCCTGCTCCTCTTAGCATGATAAAGAAGATTCAAAGAGAGTGAGATGCCAGCTCCTTTCATTCAGTCAGTAGCTTCAAACATTTCTGGTATATGAATAACATGATGTTTTTCAATGGCAAAAATCAATGAATATTGTAAATGCACAAACAGTAATTTCTCCGCATTGCAAGGTGCAATTCTGAAATTTTTTGCTTTTTCCTGCTCCTCTTAGCATGATAAAGAAGATTCAAAGAGAGTGAGATGCCAGCTCCTTTCATTCAGTCAGTAGCTTCAATCATTTCTGGATGTTTTTCAATGGCAAAAATCAATGAATATTGTAAATGCACAAACAGTAATTTCTCCACATTGCAAGGTGCAATTCTGAAATTTTTTGCTTTTTCCTGCTCCTCTTAGCATGATAAAGAAGATTCAAAGAGAGTGAGATGCCAGCTCCTTTCATTCAGTCAGTAGCTTCAAACATTTCTGGTATATGAATAACATGATGTTTTTCAATGGCAAAAATCAATGAATATTGTAAATGCACAAACAGTAATTTCTCCGCATTGCAAGGTGCAATTCTGAAATTTTTTGCTTTTTCCTGCTCCTCTTAGCATGATAAAGAAGATTCAAAGAGAGTGAGATGCCAGCTCCTTTCATTCAGTCAGTAGCTTCAAACATTTCTGGTATATGAATAACATGATGTTTTTCAATGGCAAAAATCAATGAATATTGTAAATGCACAAACAGTAATTTCTCCGCATTGCAAGGTGCAATTCTGAAATTTTTTGCTTTTTCCTGCTCCTCTTAGCATGGTAAAGAAGATTCAAAGAGAGTGAGATGCCAGCTCCTTTCATTCAGTCAGTAGCTTCAATCATTTCTGGATGTTTTTCAATGGCAAAAATCAATGAATATTGTAAATGCACAAACAGTAATTTCTCCGCATTGCAAGGTGCAATTCTGAAATTTTTTGCTTTTTCCTGCTCCTCTTAGCATGATAAAGAAGATTCAAAGAGAGTGAGATGTCATCTCCTTTCATTCAGTCAGTAGCTTCAAACATTTCTGGTATATGAATAACATGATGTTTTTCAATGGCAAAAATCAATGAATTTTGTAAATGCACAAACAGTAATTTCTCCGCATTGCAAGGTGCAATTCTGAATTTTTTTGCTTTTTCCTGCTCCTCTTAGCATGATAAAGAAGATTCAAAGAGAGTGAGATGCCAGCTCCTTTCATTCAGTCAGTAGCTTCAATCATTTCTGGATGTTTTTCAATGGCAAAAATCAATGAATATTGTAAATGCACAAACAGTAATTTCTCCGCATTGCAAGGTGCAATTCTGAAATTTTTTGCTTTTTCCTGCTCCTCTTAGCATGATAAACAAGATTCAAAGAGAGTGAGATGCCAGCTCCTTTCATTCAGTCAGTAGCTTCAATCATTTCTGGACGTTTTTCAATGGCAAAAATCAATGAATATTGTAAATGCACAAACAGTAATTTCTCCGCATTGCAAGGTGCAATTCTGAAATTTTTTGCTTTTTCCTGCTCCTCTTAGCATGATAAAGAAGATTCAAAGAGAGTGAGATGCCAGATCCTTTCATTCAGTCAGTAGCTTCAAACATTTCTGGTATATGAATAACATGATGTTTTTCAATGGCAAAAATCAATGAATATTGTAAATGCACAAACAGTAATTTCTCCGCATTGCAAGGTGCAAGTCTGAAATTTTTTGCTTTTTCCTGCTCCTCTTAGCATGATAAAGAAGATTCAAAGAGAGTGAGATGCCAGCTACTTTCATTCAGTCAGTAGCTTCAATCATTTCTGGACGTTTTTTAATGGTAAAAATCAATGAATATTGTAAATGCACAAACAGTAATTTCTCCACATTGCAAGGTGCAATTCTGAAATTTTTTGCTTTTTCCTGCTCCTCTTAGCATGATAAAGAAGATTCAAAGAGAGTGAGATGCCAGCTCCTTTCATTCAGTCAGTAGCTTCAAACATTTCTGGTATATGAATAACATGATGTTTTTCAATGGCAAAAATCAATGAATATTGTAAATGCACAAACAGTAATTTCTCCGCATTGCAAGGTGCAATTCTGAAATTTTTTGCTTTTTCCTGCTCCTCTTAGCATGATAAAGAAGATTCAAAGAGAGTGAGATGCCAGCTCCTTTCATTCAGTCAGTAGCTTCAATCATTTCTGGATGTTTTTCAATGGCAAAAATCAATGAATATTGTAAATGCACAAACAGTAATTTCTCCGCATTGCAAGGTGCAATTCTGAAATTTTTTGCTTTTTCCTGCTCCTCTTAGCATGATAAACAAGATTCAAAGAGAGTGAGATGCCAGCTCCTTTCATTCAGTCAGTAGCTTCAATCATTTCTGGACGTTTTTCAATGGCAAAAATCAATGAATATTGTAAATGCACAAACAGTAATTTCTCCGCATTGCAAGGTGCAATTCTGAAATTTTTTGCTTTTTCCTGCTCCTCTTAGCATGATAAAGAAGATTCAAAGAGAGTGAGATGCCAGCTCCTTTCATTCAGTCAGTAGCTTCAATCATTTCTGGACGTTTTTCAATGGCAAAAATCAATGAATATTGTAAATGCACAAACAGTAATTTCTCCGCATTGCAAGGTGCAATTCTGAAATTTTTTGCTTTTTCCTGCTCCTCTTAGCATGATAAAGAAGATTCAAAGAGAGTGAGATGCCAGCTCCTTTCATTCAGTCAGTACCTTCAATCATTTCTGGACGTTTTTCAATGGCAAAAATCAATGAATATTGTAAATGCACAAACAGTAATTTCTCCGCATTGCAAGGTGCAATTCTGAAATTTTTTGCTTTTTCCCGCTCCTCTTAGCATGATAAAGATTCAAAGAGAGTGAGGTGCCAGCTCCTTTCATTCAGTCAGTAGCTTCAAACATTTCTGGTATATGAATAACATGATGTTTTTCAATGGCAAAAATCAATGAATATTGTAAATGCACAAACAGTAATTTCTCCGCATTGCAAGGTGCAATTCTGAAATTTTTTGCTTTTTCCTGCTCCTCTTAGCATGATAAAGAAGATTCAAAGAGAGTGAGATGCCAGCTCCTTTCATTCAGTCAGTAGCTTCAAACATTTCTGGTATATGAATAACATGATGTTTTTCAATGGCAAAAATCAATGAATATTGTAAATGCACAAACAGTAATTTCTCCACATTGCAAGGTGCAATTCTGAAATTTTTTGCTTTTTCCTGCTCCTCTTAGCATGATAAAGAAGATTCAAAGAGAGTGAGATGCCAGCTCCTTTCATTCAGTCAGTAGCTTCAATCATTTCTGGATGTTTTTCAATGGCAAAAATCAATGAATATTGTAAATGCACAAACTGTAATTTCTCCGCATTGCAAGGTGCAATTCTGAAATTTTTTGCTTTTTCCTGCTCCTCTTAGCATGATAAAGAAGATTCAAAGAGAGTGAGATGCCAGCTCCTTTCATTCAGTCAGTAGCTTCAATCATTTCTGGACGTTTTTCAATGGCAAAAATCAATGAATATTGTAAATGCACAAACAGTAATTTCTCCGCATTGCAAGGTGCAATTCTGAAATTTTTTGCTTTTTCCTGCTCCTCTTAGCATGATAAAGAAGATTCAAAGAGAGTGAGATGCCAGCTCCTTTCATTCAGTCAGTACCTTCAATCATTTCTGGACGTTTTTCAATGGCAAAAATCAATGAAAATTGTAAATGCACAAACAGTAATTTCTCCGCATTGCAAGGTGCGATTCTGAAATTTTTTGCTTTTTCCTGCTCCTCTTAGCATGATAAAGAAGATTCAAAGAGAGTGAGATGCCAGCTCCTTTCATTCAGTCAGTAGCTTCAAACATTTCTGGTATATGAATAACATGATGTTTTTCAATGGCAAAAATCAATGAATATTGTAAATGCACAAACAGTAATTTCTCCGCATTGCAAGGTGCAAGTCTGAAATTTTTTGCTTTTTCCTGCTCCTCTTAGCATGATAAAGAAGATTCAAAGAGAGTGAGATGCCAGCTACTTTCATTCAGTCAGTAGCTTCAATCATTTCTGGACCTTTTTCAATGGTAAAAATCAATGAATATTGTAAATGCACAAACAGTAATTTCTCCACATTGCAAGGTGCAATTCTGAAATTTTTTGCTTTTTCCTGCTCCTCTTAGCATGATAAAGAAGATTCAAAGAGAGTGAGATGCCAGCTCCTTTCATTCAGTCAGTAGCTTCAAACATTTCTGGTATATGAATAACATGATGTTTTTCAATGGCAAAAATCAATGAATATTGTAAATGCACAAACAGTAATTTCTCCGCATTGCAAGGTGCAATTCTGAAATTTTTTGCTTTTTCCTGCTCCTCTTAGCATGATAAAGAAGATTCAAAGAGAGTGAGATGCCAGCTCCTTTCATTCAGTCAGTAGCTTCAAACATTTCTGGTATATGAATAACATGATGTTTTTCAATGGCAAAAATCAATGAATATTGTAAATGCACAAACAGTAATTTCTCCGCATTGCAAGGTGCAATTCTGAAATTTTTTGCTTTTTCCTGCTCCTCTTAGCATGATAAAGAAGATTCAAAGAGAGTGAGATGCCAGCTCCTTTCATTCAGTCAGTAGCTTCAATCATTTCTGGATGTTTTTCAATGGCAAAAATCAATGAATATTGTAAATGCACAAACAGTAATTTCTCCGCATTGCAAGGTGCAATTCTGAAATTTTTTGCTTTTTCCTGCTCCTCTTACCATGATAAAGAAGATTCAAAGAGAGTGAGATGTCAGCTCCTTTCATTCAGTCAGTAGCTTCAAACATTTCTGGTATATGAATAACATGATGTTTTTCAATGGCAAAAATCAATGAATTTTGTAAATGCACAAACAGTAATTTCTCCGCATTGCAAGGTGCAATTCTGAATTTTTTTGCTTTTTCCTGCTCCCCTTAGCATGATAAAGAAGATTCAAAGAGAGTGAGATGCCAGCTCCTTTCATTCAGTCAGTAGCTTCAATCATTTCTGGATGTTTTTCAATGGCAAAAATCAATGAATATTGTAAATGCACAAACAGTAATTTCTCCGCATTGCAAGGTGCAATTCTGAAATTTTTTGCTTTTTCCTGCTCCACTTAGCATGATAAACAAGATTCAAAGAGAGTGAGATGCCAGCTCCTTTCATTCAGTCAGTAGCTTCAATCATTTCTGGACGTTTTTCAATGGCAAAAATCAATGAATATTGTAAATGCACAAACAGTAATTTCTCCGCATTGCAAGGTGCAATTCTGAAATTTTTTGCTTTTTCCTGCTCCTCTTAGCATGATAAAGAAGATTCAAAGAGAGTGAGATGCCAGCTCCTTTCATTCAGTCAGTAGCTTCAAACATTTCTGGTATATGAATAACATGATGTTTTTCAATGGCAAAAATCAATGAATATTGTAAATGCACAAACAGTAATTTCTCCGCATTGCAAGGTGCAAGTCTGAAATTTTTTGCTTTTTCCTGCTCCTCTTAGCATGATAAAGAAGATTCAAAGAGAGTGAGATGCCAGCTACTTTCATTCAGTCAGTAGCTTAAATCATTTCTGGACGTTTTTCAATGGTAAAAATCAATGAATATTGTAAATGCACAAACAGTAATTTCTCCACATTGCAAGGTGCAATTCTGAAATTTTTTGCTTTTTCCTGCTCCTCTTAGCATGATAAAGAAGATTCAAAGAGAGTGAGATGCCAGCTCCTTTCATTCAGTCAGTAGCTTCAAACATTTCTGGTATATGAATAACATGATGTTTTTCAATGGCAAAAATCAATGAATATTGTAAATGCACAAACAGTAATTTCTCCGCATTGCAAGGTGCAATTCTGAAATTTTTTGCTTTTTCCTGCTCCTCTTAGCATGATAAAGAAGATTCAAAGAGAGTGAGATGCCAGCTCCTTTCATTCAGTCAGTAGCTTCAATCATTTCTGGATGTTTTTCAATGGCAAAAATCAATGAATATTGTAAATGCACAAACTGTAATTTCTCCGCATTGCAAGGTGCAATTCTGAAATTTTTTGCTTTTTCCTGCTCCTCTTAGCATAATAAAGAAGATTCAAAGAGAGTGAGATGCCAGCTCCTTTCATTCAGTCAGCAGCTTCAATCATTTCTGGACGTTTTTCAATGGCAAAAATCAATGAATATTGTAAATGCACAAACAGTAATTTCTCCGCATTGCAAGGTGCAATTCTGAAATTTTTTGCTTTTTCCTGCTCCTCTTAGCATGATAAAGAAGATTCAAAGAGAGTGAGATGCCAGCTCCTTTCATTCAGTCAGTACCTTCAATCATTTCTGGACGTTTTTCAATGGCAAAAATCAATGAATATTGTAAATGCACAAACAGTAATTTCTCCGCATTGCAAGGTGCAATTCTGAAATTTTTTGCTTTTTCTCGCTCCTCTTAGCATGATAAAGATTCAAAGAGAGTGAGGTGCCAGCTCCTTTCATTCAGTCAGTAGCTTCAAACATTTCTGGTATATGAATAACATGTTTTTCAATGGCAAAAATCAATGAATATTGTAAATGCACAAACAGTAATTTCTCCGCATTGCAAGGTGCAATTCTGAAATTTTTTGCTTTTTCCTGCTCCTCTTAGCATGATAAAGAAGATTCAAAGAGAGTGAGATGCCAGCTCCTTTCATTCAGTCAGTAGCTTCAAACATTTCTGGTATATGAATAACATGATGTTTTTCAATGGCAAAAATCAATGAATATTGTAAATGCACAAACAGTAATTTCTCCGCATTGCAAGGTGCAATTCTGAAATTTTTTGCTTTTTCCTGCTCCTCTTAGCATGATAAAGAAGATTCAAAGAGAGTGAGATGCCAGCTCCTTTCATTCAGTCAGTAGCTTCAATCATTTCTGGATGTTTTTCAATGGCAAAAATCAATGAATATTGTAAATGCACAAACTGTAATTTCTCCGCATTGCAAGGTGCAATTCTGAAATTTTTTGCTTTTTCCTGCTCCTCTTAGCATGATAAAGAAGATTCAAAGAGAGTGAGATGCCAGCTCCTTTCATTCAGTCAGTAGCTTCAATCATTTCTGGACGTTTTTCAATGGCAAAAATCAATGAATATTGTAAATGCACAAACAGTAATTTCTCCGCATTGCAAGGTGCAATTCTGAAATTTTTTGCTTTTTCCTGCTCCTCTTAGCATGATAAAGAAGATTCAAAGAGAGTGAGATGCCAGCTCCTTTCATTCAGTCAGTACCTTCAATCATTTCTGGACGTTTTTCAATGGCAAAAATCAATGAAAATTGTAAATGCACAAACAGTAATTTCTCCGCATTGCAAGGTGCGATTCTGAAATTTTTTGCTTTTTCCTGCTCCTCTTAGCATGATAAAGAAGATTCAAAGAGAGTGAGATGCCAGCTCCTTTCATTCAGTCAGTAGCTTCAAACATTTCTGGTATATGAATAACATGATGTTTTTCAATGGCAAAAATCAATGAATATTGTAAATGCACAAACAGTAATTTCTCCGCATTGCAAGGTGCAAGTCTGAAATTTTTTGCTTTTTCCTGCTCCTCTTAGCATGATAAAGAAGATTCAAAGAGAGTGAGATGCCAGCTACTTTCATTCAGTCAGTAGCTTCAATCATTTCTGGAGCTTTTTCAATGGTAAAAATCAATGAATATTGTAAATGCACAAACAGTAATTTCTCCACATTGCAAGGTGCAATTCTGAAATTTTTTGCTTTTTCCTGCTCCTCTTAGCATGATAAAGAAGATTCAAAGAGAGTGAGATGCCAGCTCCTTTCATTCAGTCAGTAGCTTCAAACATTTCTGGTATATGAATAACATGATGTTTTTCAATGGCAAAAATCAATGAATATTGTAAATGCACAAACAGTAATTTCTCCGCATTGCAAGGTGCAATTCTGAAATTTTTTGCTTTTTCCTGCTCCTCTTAGCATGATAAAGAAGATTCAAAGAGAGTGAGATGCCAGCTCCTTTCATTCAGTCAGTAGCTTCAAACATTTCTAGTATATGAATAACATGATGTTTTTCAATGGCAAAAATCAATGAATATTGTAAATGCACAAACAGTAATTTCTCCGCATTGCAAGGTGCAATTCTGAAATTTTTTGCTTTTTCCTGCTCCTCTTAGCATGATAAAGAAGATTCAAAGAGAGTGAGATGCCAGCTCCTTTCATTCAGTCAGTAGCTTCAATCATTTCTGGATGTTTTTCAATGGCAAAAATCAATGAATATTGTAAATGCACAAACAGTAATTTCTCCGCATTGCAAGGTGCAATTCTGAAATTTTTTGCTTTTTCCTGCTCCTCTTAGCATGATAAAGAAGATTCAAAGAGAGTGAGATGTCAGCTCCTTTCATTCAGTCAGTAGCTTCAAACATTTCTGGTATATGAATAACATGATGTTTTTCAATGGCAAAAATCAATGAATTTTGTAAATGCACAAACAGTAATTTCTCCGCATTGCAAGGTGCAATTCTGAAATTTTTTGCTTTTTCCTGCTCCTCTTAGCATGATAAAGAAGATTCAAAGAGAGTGAGATGCCAGTTCCTTTCATTCAGTCAGTAGCTTCAATCATTTCTGGACGTTTTTCAATGGCAAAAATCAATGAATATTGTAAATGCACAAACAGTAATTTCTCCGCATTGCAAGGTGCAATTCTGAAATTTTTTGCTTTTTCCTGCTCCTCTTAGCATGATAAAGAAGATTCAAAGAGAGTGAGATGCCAGCTCCTTTCATTCAGTCAGTATCTTCAATCATTTCTGGTATATGAATAACATGATGTTTTTCAATGGCAAAAATCAATGAATATTGTAAATGCACAAACAGTAATTTCTCCGCATTGCAAGGTGCAATTCTGAAATTTTTTGCTTTTTCCTGCTCCTCTTAGCATGATAAAGTAGATTCAAAGAGAGTGAGATGCCAGCTCCTTTCATTCAGTCAGTAGCTTCAATCATTTCTGGACGTTTTTCAATGGCAAAAATCAATGAATATTGTAAATGCACAAACAGTAATTTCTCCGCATTGCAAGTTGCAATTCTGAAATTTTTTGCTTTTTCCTGCTCCTCTTAGCATGATAAACAAGATTCAAAGAGAGTGAGATGCCAGCTCCTTTCATTCAGTCAGTAGCTTCAATCATTTCTGGACGTTTTCCAATGGCAAAAATCAATGAATATTGTAAATGCACAAACAGTAATTTCTCCGCATTGCAAGGTGCAATTCTGAAATTTTTTGCTTTTTCCTGCTCCTCTTAGCATGATAAAGAAGATTCAAAGAGAGTGAGATGCCAGCTCCTTTCATTCAGTCAGTATCTTCAATCATTTCTGGTATATGAATAACATGATGTTTTTCAATGGCAAAAATCAATGAATATTGTAAATGCACAAACAGTAATTTCTCCGCATTGCAAGGTGCAATTCTGAAATTTTTTGCTTTTTCCTGCTCCTCTTAGCATGATAAAGTAGATTCAAAGAGAGTGAGATGCCAGCTCCTTTCATTCAGTCAGTAGCTTCAATCATTTCTGGACGTTTTTCAATGGCAAAAATCAATGAATATTGTAAATGCACAAACAGTAATTTCTCCGCATTGCAAGTTGCAATTCTGAAATTTTTTGCTTTTTCCTGCTCCTCTTAGCATGATAAACAAGATTCAAAGAGAGTGAGATGCCAGCTCCTTTCATTCAGTCAGTAGCTTCAATCATTTCTGGACGTTTTTCAATGGCAAAAATCAATGAATATTGTAAATGCACAAACAGTAATTTCTCCGCATTGCAAGGTGCAATTCTGAAATTTTTTGCTTTTTCCTGCTCCTCTTAGCATGATAAAGAAGATTCAAAGAGAGTGAGATGCCAGCTCCTTTCATTCAGTCAGTAGCTTCAAACATTTCTGGTATATGAATAACATGATGTTTTTCAATGGCAAAAATCAATGAATATTGTAAATGCACAAACAGTAATTTCTCCGCATTGCAAGGTGCAAGTCTGAAATTTTTTGCTTTTTCCTGCTCCTCTTAGCATGATAAAGAAGATACAAAGAGAGTGAGATGCCAGCTACTTTCATTCAGTCAGTAGCTTCAATCATTTCTGGATGTTTTTCAATGGTAAAAATCAATGAATATTGTAAATGCACAAACAGTAATTTCTCCACATTGCAAGGTGCAATTCTGAAATTTTTTGCTTTTTCCTGCTCCTCTTAGCATGATAAAGATTCAAAGAGAGTGATATGCCAGCTCCTTTCATTCAGTCAGTAGCTTCAAACATTTCTGGTATATGAATAACATGATGTTTTTCAATGGCAAAAATCAATGAATATTGTAAATGCACAAACAGTAATTTCTCTGCATTGCAAGGTGCAATTCTGAAATTTTTTGCTTTTTCCTGCTCCTCTTAGCATGATAAAGAAGATTCAAAGAGAGTGAGATGCCAGCTACTTTCATTCAGTCAGTAGCTTCAATCATTTCTGGATGTTTTTCAATCGTAAAAATCAATGAATATTGTAAATGCACAAACAGTAATTTCTCCACATTGCAAGGTGCAATTCTGAAATGTTTTGCTTTTTCCTGCTCCTCTTAGCATGATAAAGAAGATTCAAAGAGAGTGAGATGCCAGCTCCTTTCATTCAGTCAGTAGCTTCAAACATTTCTGGTATATGAATAACATGATGTTTTTCAATGGCAAAAATCAATGAATATTGTAAATGCACAAACAGTAATTTCTCCGCATTGCAAGGTGCAATTCTGAAATTTTTTGCTTTTTCCTGCTCCTCTTAGCATGATAAAGAAGATTCAAAGAGAGTGAGATGCCAGCTCCTTTCATTCAGTCAGTAGCTTCAAACATTTCTGGTATATGAATAACATGATGTTTTTCAATGGCAAAAATCAATGAATATTGTAAATGCACAAACAGTAATTTCTCCGCATTGCAAGGTGCAATTCTGAAATTTTTTGCTTTTTCCTGCTCCTGTTAGCATGATAAAGAATATTCAAAGAGAGTGAGATGCCAGCTCCTTTCATTCAGTCAGTAGCTTCAATCATTTCTGGATGTTTTTCAATGGCAAAAATCAATGAATATTGTAAATGCACAAACTGTAATTTCTCCGCATTGCAAGGTGCAATTCTGAAATTTTTTGTTTTTTCCTGCTCCTCTTAGCATGATAAAGAAGATTCAAAGAGAGTGAGATGCCAGCTCCTTTCATTCAGTCAGTAGCTTCAATCATTTCTGGACGTTTTTCAATGGCAAAAATCAATGAATATTGTAAATGCACAAACAGTAATTTCTCCGCATTGCAAGGTGCAATTCTGAAATTTTTTGCTTTTTCCTGCTCCTCTTAGCATGATAAAGAAGATTCAAAGAGAGTGACATGCCAGCTCCTTTCATTCAGTCAGTACCTTCAATCATTTCTGGATGTTTTTCAATGGCAAAAATCAATGAATATTGTAAATGCACAAACAGTAATTTCTCCGCATTGCAAGGTGCAATTCTGAAATTTTTTGCTTTTTCCCGCTCCTCTTAGCATGATAAAGAAGATTCAAAGAGAGTGAGGTGCCAGCTCCTTTCATTCAGTCAGTAGCTTCAAACATTTCTGGTATATGAATAACATGTTTTTCAATGGCAAAAATCAATGAATATTGTAAATGCACAAACAGTAATTTCTCCGCATTGCAAGGTGCAATTCTGAAATTTTTTGATTTTTCCTGCTCCTCTTAGCATGATAAAGAAGATTCAAAGAGAGTGAGATGCCAGCTCCTTTCATTCAGTCAGTAGCTTCAATCATTTCTGGACGTTTTTCAATGGCAAAAATCAATGAATATTGTAAATGCACAAACAGTAATTTCTCCGCATTGCAAGGTGCAATTCTGAAATTTTTTGCTTTTTCCTGCTCCTCTTAGCATGATAAAGAAGATTCAAAGAGAGTGAGATGCCAGCTCCTTTCATTCAGTCAGTAGCTTCAATCATTTCTGGACGTTTTTCAATGGCAAAAATCAATGAATATTGTAAATGCACAAACAGTAATTTCTCCGCATTGCAAGGTGCAATTCTGAAATTTTTTGCTTTTTCCTGCTCCTCTTAGCATGATAAAGAAGATTCAAAGAGAGTGAGATGCCAGCTCCTTTCATTCAGTCAGTAGCTTCAAACATTTCTGGTATATGAATAACATGATGTTTTTCAATGGCAAAAATCAATGAATATTGTAAATGCACAAACAGTAATTTCTCCGCATTGCAAGGTGCAATTCTGAAATTTTTTGCTTTTTCCTGCTCCTCTTAGCATGATAAAGAAGATTCAAAGAGAGTGAGATGCCAGCTCCTTTCATTCAGTCAGTAGCTTCAATCATTTCTGGACGTTTTTCAATGGCAAAAATCAATGAATATTGTAAATGCACAAACAGTAATTTCTCCGCATTGCAAGGTGCAATTCTAAAATTTTTTGCTTTTTCCTGCTCCTCTTAGCATGATAAAGAAGATTCAAAGAGAGTGAGATGCCAGCTCCTTTCATTCAGTCAGTAGCTTCAATCATTTCTGGACGTTTTTCAATGGCAAAAATCAATGAATATTGTAAATGCACAAACAGTAATTTCTCCGCATTGCAAGGTGCAATTCTGAAATTTTTTGCTTTTTCCTGCTCCTCTTAGCATGATAAAGAAGATTCAAAGAGAGTGAGATGCCAGCTCCTTTCATTCAGTCAGTAGCTTCAATCATTTCTGGACGTTTTTCAATGGCAAAAATCAATGAATATTGTAAATGCACAAACAGTAATTTCTCCGCATTGCAAGGTGCAATTCTGAAATTTTTTGCTTTTTCCTGCTCCTCTTAGCATGATAAAGAAGATTCAAAGAGAGTGAGATGCCAGCTCCTTTCATTCAGTCAGTAGCTTCAATCATTTCTGGACGTTTTTCAATGGCAAAAATCAATGAATATTGTAAATGCACAAACAGTAATTTCTCCGCATTGCAAGGTGCAATTCTGAAATTTTTTGCTTTTTCCTGCTCCTCTTAGCATGACAAAGAAGATTCAAAGAGAGTAAGATGCCAGCTCCTTTCATTCAGTCAGTAGCTTCAATCATTTCTGGTATATGAATAACATGATGTTTTTCAATGGCAAAAATCAATGAATATTGTAAATGCACAAACAGTAATTTCTCCGCATTGCAAGGTGCAATTCTGAAATTTTTTGCTTTTTCCTGCTCCTCTTAGCATGATAAAGAAGATTCAAAGAGAGTGAGATGCCAGCTCCTTTCATTCAGTCAGTAGCTTCAATCATTTCTGGACGTTTTTCAATGGCAAAAATCAATGAATATTGTAAATGCACAAACAGTAATTTCTCCGCATTGCAAGGTGCAATTCTGAAATTTTTTGCTTTTTCCTGCTCCTCTTAGCATGATAAAGAAGATTCAAAGAGAGTGAGATGCCAGCTCCTTTCATTCAGTCAGTAGCTTCAATCATTTCTGGACGTTTTTCAATGGCAAAAATCAATGAATATTGTAAATGCACAAACAGTAATTTCTCCGCATTGCAAGGTGCAATTCTGAAATTTTTTGCTTTTTCCTGCTCCTCTTAGCATGATAAAGAAGATTCAAAGAGAGTGAGATGCCAGCTCCTTTCATTCAGTCAGTAGCTTCAAACATTTCTTGTATATGAATAACATGATGTTTTTCAATGGCAAAAATCAATGAATATTGTAAAAGCACAAACAGTAATTTCTCCGCATTGCAAGGTGCAATTCTGAAATTTTTTGCTTTTTCCTGCTCCTCTTAGCATGATAAAGAAGATTCAAAGAGAGTGAGATGCCAGCTCCTTTCATTCAGTCAGTAGCTTCAATCATTTCTGGACGTTTTTCAATGGCAAAAATCAATGAATATTGTAAATGCACAAACAGTAATTTCTCCGCATTGCAAGGTGCAATTCTGAAATTTTTTGCTTTTTCCTGCTCCTCTTAGCATGATAAAGAAGATTCAAAGAGAGTGAGATGCCAGCTCCTTTCATTCAGTCAGTAGCTTCAATCATTTCTGGTATATGAATAACATGATGTTTTTCAATGGCAAAAATCAATGAATATTGTAAATGCACAAACAGTAATTTCTCCGCATTGCAAGTTGCAATTCTGAAATTTTTTGCTTTTTCCTGCTCCTCTTAGCATGATAAAGAAGATTCAAAGAGAGTGAGATGCCAGCTCCTTTCATTCAGTCAGTAGCTTCAATCATTTCTGGACGTTTTTCAATGGCAAAAATCAATGAATATTGTAAATGCACAAACAGTAAGTTCTCCGCATTGCAAGGTGCAATTCTGAAATTTTTTGCTTTTTCCTGCTCCTCTTAGCATGATAAAGAAGATTCAAAGAGAGTGAGATGCCAGCTCCTTTCATTCAGTCAGTAGCTTCAATCATTTCTGGACGTTTTTCAATGGCAAAAATCAATGAATATTGTAAATGCACAAACAGTAATTTCTCCGCATTGCAAGGTGCAATTCTGAAATTTTTTGCTTTTTCCTGCTCCTCTTAGCATGATAAAGAAGATTCAAAGAGAGTTAGATGCCAGCTCCTTTCATTCAGTCAGTAGCTTCAAACATTTCTGGTATATGAATAACATGATGTTTTTCAATGGCAAAAATCAATGAATATTGTAAAAGCACAAACAGTAATTTCTCCGCATTGCAAGGTGCAATTCTGAAATTTTTTGCTTTTTCCTGCTCCTCTTAGCATGATAAAGAAGATTCAAAGAGAGTGAGATGCCAGCTCCTTTCATTCAGTCAGTAGCTTCAATCATTTCTGGACGTTTTTCAATGGCAAAAATCAATGAATATTGTAAATGCACAAACAGTAATTTCTCCGCATTGCAAGGTGCAATTCTGAAATTTTTTGCTTTTTCCTGCTCCTCTTAGCATGATAAAGAAGATTCAAAGAGAGTGAGATGCCAGCTCCTTTCATTCAGTCAGTACCTTCAATCATTTCTGGATGTTTTTCAATGGCAAAAATCAATGAATATTGTAAATGCACAAACAGTAATTTCTCCGCATTGCAAGGTGCAATTCTGAAATTTTTTGCTTTTTCCCGCTCCTCTTAGCATGATAAAGAAGATTCAAAGAGAGTGAGGTGCCAGCTCCTTTCATTCAGTCAGTAGCTTCAAACATTTCTGGTATATGAATAACATGTTTTTCAAAGGCAAAAATCAATGAATATTGTAAATGCACAAACAGTAATTTCTCCGCATTGCAAGGTGCAATTCTGAAATTTTTTGATTTTTCCTGCTCCTCTTAGCATGATAAAGAAGATTCAAAGAGAGTGAGATGCCAGCTCCTTTCATTCAGTCAGTAGCTTCAATCATTTCTGGACGTTTTTCAATGGCAAAAATCAATGAATATTGTAAATGCACAAACAGTAATTTCTCCGCATTGCAAGGTGCAATTCTGAAATTTTTTGCTTTTTCCTGCTCCTCTTAGCATGATAAAGAAGATTCAAAGAGAGTGAGATGCCAGCTCCTTTCATTCAGTCAGTAGCTTCAATCATTTCTGGACGTTTTTCAATGGCAAAAATCAATGAATATTGTAAATGCACAAACAGTAATTTCTCCGCATTGCAAGGTGCAATTCTGAAATTTTTTGCTTTTTCCTGCTCCTCTTAGCATGATAAAGAAGATTCAAAGAGAGTGAGATGCCAGCTCCTTTCATTCAGTCAGTAGCTTCAAACATTTCTGGTATATGAATAACATGATGTTTTTCAATGGCAAAAATCAATGAATATTGTAAATGCACAAACAGTAATTTCTCCGCATTGCAAGGTGCAATTCTGAAATTTTTTGCTTTTTCCTGCTCCTCTTAGCATGATAAAGAAGATTCAAAGAGAGTGAGATGCCAGCTCCTTTCATTCAGTCAGTAGCTTCAATCATTTCTGGACGTTTTTCAATGGCAAAAATCAATGAATATTGTAAATGCACAAACAGTAATTTCTCCGCATTGCAAGGTGCAATTCTGAAATTTTTTGCTTTTTCCTGCTCCTCTTAGCATGATAAAGAAGATTCAAAGAGAGTGAGATGCCAGCTCCTTTCATTCAGTCAGTAGCTTCAATCATTTCTGGACGTTTTTCAATGGCAAAAATCAATGAATATTGTAAATGCACAAACAGTAATTTCTCCGCATTGCAAGGTGCAATTCTGAAATTTTTTGCTTTTTCCTGCTCCTCTTAGCATGATAAAGAAGATTCAAAGAGAGTGAGATGCCAGCTCCTTTCATTCAGTCAGTAGCTTCAATCATTTCTGGACGTTTTTCAATGGCAAAAATCAATGAATATTGTAAATGCACAAACAGTAATTTCTCCGCATTGCAAGGTGCAATTCTGAAATTTTTTGCTTTTTCCTGCTCCTCTTAGCATGATAAAGAAGATTCAAAGAGAGTGAGATGCCAGCTCCTTTCATTCAGTCAGTAGCTTCAAACATTTCTGGTATATGAATAACATGATGTTTTTCAATGGCAAAAATCAATGAATATTGTAAATGCACAAACAGTAATTTCTCCGCATTGCAAGGTGCAATTCTGAAATTTTTTGCTTTTTCCTGCTCCTCTTAGCATGATAAAGAAGATTCAAAGAGAGTGAGATGCCAGCTCCTTTCATTCAGTCAGTAGCTTCAATCATTTCTGGACGTTTTTCAATGGCAAAAATCAATGAATATTGTAAATGCACAAACAGTAATTTCTCCGCATTGCAAGGTGCAATTCTAAAATTTTTTGCTTTTTCCTGCTCCTCTTAGCATGATAAAGAAGATTCAAAGAGAGTGAGATGCCAGCTCCTTTCATTCAGTCAGTAGCTTCAATCATTTCTGGACGTTTTTCAATGGCAAAAATCAATGAATATTGTAAATGCACAAACAGTAATTTCTCCGCATTGCAAGGTGCAATTCTGAAATTTTTTGCTTTTTCCTGCTCCTCTTAGCATGATAAAGAAGATTCAAAGAGAGTGAGATGCCAGCTCCTTTCATTCAGTCAGTAGCTTCAATCATTTCTGGACGTTTTTCAATGGCAAAAATCAATGAATATTGTAAATGCACAAACAGTAATTTCTCCGCATTGCAAGGTGCAATTCTGAAATTTTTTGCTTTTTCCTGCTCCTCTTAGCATGATAAAGAAGATTCAAAGAGAGTGAGATGCCAGCTCCTTTCATTCAGTCAGTAGCTTCAATCATTTCTGGACGTTTTTCAATGGCAAAAATCAATGAATATTGTAAATGCACAAACAGTAATTTCTCCGCATTGCAAGGTGCAATTCTGAAATTTTTTGCTTTTTCCTGCTCCTCTTAGCATGATAAAGAAGATTCAAAGAGAGTGAGATGCCAGCTCCTTTCATTCAGTCAGTAGCTTCAAACATTTCTGGTATATGAATAACATGATGTTTTTCAATGGCAAAAATCAATGAATATTGTAAATGCACAAACAGTAATTTCTCCGCATTGCAAGGTGCAATTCTGAAATTTTTTGCTTTTTCCTGCTCCTCTTAGCATGATAAAGAAGATTCAAAGAGAGTGAGATGCCAGCTCCTTTCATTCAGTCAGTAGCTTCAATCATTTCTGGACGTTTTTCAATGGCAAAAATCAATGAATATTGTAAATGCACAAACAGTAATTTCTCCGCATTGCAAGGTGCAATTCTAAAATTTTTTGCTTTTTCCTGCTCCTCTTAGCATGATAAAGAAGATTCAAAGAGAGTGAGATGCCAGCTCCTTTCATTCAGTCAGTAGCTTCAATCATTTCTGGACGTTTTTCAATGGCAAAAATCAATGAATATTGTAAATGCACAAACAGTAATTTCTCCGCATTGCAAGGTGCAATTCTGAAATTTTTTGCTTTTTCCTGCTCCTCTTAGCATGATAAAGAAGATTCAAAGAGAGTGAGATGCCAGCTCCTTTCATTCAGTCAGTAGCTTCAATCATTTCTGGACGTTTTTCAATGGCAAAAATCAATGAATATTGTAAATGCACAAACAGTAATTTCTCCGCATTGCAAGGTGCAATTCTGAAATTTTTTGCTTTTTCCTGCTCCTCTTAGCATGATAAAGAAGATTCAAAGAGAGTGAGATGCCAGCTCCTTTCATTCAGTCAGTAGCTTCAATCATTTCTGGACGTTTTTCAATGGCAAAAATCAATGAATATTGTAAATGCACAAACAGTAATTTCTCCGCATTGCAAGGTGCAATTCTGAAATTTTTTGCTTTTTCCTGCTCCTCTTAGCATGACAAAGAAGATTCAAAGAGAGTAAGATGCCAGCTCCTTTCATTCAGTCAGTAGCTTCAATCATTTCTGGTATATGAATAACATGATGTTTTTCAATGGCAAAAATCAATGAATATTGTAAATGCACAAACAGTAATTTCTCCGCATTGCAAGGTGCAATTCTGAAATTTTTTGCTTTTTCCTGCTCCTCTTAGCATGATAAAGAAGATTCAAAGAGAGTGAGATGCCAGCTCCTTTCATTCAGTCAGTAGCTTCAATCATTTCTGGACGTTTTTCAATGGCAAAAATCAATGAATATTGTAAATGCACAAACAGTAATTTCTCCGCATTGCAAGGTGCAATTCTGAAATTTTTTGCTTTTTCCTGCTCCTCTTAGCATGATAAAGAAGATTCAAAGAGAGTGAGATGCCAGCTCCTTTCATTCAGTCAGTAGCTTCAATCATTTCTGGACGTTTTTCAATGGCAAAAATCAATGAATATTGTAAATGCACAAACAGTAATTTCTCCGCATTGCAAGGTGCAATTCTGAAATTTTTTGCTTTTTCCTGCTCCTCTTAGCATGATAAAGAAGATTCAAAGAGAGTGAGATGCCAGCTCCTTTCATTCAGTCAGTAGCTTCAAACATTTCTTGTATATGAATAACATGATGTTTTTCAATGGCAAAAATCAATGAATATTGTAAAAGCACAAACAGTAATTTCTCCGCATTGCAAGGTGCAATTCTGAAATTTTTTGCTTTTTCCTGCTCCTCTTAGCATGATAAAGAAGATTCAAAGAGAGTGAGATGCCAGCTCCTTTCATTCAGTCAGTAGCTTCAATCATTTCTGGACGTTTTTCAATGGCAAAAATCAATGAATATTGTAAATGCACAAACAGTAATTTCTCCGCATTGCAAGGTGCAATTCTGAAATTTTTTGCTTTTTCCTGCTCCTCTTAGCATGATAAAGAAGATTCAAAGAGAGTGAGATGCCAGCTCCTTTCATTCAGTCAGTAGCTTCAATCATTTCTGGTATATGAATAACATGATGTTTTTCAATGGCAAAAATCAATGAATATTGTAAATGCACAAACAGTAATTTCTCCGCATTGCAAGTTGCAATTCTGAAATTTTTTGCTTTTTCCTGCTCCTCTTAGCATGATAAAGAAGATTCAAAGAGAGTGAGATGCCAGCTCCTTTCATTCAGTCAGTAGCTTCAATCATTTCTGGACGTTTTTCAATGGCAAAAATCAATGAATATTGTAAATGCACAAACAGTAAGTTCTCCGCATTGCAAGGTGCAATTCTGAAATTTTTTGCTTTTTCCTGCTCCTCTTAGCATGATAAAGAAGATTCAAAGAGAGTGAGATGCCAGCTCCTTTCATTCAGTCAGTAGCTTCAATCATTTCTGGACGTTTTTCAATGGCAAAAATCAATGAATATTGTAAATGCACAAACAGTAATTTCTCCGCATTGCAAGGTGCAATTCTGAAATTTTTTGCTTTTTCCTGCTCCTCTTAGCATGATAAAGAAGATTCAAAGAGAGTTAGATGCCAGCTCCTTTCATTCAGTCAGTAGCTTCAAACATTTCTGGTATATGAATAACATGATGTTTTTCAATGGCAAAAATCAATGAATATTGTAAAAGCACAAACAGTAATTTCTCCGCATTGCAAGGTGCAATTCTGAAATTTTTTGCTTTTTCCTGCTCCTCTTAGCATGATAAAGAAGATTCAAAGAGAGTGAGATGCCAGCTCCTTTCATTCAGTCAGTAGCTTCAATCATTTCTGGACGTTTTTCAATGGCAAAAATCAATGAATATTGTAAATGCACAAACAGTAATTTCTCCGCATTGCAAGGTGCAATTCTGAAATTTTTTGCTTTTTCCTGCTCCTCTTAGCATGATAAAGAAGATTCAAAGAGAGTGAGATGCCAGCTCCTTTCATTCAGTCAGTACCTTCAATCATTTCTGGATGTTTTTCAATGGCAAAAATCAATGAATATTGTAAATGCACAAACAGTAATTTCTCCGCATTGCAAGGTGCAATTCTGAAATTTTTTGCTTTTTCCCGCTCCTCTTAGCATGATAAAGAAGATTCAAAGAGAGTGAGGTGCCAGCTCCTTTCATTCAGTCAGTAGCTTCAAACATTTCTGGTATATGAATAACATGTTTTTCAAAGGCAAAAATCAATGAATATTGTAAATGCACAAACAGTAATTTCTCCGCATTGCAAGGTGCAATTCTGAAATTTTTTGATTTTTCCTGCTCCTCTTAGCATGATAAAGAAGATTCAAAGAGAGTGAGATGCCAGCTCCTTTCATTCAGTCAGTAGCTTCAATCATTTCTGGACGTTTTTCAATGGCAAAAATCAATGAATATTGTAAATGCACAAACAGTAATTTCTCCGCATTGCAAGGTGCAATTCTGAAATTTTTTGCTTTTTCCTGCTCCTCTTAGCATGATAAAGAAGATTCAAAGAGAGTGAGATGCCAGCTCCTTTCATTCAGTCAGTAGCTTCAATCATTTCTGGACGTTTTTCAATGGCAAAAATCAATGAATATTGTAAATGCACAAACAGTAATTTCTCCGCATTGCAAGGTGCAATTCTGAAATTTTTTGCTTTTTCCTGCTCCTCTTAGCATGATAAAGAAGATTCAAAGAGAGTGAGATGCCAGCTCCTTTCATTCAGTCAGTAGCTTCAAACATTTCTGGTATATGAATAACATGATGTTTTTCAATGGCAAAAATCAATGAATATTGTAAATGCACAAACAGTAATTTCTCCGCATTGCAAGGTGCAATTCTGAAATTTTTTGCTTTTTCCTGCTCCTCTTAGCATGATAAAGAAGATTCAAAGAGAGTGAGATGCCAGCTCCTTTCATTCAGTCAGTAGCTTCAATCATTTCTGGACGTTTTTCAATGGCAAAAATCAATGAATATTGTAAATGCACAAACAGTAATTTCTCCGCATTGCAAGGTGCAATTCTGAAATTTTTTGCTTTTTCCTGCTCCTCTTAGCATGATAAAGAAGATTCAAAGAGAGTGAGATGCCAGCTCCTTTCATTCAGTCAGTAGCTTCAATCATTTCTGGACGTTTTTCAATGGCAAAAATCAATGAATATTGTAAATGCACAAACAGTAATTTCTCCGCATTGCAAGGTGCAATTCTGAAATTTTTTGCTTTTTCCTGCTCCTCTTAGCATGATAAAGAAGATTCAAAGAGAGTGAGATGCCAGCTCCTTTCATTCAGTCAGTAGCTTCAATCATTTCTGGACGTTTTTCAATTGCAAAAATCAATGAATATTGTAAATGCACAAACAGTAATTTCTCCGCATTGCAAGGTGCAATTCTGAAATTTTTTGCTTTTTCCTGCTCCTCTTAGCATGACAAAGAAGATTCAAAGAGAGTAAGATGCCAGCTCCTTTCATTCAGTCAGTAGCTTCAATCATTTCTGGTATATGAATAACATGATGTTTTTCAATGGCAAAAATCAATGAATATTGTAAATGCACAAACAGTAATTTCTCCGCATTGCAAGGTGCAATTCTGAAATTTTTTGCTTTTTCCTGCTCCTCTTAGCATGATAAAGAAGATTCAAAGAGAGTGAGATGCCAGCTCCTTTCATTCAGTCAGTAGCTTCAATCATTTCTGGACGTTTTTCAATGGCAAAAATCAATGAATATTGTAAATGCACAAACAGTAATTTCTCCGCATTGCAAGGTGCAATTCTGAAATTTTTTGCTTTTTCCTGCTCCTCTTAGCATGATAAAGAAGATTCAAAGAGAGTGAGATGCCAGCTCCTTTCATTCAGTCAGTAGCTTCAATCATTTCTGGACGTTTTTCAATGGCAAAAATCAATGAATATTGTAAATGCACAAACAGTAATTTCTCCGCATTGCAAGGTGCAATTCTGAAATTTTTTGCTTTTTCCTGCTCCTCTTAGCATGATAAAGAAGATTCAAAGAGAGTGAGATGCCAGCTCCTTTCATTCAGTCAGTAGCTTCAAACATTTCTTGTATATGAATAACATGATGTTTTTCAATGGCAAAAATCAATGAATATTGTAAAAGCACAAACAGTAATTTCTCCGCATTGCAAGGTGCAATTCTGAAATTTTTTGCTTTTTCCTGCTCCTCTTAGCATGATAAAGAAGATTCAAAGAGAGTGAGATGCCAGCTCCTTTCATTCAGTCAGTAGCTTCAATCATTTCTTGACGTTTTTCAATGGCAAAAATCAATGAATATTGTAAATGCACAAACAGTAATTTCTCCGCATTGCAAGGTGCAATTCTGAAATTTTTTGCTTTTTCCTGCTCCTCTTAGCATGATAAAGAAGATTCAAAGAGAGTGAGATGCCAGCTCCTTTCATTCAGTCAGTAGCTTCAATCATTTCTGGTATATGAATAACATGATGTTTTTCAATGGCAAAAATCAATGAATATTGTAAATATACAAACAGTAATTTCTCCGCATTGCAAGTTGCAATTCTGAAATTTTTTGCTTTTTCCTGCTCCTCTTAGCATGATAAAGAAGATTCAAAGAGAGTGAGATGCCAGCTCCTTTCATTCAGTCAGTAGCTTCAAACATTTCTGGTATATGAATAACATGATGTTTTTCAATGGCAAAAATCAATGAATATTGTAAATGCACAAACAGTAATTTCTCCGCATTGCAAGGTGCAATTCTGAAATTTTTTGCTTTTTCCTGCTCCTCTTAGCATGATAAAGAAGATTCAAAGAGAGTTAGATGCCAGCTCCTTTCATTCAGTCAGTAGCTTCAAACATTTCTGGTATATGAATAACATGATGTTTTTCAATGGCAAAAATCAATGAATATTGTAAAAGCACAAACAGTAATTTCTCCGCATTGCAAGGTGCAATTCTGAAATTTTTTGCTTTTTCCTGCTCCTCTTAGCATGATAAAGAAGATTCAAAGAGAGTGAGATGCCAGCTCCTTTCATTCAGTCAGTAGCTTCAATCATTTCTGGACGTTTTTCAATGGCAAAAATCAATGAATATTGTAAATGCACAAACAGTAATTTCTCCGCATTGCAAGGTGCAATTCTGAAATTTTTTGCTTTTTCCTGCTCCTCTTAGCATGATAAAGAAGATTCAAAGAGAGTGAGATGCCAGCTCCTTTCATTCAGTCAGTAGCTTCAATCATTTCTGGTATATGAATAACATGATGTTTTTCAATGGCAAAAATCAATGAATATTGTAAATGCACAAACAGTAATTTCTCCACATTGCAAGGTGCAATTCTGAAATTTTTTGCTTTTTCCTGCTCCTCTTAGCATGATAAAGAAGATTCAAAGAGAGTGAGATGCCAGCTCCTTTCATTCAGTCAGTAGCTTCAATCATTTCTGGACGTTTTTCAATGGCAAAAATCAATGAATATTGTAAATGCACAAACAGTAATTTCTCCGCATTGCAAGGTGCAATTCTGAAATGTTTTGCTTTTTCCTGCTCCTCTTAGCATGATAAAGAAGATTCAAAGAGAGCGAGATGCCAGCTCCTTTCATTCAGTCAGTAGCTTCAATCATTTCTGGTATATGAATAACATGATGTTTTTCAATGGCAAAAATCAATGAATATTGTAAATGCACAAACAGTAATTTCTCCGAATTGCAAGGTGCAATTGTGAAATTTTTTGCTTTTTCCTGCTCCTCTTAGCATGATAAAGAAGATTCAAAGAGAGTGAGATGCCAGCTCCTTTCATTCAGTCAGTAGCTTCAATTATTTCTGGACGTTTTTCAATGGCAAAAATCAATGAATATTGTAAATGCACAAACAGTAATTTCTCCGCATTGCAAGGTGCAATTCTGAAATTTTTTGCTTTTTCCTGCTCCTCTTAGCATGATAAAGAAGATTCAAAGAGAGTGAGATGCCAGCTCCTTTCATTCAGTCAGTAGCTTCAAACATTTCTGGTATATGAATAACATGATGTTTTTCAATGGCAAAAATCAATGAATATTGTAAATGCACAAACAGTAATTTCTCCGCATTGCAAGGTGCAATTCTGAAATTTTTTGCTTTTTCCTGCTCCTCTTAGCATGATAAAGAAGATTCAAAGAGAGTGAGATGCCAGCTCCTTTCATTCAGTCAGTAGCTTCAATCATTTCTGGACGTTTTTCAATGGCAAAAATCAATGAATATTGTAAATGCACAAACAGTAATTTCTCCGCATTGCAAGGTGCAATTCTGAAATTTTTTGCTTTTTCCTGCTCCTCTTAGCATGATAAAGAAGATTCAAAGAGAGTGAGATGCCAGCTCCTTTCATTCAGTCAGTAGCTTCAAACATTTCTGGTATATGAATAACATGATGTTTTTCAATGGCAAAAATCAATGAATATTGTAAATGCACAAACAGTAATTTCTCCGCATTGCAAGGTGCAATTCTGAAATTTTTTGCTTTTTCCTGCTCCTCTTAGCATGATAAAGAAGATTCAAAGAGAGTGAGATGCCAGTTCCTTTCATTCAGTCAGTAGCTTCAATCATTTCTGGACGTTTTTCAATGGCAAAAATCAATGAATATTGTAAATGCACAAACAGTAATTTCTCCGCATTGCAAGGTGCAATTCTGAAATTTTTTGCTTTTTCCTGCTCCTCTTAGCATGATAAAGAAGATTCAAAGAGAGTTAGATGCCAGCTCCTTTCATTCAGTCAGTAGCTTCAAACATTTCTGGTATATGAATAACATGATGTTTTTCAATGGCAAAAATCAATGAATATTGTAAAAGCACAAACAGTAATTTCTCCGCATTGCAAGGTGCAATTCTGAAATTTTTTGCTTTTTCCTGCTCCTCTTAGCATGATAAAGAAGATTCAAAGAGAGTGAGATGCCAGCTCCTTTCATTCAGTCAGTAGCTTCAATCATTTCTGGACGTTTTTCAATGGCAAAAATCAATGAATATTGTAAATGCACAAACAGTAATTTCTCCGCATTGCAAGGTGCAATTCTGAAATTTTTTGCTTTTTCCTGCTCCTCTTAGCATGATAAAGAAGATTCAAAGAGAGTGAGATGCCAGCTCCTTTCATTCAGTCAGTAGCTTCAATCATTTCTGGTATATGAATAACATGATGTTTTTCAATGGCAAAAATCAATGAATATTGTAAATGCACAAACAGTAATTTCTCCACATTGCAAGGTGCAATTCTGAAATTTTTTGCTTTTTCCTGCTCCTCTTAGCATGATAAAGAAGATTCAAAGAGAGTGAGATGCCAGCTCCTTTCATTCAGTCAGTAGCTTCAATCATTTCTGGACGTTTTTCAATGGCAAAAATCAATGAATATTGTAAATGCACAAACAGTAATTTCTCCGCATTGCAAGGTGCAATTCTGAAATTTTTTGCTTTTTCCTGCTCCTCTTAGCATGATAAAGAAGATTCAAAGAGAGCGAGATGCCAGCTCCTTTCATTCAGTCAGTAGCTTCAATCATTTCTGGTATATGAATAACATGATGTTTTTCAATGGCAAAAATCAATGAATATTGTAAATGCACAAACAGTAATTTCTCCGAATTGCAAGGTGCAATTGTGAAATTTTTTGCTTTTTCCTGCTCCTCTTAGCATGATAAAGAAGATTCAAAGAGAGTGAGATGCCAGCTCCTTTCATTCAGTCAGTAGCTTCAATTATTTCTGGACGTTTTTCAATGGCAAAAATCAATGAATATTGTAAATGCACAAACAGTAATTTCTCCGCATTGCAAGGTGCAATTCTGAAATTTTTTGCTTTTTCCTGCTCCTCTTAGCATGATAAAGAAGATTCAAAGAGAGTGAGATGCCAGCTCCTTTCATTCAGTCAGTAGCTTCAAACATTTCTGGTATATGAATAACATGATGTTTTTCAATGGCAAAAATCAATGAATATTGTAAATGCACAAACAGTAATTTCTCCGCATTGCAAGGTGCAATTCTGAAATTTTTTGCTTTTTCCTGCTCCTCTTAGCATGATAAAGAAGATTCAAAGAGAGTGAGATGCCAGCTCCTTTCATTCAGTCAGTAGCTTCAATCATTTCTGGACGTTTTTCAATGGCAAAAATCAATGAATATTGTAAATGCACAAACAGTAATTTCTCCGCATTGCAAGGTGCAATTCTGAAATTTTTTGCTTTTTCCTGCTCCTCTTAGCATGATAAAGAAGATTCAAAGAGAGTGAGATGCCAGCTCCTTTCATTCAGTCAGTAGCTTCAATCATTTCTGGTATATGAATAACATGATGTTTTTCAATGGCAAAAATCAATGAATATTGTAAATGCACAAACAGTAATTTCTCCGCATTGCAAGGTGCAATTCTGAAATTTTTTGCTTTTTCCTGCTCCTCTTAGCATGATAAAGAAGATTCAAAGAGAGTGAGATGCCAGCTCCTTTCATTCAGTCAGTAGCTTCAAACATTTCTGGTATATGAATAACATGATGTTTTTCAATGGCAAAAATCAATGAATATTGTAAATGCACAAACAGTAATTTCTCCGCATTGCAAGGTGCAATTCTGAAATTTTTTGCTTTTTCCTGCTCCTCTTAGCATGATAAAGAAGATTCAAAGAGAGTGAGATGCCAGCTCCTTTCATTCAGTCAGTAGCTTCAATCATTTCTGGACGTTTTTCAATGGCAAAAATCAATGAATATTGTAAATGCACAAACAGTAATTTCTCCGCATTGCAAGGTGCAATTCTGAAATTTTTTGCTTTTTCCTGCTCCTCTTAGCATGATAAAGAAGATTCAAAGAGAGTGAGATGTCAGCTCCTTTCATTCAGTCAGTAGCTTCAAACATTTCTGGTATATGAATAACATGATGTTTTTCAATGGCAAAAATCAATGAATTTTGTAAATGCACAAACAGTAATTTCTCCGCATTGCAAGGTGCAATTCTGAAATTTTTTGCTTTTTCCTGCTCCTCTTAGCATGATAAAGAAGATTCAAAGAGAGTGAGATGCCAGTTCCTTTCATTCAGTCAGTAGCTTCAATCATTTCTGGACGTTTTTCAATGGCAAAAATCAATGAATATTGTAAATGCACAAACAGTAATTTCTCCGCATTGCAAGGTGCAATTCTGAAATTTTTTGCTTTTTCCTGCTCCTCTTAGCATGATAAAGAAGATTCAAAGAGAGTGAGATGCCAGCTCCTTTCATTCAGTCAGTAGCTTCAATCATTTCTGGACGTTTTTCAATGGCAAAAATCAATGAATATTGTAAATGCACAAACAGTAATTTCTCCGCATTGCAAGGTGCAATTCTGAAATTTTTTGCTTTTTCCTGCTCCTCTTAGCATGATAAAGAAGATTCAAAGAGAGTGAGATGCCAGCTCCTTTCATTCAGTCAGTAGCTTCAATCATTTCTGGTATATGAATAACATGATGTTTTTCAATGGCAAAAATCAATGAATATTGTAAATATACAAACAGTAATTTCTCCGCATTGCAAGTTGCAATTCTGAAATTTTTTGCTTTTTCCTGCTCCTCTTAGCATGATAAAGAAGATTCAAAGAGAGTGAGATGCCAGCTCCTTTCATTCAGTCAGTAGCTTCAAACATTTCTGGTATATGAATAACATGATGTTTTTCAATGGCAAAAATCAATGAATATTGTAAATGCACAAACAGTAATTTCTCCGCATTGCAAGGTGCAATTCTGAAATTTTTTGCTTTTTCCTGCTCCTCTTAGCATGATAAAGAAGATTCAAAGAGAGTGAGATGCCAGTTCCTTTCATTCAGTCAGTAGCTTCAATCATTTCTGGACGTTTTTCAATGGCAAAAATCAATGAATATTGTAAATGCACAAACAGTAATTTCTCCGCATTGCAAGGTGCAATTCTGAAATTTTTTGCTTTTTCCTGCTCCTCTTAGCATGATAAAGAAGATTCAAAGAGAGTTAGATGCCAGCTCCTTTCATTCAGTCAGTAGCTTCAAACATTTCTGGTATATGAATAACATGATGTTTTTCAATGGCAAAAATCAATGAATATTGTAAAAGCACAAACAGTAATTTCTCCGCATTGCAAGGTGCAATTCTGAAATTTTTTGCTTTTTCCTGCTCCTCTTAGCATGATAAAGAAGATTCAAAGAGAGTGAGATGCCAGCTCCTTTCATTCAGTCAGTAGCTTCAATCATTTCTGGACGTTTTTCAATGGCAAAAATCAATGAATATTGTAAATGCACAAACAGTAATTTCTCCGCATTGCAAGGTGCAATTCTGAAATTTTTTGCTTTTTCCTGCTCCTCTTAGCATGATAAAGAAGATTCAAAGAGAATGAGATGCCAGCTCCTTTCATTCAGTCAGTAGCTTCAATCATTTCTGGTATATGAATAACATGATGTTTTTCAATGGCAAAAATCAATGAATATTGTAAATGCACAAACAGTAATTTCTCCACATTGCAAGGTGCAATTCTGAAATTTTTTGCTTTTTCCTGCTCCTCTTAGCATGATAAAGAAGATTCAAAGAGAGTGAGATGCCAGCTCCTTTCATTCAGTCAGTAGCTTCAATCATTTCTGGACGTTTTTCAATGGCAAAAATCAATGAATATTGTAAATGCACAAACAGTAATTTCTCCGCATTGCAAGGTGCAATTCTGAAATTTTTTGCTTTTTCCTGCTCCTCTTAGCATGATAAAGAAGATTCAAAGAGAGCGAGATGCCAGCTCCTTTCATTCAGTCAGTAGCTTCAATCATTTCTGGTATATGAATAACATGATGTTTTTCAATGGCAAAAATCAATGAATATTGTAAATGCACAAACAGTAATTTCTCCGAATTGCAAGGTGCAATTGTGAAATTTTTTGCTTTTTCCTGCTCCTCTTAGCATGATAAAGAAGATTCAAAGAGAGTGAGATGCCAGCTCCTTTCATTCAGTCAGTAGCTTCAATTATTTCTGGACGTTTTTCAATGGCAAAAATCAATGAATATTGTAAATGCACAAACAGTAATTTCTCCGCATTGCAAGGTGCAATTCTGAAATTTTTTGCTTTTTCCTGCTCCTCTTAGCATGATAAAGAAGATTCAAAGAGAGTGAGATGCCAGCTCCTTTCATTCAGTCAGTAGCTTCAAACATTTCTGGTATATGAATAACATGATGTTTTTCAATGGCAAAAATCAATGAATATTGTAAATGCACAAACAGTAATTTCTCCGCATTGCAAGGTGCAATTCTGAAATTTTTTGCTTTTTCCTGCTCCTCTTAGCATGATAAAGAAGATTCAAAGAGAGTGAGATGCCAGCTCCTTTCATTCAGTCAGTAGCTTCAATCATTTCTGGACGTTTTTCAATGGCAAAAATCAATGAATATTGTAAATGCACAAACAGTAATTTCTCCGCATTGCAAGGTGCAATTCTGAAATTTTTTGCTTTTTCCTGCTCCTCTTAGCATGATAAAGAAGATTCAAAGAGAGTGAGATGCCAGCTCCTTTCATTCAGTCAGTAGCTTCAAACATTTCTGGTATATGAATAACATGATGTTTTTCAATGGCAAAAATCAATGAATATTGTAAATGCACAAACAGTAATTTCTCCGCATTGCAAGGTGCAATTCTGAAATTTTTTGCTTTTTCCTGCTCCTCTTAGCATGATAAAGAAGATTCAAAGAGAGTGAGATGCCAGTTCCTTTCATTCAGTCAGTAGCTTCAATCATTTCTGGACGTTTTTCAATGGCAAAAATCAATGAATATTGTAAATGCACAAACAGTAATTTCTCCGCATTGCAAGGTGCAATTCTGAAATTTTTTGCTTTTTCCTGCTCCTCTTAGCATGATAAAGAAGATTCAAAGAGAGTTAGATGCCAGCTCCTTTCATTCAGTCAGTAGCTTCAAACATTTCTGGTATATGAATAACATGATGTTTTTCAATGGCAAAAATCAATGAATATTGTAAAAGCACAAACAGTAATTTCTCCGCATTGCAAGGTGCAATTCTGAAATTTTTTGCTTTTTCCTGCTCCTCTTAGCATGATAAAGAAGATTCAAAGAGAGTGAGATGCCAGCTCCTTTCATTCAGTCAGTAGCTTCAATCATTTCTGGACGTTTTTCAATGGCAAAAATCAATGAATATTGTAAATGCACAAACAGTAATTTCTCCGCATTGCAAGGTGCAATTCTGAAATTTTTTGCTTTTTCCTGCTCCTCTTAGCATGATAAAGAAGATTCAAAGAGAGTGAGATGCCAGCTCCTTTCATTCAGTCAGTAGCTTCAATCATTTCTGGTATATGAATAACATGATGTTTTTCAATGGCAAAAATCAATGAATATTGTAAATGCACAAACAGTAATTTCTCCACATTGCAAGGTGCAATTCTGAAATTTTTTGCTTTTTCCTGCTCCTCTTAGCATGATAAAGAAGATTCAAAGAGAGTGAGATGCCAGCTCCTTTCATTCAGTCAGTAGCTTCAATCATTTCTGGACGTTTTTCAATGGCAAAAATCAATGAATATTGTAAATGCACAAACAGTAATTTCTCCGCATTGCAAGGTGCAATTCTGAAATTTTTTGCTTTTTCCTGCTCCTCTTAGCATGATAAAGAAGATTCAAAGAGAGCGAGATGCCAGCTCCTTTCATTCAGTCAGTAGCTTCAATCATTTCTGGTATATGAATAACATGATGTTTTTCAATGGCAAAAATCAATGAATATTGTAAATGCACAAACAGTAATTTCTCCGAATTGCAAGGTGCAATTGTGAAATTTTTTGCTTTTTCCTGCTCCTCTTAGCATGATAAAGAAGATTCAAAGAGAGTGAGATGCCAGCTCCTTTCATTCAGTCAGTAGCTTCAATTATTTCTGGACGTTTTTCAATGGCAAAAATCAATGAATATTGTAAATGCACAAACAGTAATTTCTCCGCATTGCAAGGTGCAATTCTGAAATTTTTTGCTTTTTCCTGCTCCTCTTAGCATGATAAAGAAGATTCAAAGAGAGTGAGATGCCAGCTCCTTTCATTCAGTCAGTAGCTTCAAACATTTCTGGTATATGAATAACATGATGTTTTTCAATGGCAAAAATCAATGAATATTGTAAATGCACAAACAGTAATTTCTCCGCATTGCAAGGTGCAATTCTGAAATTTTTTGCTTTTTCCTGCTCCTCTTAGCATGATAAAGAAGATTCAAAGAGAGTGAGATGCCAGCTCCTTTCATTCAGTCAGTAGCTTCAATCATTTCTGGACGTTTTTCAATGGCAAAAATCAATGAATATTGTAAATGCACAAACAGTAATTTCTCCGCATTGCAAGGTGCAATTCTGAAATTTTTTGCTTTTTCCTGCTCCTCTTAGCATGATAAAGAAGATTCAAAGAGAGTGAGATGCCAGCTCCTTTCATTCAGTCAGTAGCTTCAATCATTTCTGGTATATGAATAACATGATGTTTTTCAATGGCAAAAATCAATGAATATTGTAAATGCACAAACAGTAATTTCTCCGCATTGCAAGGTGCAATTCTGAAATTTTTTGCTTTTTCCTGCTCCTCTTAGCATGATAAAGAAGATTCAAAGAGAGTGAGATGCCAGCTCCTTTCATTCAGTCAGTAGCTTCAAACATTTCTGGTATATGAATAACATGATGTTTTTCAATGGCAAAAATCAATGAATATTGTAAATGCACAAACAGTAATTTCTCCGCATTGCAAGGTGCAATTCTGAAATTTTTTGCTTTTTCCTGCTCCTCTTAGCATGATAAAGAAGATTCAAAGAGAGTGAGATGCCAGCTCCTTTCATTCAGTCAGTAGCTTCAATCATTTCTGGACGTTTTTCAATGGCAAAAATCAATGAATATTGTAAATGCACAAACAGTAATTTCTCCGCATTGCAAGGTGCAATTCTGAAATTTTTTGCTTTTTCCTGCTCCTCTTAGCATGATAAAGAAGATTCAAAGAGAGTGAGATGTCAGCTCCTTTCATTCAGTCAGTAGCTTCAAACATTTCTGGTATATGAATAACATGATGTTTTTCAATGGCAAAAATCAATGAATTTTGTAAATGCACAAACAGTAATTTCTCCGCATTGCAAGGTGCAATTCTGAAATTTTTTGCTTTTTCCTGCTCCTCTTAGCATGATAAAGAAGATTCAAAGAGAGTGAGATGCCAGTTCCTTTCATTCAGTCAGTAGCTTCAATCATTTCTGGACGTTTTTCAATGGCAAAAATCAATGAATATTGTAAATGCACAAACAGTAATTTCTCCGCATTGCAAGGTGCAATTCTGAAATTTTTTGCTTTTTCCTGCTCCTCTTAGCATGATAAAGAAGATTCAAAGAGAGTGAGATGCCAGCTCCTTTCATTCAGTCAGTAGCTTCAATCATTTCTGGACGTTTTTCAATGGCAAAAATCAATGAATATTGTAAATGCACAAACAGTAATTTCTCCGCATTGCAAGGTGCAATTCTGAAATTTTTTGCTTTTTCCTGCTCCTCTTAGCATGATAAAGAAGATTCAAAGAGAGTGAGATGCCAGCTCCTTTCATTCAGTCAGTAGCTTCAAACATTTCTGGTATATGAATAACATGATGTTTTTCAATGGCAAAAATCAATGAATTTTGTAAATGCACAAACAGTAATTTCTCCGCATTGCAAGGTGCAATTCTGAAATTTTTTGCTTTTTCCTGCTCCTCTTAGCATGATAAAGAAGATTCAAAGAGAGTGAGATGCCAGTTCCTTTCATTCAGTCAGTAGCTTCAATCATTTCTGGACGTTTTTCAATGGCAAAAATCAATGAATATTGTAAATGCACAAACAGTAATTTCTCCGCATTGCAAGGTGCAATTCTGAAATTTTTTGCTTTTTCCTGCTCCTCTTAGCATGATAAAGAAGATTCAAAGAGAGTGAGATGCCAGCTCCTTTCATTCAGTCAGTAGCTTCAATCATTTCTGGACGTTTTTCAATGGCAAAAATCAATGAATATTGTAAATGCACAAACAGTAATTTCTCCGCATTGCAAGGTGCAATTCTGAAATTTTTTGCTTTTTCCTGCTCCTCTTAGCATGATAAAGAAGATTCAAAGAGAGTGAGATGCCAGCTCCTTTCATTCAGTCAGTAGCTTCAATCATTTCTGGTATATGAATAACATGATGTTTTTCAATGGCAAAAATCAATGAATATTGTAAATGCACAAACAGTAATTTCTCCGCATTGCAAGGTGCAATTCTGAAATTTTTTGCTTTTTCCTGCTCCTCTTAGCATGATAAAGAAGATTCAAAGAGAGTGAGATGCCAGCTCCTTTCATTCAGTCAGTAGCTTCAAACATTTCTGGTATATGAATAACATGATGTTTTTCAATGGCAAAAATCAATGAATATTGTAAATGCACAAACAGTAATTTCTCCGCATTGCAAGGTGCAATTCTGAAATTTTTTGCTTTTTCCTGCTCCTCTTAGCATGATAAAGAAGATTCAAAGAGAGTGAGATGCCAGCTCCTTTCATTCAGTCAGTAGCTTCAATCATTTCTGGACGTTTTTCAATGGCAAAAATCAATGAATATTGTAAATGCACAAACAGTAATTTCTCCGCATTGCAAGGTGCAATTCTGAAATTTTTTGCTTTTTCCTGCTCCTCTTAGCATGATAAAGAAGATTCAAAGAGAGTGAGATGTCAGCTCCTTTCATTCAGTCAGTAGCTTCAAACATTTCTGGTATATGAATAACATGATGTTTTTCAATGGCAAAAATCAATGAATTTTGTAAATGCACAAACAGTAATTTCTCCGCATTGCAAGGTGCAATTCTGAAATTTTTTGCTTTTTCCTGCTCCTCTTAGCATGATAAAGAAGATTCAAAGAGAGTGAGATGCCAGTTCCTTTCATTCAGTCAGTAGCTTCAATCATTTCTGGACGTTTTTCAATGGCAAAAATCAATGAATATTGTAAATGCACAAACAGTAATTTCTCCGCATTGCAAGGTGCAATTCTGAAATTTTTTGCTTTTTCCTGCTCCTCTTAGCATGATAAAGAAGATTCAAAGAGAGTGAGATGCCAGCTCCTTTCATTCAGTCAGTAGCTTCAATCATTTCTGGTATATGAATAACATGATGTTTTTCAATGGCAAAAATCAATGAATATTGTAAATGCACAAACAGTAATTTCTCCGCATTGCAAGGTGCAATTCTGAATTTTTTTGCTTTTTCCTGCTCCTCTTAGCATGATAAAGAAGTTTCAAAGAGAGTGAGATGCCAGCTCCTTTCATTCAGTCAGTAGCTTCAATCATTTCTGGACGTTTTTCAATGGCAAAAATCAATGAATATTGTAAATGCACAAACAGTAATTTCTCCGCATTGCAAGGTGCAATTCTGAAATTTTTTGCTTTTTCCTGCTCCTCTTAGCATGATAAACAAGATTCAAAGAGAGTGAGATGCCAGCTCCTTTCATTCAGTCAGTAGCTTCAATCATTTCTGGACGTTTTTCAATGGCAAAAATCAATGAATATTGTAAATGCACAAACAGTAATTTCTCCGCATTGCAAGGTGCAATTCTGAAATTTTTTGCTTTTTCCTGCTCCTCTTAGCATGATAAAGAAGATTCAAAGAGAGTGAGATGCCAGCTCCTTTCATTCAGTCAGTAGCTTCAAACATTTCTGGTATATGAATAACATGATGTTTTTCAATGGCAAAAATCAATGAATATTGTAAATGCACAAACAGTAATTTCTCCGCATTGCAAGGTGCAAGTCTGAAATTTTTTGCTTTTTCCTGCTCCTCTTAGCATGATAAAGAAGATTCAAAGAGAGTGAGATGCCAGCTACTTTCATTCAGTCAGTAGCTTCAATCATTTCTGGACGTTTTTCAATGGTAAAAATCAATGAATATTGTAAATGCACAAACAGTAATTTCTCCACATTGCAAGGTGCAATTCTGAAATTTTTTGCTTTTTCCTGCTCCTCTTAGCATGATAAAGAAGATTCAAAGAGAGTGAGATGCCAGCTCCTTTCATTCAGTCAGTAGCTTCAATCATTTCTGGTATATGAATAACATGATGTTTTTCAATGGCAAAAATCAATGAATATTGTAAATGCACAAACAGTAATTTCTCCGCATTGCAAGGTGCAATTCTGAAATTTTTTGCTTTTTCCTGCTCCTCTTAGCATGATAAAGAAGATTCAAAGAGAGTGAGATGCCAGCTCCTTTCATTCAGTCAGTAGCTTCAATCATTTCTGGACGTTTTTCAATGGCAAAAATCAATGAATATTGTAAATGCACAAACAGTAATTTCTCCGCATTGCAAGGTGCAATTCTGAAATTTTTTGCTTTTTCCTGCTCCTCTTAGCATGATAAAGAAGATTCAAAGAGAGTGAGATGTCAGCTCCTTTCATTCAGTCAGTAGCTTCAAACATTTCTGGTATATGAATAACATGATGTTTTTCAATGGCAAAAATCAATGAATTTTGTAAATGCACAAACAGTAATTTCTCCGCATTGCAAGGTGCAATTCTGAAATTTTTTGCTTTTTCCTGCTCCTCTTAGCATGATAAAGAAGATTCAAAGAGAGTGAGATGCCAGTTCCTTTCATTCAGTCAGTAGCTTCAATCATTTCTGGACGTTTTTCAATGGCAAAAATCAATGAATATTGTAAATGCACAAACAGTAATTTCTCCGCATTGCAAGGTGCAATTCTGAAATTTTTTGCTTTTTCCTGCTCCTCTTAGCATGATAAAGAAGATTCAAAGAGAGTGAGATGCCAGCTCCTTTCATTCAGTCAGTAGCTTCAATCATTTCTGGTATATGAATAACATGATGTTTTTCAATGGCAAAAATCAATGAATATTGTAAATGCACAAACAGTAATTTCTCCGCATTGCAAGGTGCAATTCTGAAATTTTTTGCTTTTTCCTGCTCCTCTTAGCATGATAAAGAAGATTCAAAGAGAGTGAGATGCCAGCTCCTTTCATTCAGTCAGTAGCTTCAATCATTTCTGGACGTTTTTCAATGGCAAAAATCAATGAATATTGTAAATGCACAAACAGTAATTTCTCCGCATTGCAAGGTGCAATTCTGAAATTTTTTGCTTTTTCCTGCTCCTCTTAGCATGATAAAGAAGATTCAAAGAGAGTGAGATGCCAGCTCCTTTCATTCAGTCAGTAGCTTCAATCATTTCTGGACGTTTTTCAATGGCAAAAATCAATGAATATTGTAAATGCACAAACAGTAATTTCTCCGCATTGCAAGGTGCAATTCTGAAATTTTTTGCTTTTTCCTGCTCCTCTTAGCATGATAAAGAAGATTCAAAGAGAGTGAGATGTCAGCTCCTTTCATTCAGTCAGTAGCTTCAAACATTTCTGGTATATGAATAACATGATGATTTTCAATGGCAAAAATCAATGAATTTTGTAAATGCACAAACAGTAATTTCTCCGCATTGCAAGGTGCAATTCTGAAATTTTTTGCTTTTTCCTGCTCCTCTTAGCATGATAAAGAAGATTCAAAGAGAGTGAGATGCCAGTTCCTTTCATTCAGTCAGTAGCTTCAATCATTTCTGGACGTTTTTCAATGGCAAAAATCAATGAATATTGTAAATGCACAAACAGTAATTTCTCCGCATTGCAAGGTGCAATTCTGAAATTTTTTGCTTTTTCCTGCTCCTCTTAGCATGATAAAGAAGATTCAAAGAGAGTGAGATGCCAGCTCCTTTCATTCAGTCAGTAGCTTCAATCATTTCTGGTATATGAATAACATGATGTTTTTCAATGGCAAAAATCAATGAATATTGTAAATGCACAAACAGTAATTTCTCCGCATTGCAAGGTGCAATTCTGAAATTTTTTGCTTTTTCCTGCTCCTCTTAGCATGATAAAGAAGATTCAAAGAGAGTGAGATGCCAGCTCCTTTCATTCAGTCAGTAGCTTCAATCATTTCTGGACGTTTTTCAATGGCAAAAATCAATGAATATTGTAAATGCACAAACAGTAATTTCTCCGCATTGCAAGGTGCAATTCTGAAATTTTTTGCTTTTTCCTGCTCCTCTTAGCATGATAAACAAGATTCAAAGAGAGTGAGATGCCAGCTCCTTTCATTCAGTCAGTAGCTTCAATCATTTCTGGACGTTTTTCAATGGCAAAAATCAATGAATATTGTAAATGCACAAACAGTAATTTCTCCGCATTGCAAGGTGCAAGTCTGAAATTTTTTGCTTTTTCCTGCTCCTCTTAGCATGATAAAGAAGATTCAAAGAGAGTGAGATGCCAGCTACTTTCATTCAGTCAGTAGCTTCAATCATTTCTGGACGTTTTTCAATGGTAAAAATCAATGAATATTGTAAATGCACAAACAGTAATTTCTCCACATTGCAAGGTGCAATTCTGAAATTTTTTGCTTTTTCCTGCTCCTCTTAGCATGATAAAGAAGATTCAAAGAGAGTGAGATGCCAGCTCCTTTCATTCAGTCAGTAGCTTCAAACATTTCTGGTATATGAATAACATGATGTTTTTCAATGGCAAAAATCAATGAATATTGTAAATGCACAAACAGTAATTTCTCTGCATTGCAAGGTGCAATTCTGAAATTTTTTGCTTTTTCCTGCTCCTCTTAGCATGATAAAGAAGATTCAAAGAGAGTGAGATGCCAGCTACTTTCATTCAGTCAGTAGCTTCAATCATTTCTGGACGTTTTTCAATGATAAAAATCAATGAATATTGTAAATGCACAAACAGTAATTTCTCCACATTGCAAGGTGCAATTCTGAAATTTTTTGCTTTTTCCTGCTCCTCTTAGCATGATAAAGAAGATTCAAAGAGAGTGAGATGCCAGCTCCTTTCATTCAGTCAGTAGCTTCAAACATTTCTGGTATATGAATAACATGATGTTTTTCAATGGCAAAAATCAATGAATATTGTAAATGCACAAACAGTAATTTCTCCGCATTGCAAGATGCAATTCTGAAATTTTTTGCTTTTTCCTGCTCCTCTTAGCATGATAAAGAAGATTCAAAGAGAGTGAGATGCCAGCTCCTTTCATTCAGTCAGTAGCTTCAAACATTTCTGGTATATGAATAACATGATGTTTTTCAATGGCAAAAATCAATGAATATTGTAAATGCACAAACAGTAATTTCTCCGCATTGCAAGGTGCAATTCTGAAATTTTTTGCTTTTTCCTGCTCCTCTTAGCATGATAAAGAATATTCAAAGAGAGTGAGATGCCAGCTCCTTTCATTCAGTCAGTAGCTTCAATCATTTCTGGATGTTTTTCAATGGCAAAAATCAATGAATATTGTAAATGCACAAACTGTAATTTCTCCGCATTGCAAGGTGCAATTCTGAAATTTTTGGCTTTTTCCTGCTCCTCTTAGCATGATAAAGAAGATTCAAAGAGAGTGAGATGCCAGCTCCTTTCATTCAGTCAGTAGCTTCAATCATTTCTGGACGTTTTTCAATGGCAAAAATCAATGAATATTGTAAATGCACAAACAGTAATTTCTCCGCATTGCAAGGTGCAATTCTGAAATTTTTTGCTTTTTCCTGCTCCTCTTAGCATGATAAAGAAGATTCAAAGAGAGTGAGATGCCAGCTCCTTTCATTCAGTCAGTACCTTCAATCATTTCTGGATGTTTTTCAATGGCAAAAATCAATGAATATTGTAAATGCACAAACAGTAATTTCTCCGCATTGCAAGGTGCAATTCTGAAATTTTTTGCTTTTTCCCGCTCCTCTTAGCATGATAAAGAAGATTCAAAGAGAGTGAGGTGCCAGCTCCTTTCATTCAGTCAGTAGCTTCAAACATTTCTGGTATATGAATAACATGTTTTTCAATGGCAAAAATCATTGAATATTGTAAATGCACAAACAGTAATTTCTCCGCATTGCAAGGTGCAATTCTGAAATTTTTTGATTTTTCCTGCTCCTCTTAGCATGATAAAGAAGATTCAAAGAGAGTGAGATGCCAGCTCCTTTCATTCAGTCAGTAGCTTCAATCATTTCTGGACGTTTTTCAATGGCAAAAATCAATGAATATTGTAAATGCACAAACAGTAATTTCTCCGCATTGCAAGGTGCAATTCTGAAATTTTTTGCTTTTTCCTGCTCCTCTTAGCATGATAAAGAAGATTCAAAGAGAGTGAGATGCCAGCTCCTTTCATTCAGTCAGTAGCTTCAATCATTTCTGGACGTTTTTCAATGGCAAAAATCAATGAATATTGTAAATGCACAAACAGTAATTTCTCCGCATTGCAAGGTGCAATTCTAAAATTTTTTGCTTTTTCCTGCTCCTCTTAGCATGATAAAGAAGATTCAAAGAGAGTGAGATGCCAGCTCCTTTCATTCAGTCAGTAGCTTCAAACATTTCTGGTATATGAATAACATGATGTTTTTCAATGGCAAAAATCAATGAATATTGTAAATGCACAAACAGTAATTTCTCCGCATTGCAAGGTGCAAGTCTGAAATTTTTTGCTTTTTCCTGCTCCTCTTAGCATGATAAAGAAGATTCAAAGAGAGTGAGATGCCAGCTACTTTCATTCAGTCAGTAGCTTCAATCATTTCTGGACGTTTTTCAATGGTAAAAATCAATGAATATTGTAAATGCACAAACAGTAATTTCTCCACATTGCAAGGTGCAATTCTGAAATTTTTTGCTTTTTCCTGCTCCTCAGCATGATAAAGAAGATTCAAAGAGAGTGAGATGCCAGCTCCTTTCATTCAGTCAGTAGCTTCAAACATTTCTGGTATATGAATAACATGATGTTTTTCAATGGCAAAAATCAATGAATATTGTAAATGCACAAACAGTAATTTCTCCGCATTGCAAGGTGCAATTCTGAAATTTTTTGCTTTTTCCTGCTCCTCTTAGCATGATAAAGAAGATTCAAAGAGAGTGAGATGCCAGCTCCTTTCATTCAGTCAGTAGCTTCAATCATTTCTGGACGTTTTTCAATGGCAAAAATCAATGAATATTGTAAATGCACAAACAGTAATTTCTCCGCATTGCAAGGTGCAATTCTAAAATTTTTTGCTTTTTCCTGCTCCTCAGCATGATAAAGAAGATTCAAAGAGAGTGAGATGCCAGCTCCTTTCATTCAGTCAGTAGCTTCAAACATTTCTGGTATATGAATAACATGATGTTTTTCAATGGCAAAAATCAATGAATATTGTAAATGCACAAAGAGTAATTTCTCCGCATTGCAAGGTGCAATTCTGAAATTTTTTGCTTTTTCCTGCTCCTCTTAGCATGATAAAGAAGATTCAAAGAGAGTGAGATGCCAGCTCCTTTCATTCAGTCAGTAGCTTCAATCATTTCTGGACGTTTTTCAATGGCAAAAATCAATGAATATTGTAAATGCACAAACAGTAATTTCTCCGCATTGCAAGGTGCAATTCTGAAATTTTTTGCTTTTTCCTGCTCCTCTTAGCATGATAAAGAAGATTCAAAGAGAGTGAGATGCCAGCTCCTTTCATTCAGTCAGTAGCTTCAATCATTTCTGGACGTTTTTCAATGGCAAAAATCAATGAATATTGTAAATGCACAAACAGTAATTTCTCCGCATTGCAAGGTGCAATTCTGAAATTTTTTGCTTTTTCCTGCTCCTCTTAGCATGATAAAGAAGATTCAAAGAGAGTGAGATGCCAGCTCCTTTCATTCAGTCAGTAGCTACAAACATTTCTGGTATATGAATAACATGATGTTTTTCAATGGCAAAAATCAATGAATATTGTAAATGCACAAACAGTAATTTCTCCACATTGCAAGGTGCAATTCTGAAATTTTTTGCTTTTTCCTGCTCCTCTTAGCATGATAAAGAAGATTCAAAGAGAGTGAGATGCCAGCTCCTTTCATTCAGTCAGTAGCTTCAATCATTTCTGGACGTTTTTCAATGGCAAAAATCAATGAATATTGTAAATGCACAAACAGTAATTTCTCCGCATTGCAAGGTGCAATTCTGAAATTTTTTGCTTTTTCCTGCTCCTCTTAGCATGATAAAGAAGATTCAAAGAGAGTGAGATGCCAGCTCCTTTCATTCAGTCAGTAGCTTCAAACATTTCTGGTATATGAATAACATGATGTTTTTCAATGGCAAAAATCAATGAATATTGTAAATGCACAAAGAGTAATTTCTCCGCATTGCAAGGTGCAATTCTGAAATTTTTTGCTTTTTCCTGCTCCTCTTAGCATGATAAAGAAGATTCAAAGAGAGTGAGATGCCAGCTCCTTTCATTCAGTCAGTAGCTTCAATCATTTCTGGACGTTTTTCAATGGCAAAAATCAATGAATATTGTAAATGCACAAACAGTAATTTCTCCGCATTGCAAGGTGCAATTCTGAAATTTTTTGCTTTTTCCTGCTCCTCTTAGCATGATAAAGAAGATTCAAAGAGAGTGAGATGCCAGCTCCTTTCATTCAGTCAGTAGCTTCAATCATTTCTGGACGCTTTTCAATGGCAAAAATCAATGAATATTGTAAATGCACAAACAGTAATTTCTCCGCATTGCAAGGTGCAATTCTGAAATTTTTTGCTTTTTCCTGCTCCTCTTAGCATGATAAAGAAGATTCAAAGAGAGTGAGATGCCAGCTCCTTTCATTCAGTCAGTAGCTACAAACATTTCTGGTATATGAATAACATGATGTTTTTCAATGGCAAAAATCAATGAATATTGTAAATGCACAAACAGTAATTTCTCCGCATTGCAAGGTGCAATTCTGAAATTTTTTGCTTTTTCCTGCTCCTCTTAGCATGATAAAGAAGATTCAAAGAGAGTGAGATGCCAGCTCCTTTCATTCAGTCAGTAGCTTCAATCATTTCTGGACGTTTTTCAATGGCAAAAATCAATGAATATTGTAAATGCACAAACAGTAATTTCTCCGCATTGCAAGGTGCAATTCTGAAATTTTTTGCTTTTTCCTGCTCCTCTTAGCATGACAAAGAAGATTCAAAGAGAGTAAGATGCCAGCTCCTTTCATTCAGTCAGTAGCTTCAATCATTTCTGGTATATGAATAACATGATGTTTTTCAATGGCAAAAATCAATGAATATTGTAAATGCACAAACAGTAATTTCTCCGCATTGCAAGGTGCAATTCTGAAATTTTTTGCTTTTTCCTGCTCCTCTTAGCATGATAAAGAAGATTCAAAGAGAGTGAGATGCCAGCTCCTTTCATTCAGTCAGTAGCTTCAATCATTTCTGGACGTTTTTCAATGGCAAAAATCAATGAATATTGTAAATGCACAAACAGTAATTTCTCCGCATTGCAAGGTGCAATTCTGAAATTTTTTGCTTTTTCCTGCTCCTCTTAGCATGATAAAGAAGATTCAAAGAGAGTGAGATGCCAGCTCCTTTCATTCAGTCAGTAGCTTCAATCATTTCTGGACGTTTTTCAATGGCAAAAATCAATGAATATTGTAAATGCACAAACAGTAATTTCTCCGCATTGCAAGGTGCAATTCTGAAATTTTTTGCTTTTTCCTGCTCCTCTTAGCATGATAAAGAAGATTCAAAGAGAGTGAGATGCCAGCTCCTTTCATTCAGTCAGTAGCTTCAAACATTTCTGGTATATGAATAATATGATGTTTTTCAATGGCAAAAATCAATGAATATTGTAAAAGCACAAACAGTAATTTCTCCGCATTGCAAGGTGCAATTCTGAAATTTTTTGCTTTTTCCTGCTCCTCTTAGCATGATAAAGAAGATTCAAAGAGAGTGAGATGCCAGCTCCTTTCATTCAGTCAGTAGCTTCAATCATTTCTGGACGTTTTTCAATGGCAAAAATCAATGAATATTGTAAATGCACAAACAGTAATTTCTCCGCATTGCAAGGTGCAATTCTGAAATTTTTTGCTTTTTCCTGCTCCTCTTAGCATGATAAAGAAGATTCAAAGAGAGTGAGATGCCAGCTCCTTTCATTCAGTCAGTAGCTTCAATCATTTCTGGTATATGAATAACATGATGTTTTTCAATGGCAAAAATCAATGAATATTGTAAATGCACAAACAGTAATTTCTCCGCATTGCAAGTTGCAATTCTGAAATTTTTTGCTTTTTCCTGCTCCTCTTAGCATGATAAAGAAGATTCAAAGAGAGTGAGATGCCAGCTCCTTTCATTCAGTCAGTAGCTTCAATCATTTCTGGACGTTTTTCAATGGCAAAAATCAATGAATATTGTAAATGCACAAACAGTAATTTCTCCGCATTGCAAGGTGCAATTCTGAAATTTTTTGCTTTTTCCTGCTCCTCTTAGCATGATAAAGAAGATTCAAAGAGAGTGAGATGCCAGCTCCTTTCATTCAGTCAGTAGCTTCAATCATTTCTGGACGTTTTTCAATGGCAAAAATCAATGAATATTGTAAATGCACAAACAGTAATTTCTCCGCATTGCAAGGTGCAATTCTGAATTTTTTTGCTTTTTCCTGCTCCTCTTAGCATGATAAAGAAGATTCAAAGAGAGTGAGATGCCAGCTCCTTTCATTCAGTCAGTAGCTTCAAACATTTCTGGTATATGAATAACATGATGTTTTTCAATGGCAAAAATCAATGAATATTGTAAATGCACAAACAGTAATTTCTCCGCATTGCAAGGTGCAAGTCTGAAATTTTTTGCTTTTTCCTGCTCCTCTTAGCATGATAAAGAAGATTCAAAGAGAGTGAGATGCCAGCTACTTTCATTCAGTCAGTAGCTTCAATCATTTCTGGACGTTTTTCAATGGTAAAAATCAATGAATATTGTAAATGCACAAACAGTAATTTCTCCACATTGCAAGGTGCAATTCTGAAATTTTTTGCTTTTTCCTGCTCCTCAGCATGATAAAGAAGATTCAAAGAGAGTGAGATGCCAGCTCCTTTCATTCAGTCAGTAGCTTCAAACATTTCTGGTATATGAATAACATGATGTTTTTCAATGGCAAAAATCAATGAATATTGTAAATGCACAAACAGTAATTTCTCCGCATTGCAAGGTGCAATTCTGAAATTTTTTGCTTTTTCCTGCTCCTCTTAGCATGATAAAGAAGATTCAAAGAGAGTGAGATGCCAGCTCCTTTCATTCAGTCAGTAGCTTCAATCATTTCTGGACGTTTTTCAATGGCAAAAATCAATGAATATTGTAAATGCACAAACAGTAATTTCTCCGCATTGCAAGGTGCAATTCTAAAATTTTTTGCTTTTTCCTGCTCCTCAGCATGATAAAGAAGATTCAAAGAGAGTGAGATGCCAGCTCCTTTCATTCAGTCAGTAGCTTCAAACATTTCTGGTATATGAATAACATGATGTTTTTCAATGGCAAAAATCAATGAATATTGTAAATGCACAAAGAGTAATTTCTCCGCATTGCAAGGTGCAATTCTGAAATTTTTTGCTTTTTCCTGCTCCTCTTAGCATGATAAAGAAGATTCAAAGAGAGTGAGATGCCAGCTCCTTTCATTCAGTCAGTAGCTTCAATCATTTCTGGACGTTTTTCAATGGCAAAAATCAATGAATATTGTAAATGCACAAACAGTAATTTCTCCGCATTGCAAGGTGCAATTCTGAAATTTTTTGCTTTTTCCTGCTCCTCTTAGCATGATAAAGAAGATTCAAAGAGAGTGAGATGCCAGCTCCTTTCATTCAGTCAGTAGCTTCAAACATTTCTGGTATATGAATAATATGATGTTTTTCAATGGCAAAAATCAATGAATATTGTAAAAGCACAAACAGTAATTTCTCCGCATTGCAAGGTGCAATTCTGAAATTTTTTGCTTTTTCCTGCTCCTCTTAGCATGATAAAGAAGATTCAAAGAGAGTGAGATGCCAGCTCCTTTCATTCAGTCAGTAGCTTCAATCATTTCTGGACGTTTTTCAATGGCAAAAATCAATGAATATTGTAAATGCACAAACAGTAATTTCTCCGCATTGCAAGGTGCAATTCTGAAATTTTTTGCTTTTTCCTGCTCCTCTTAGCATGATAAAGAAGATTCAAAGAGAGTGAGATGCCAGCTCCTTTCATTCAGTCAGTAGCTTCAATCATTTCTGGTATATGAATAACATGATGTTTTTCAATGGCAAAAATCAATGAATATTGTAAATGCACAAACAGTAATTTCTCCGCATTGCAAGTTGCAATTCTGAAATTTTTTGATTTTTCCTGCTCCTCTTAGCATGATAAAGAAGATTCAAAGAGAGTGAGATGCCAGCTCCTTTCATTCAGTCAGTAGCTTCAATCATTTCTGGACGTTTTTCAATGGCAAAAATCAATGAATATTGTAAATGCACAAACAGTAATTTCTCCGCATTGCAAGGTGCAATTCTGAAATTTTTTGCTTTTTCCTGCTCCTCTTAGCATGATAAAGAAGATTCAAAGAGAGTGAGATGCCAGCTCCTTTCATTCAGTCAGTAGCTTCAATCATTTCTGGACGTTTTTCAATGGCAAAAATCAATGAATATTGTAAATGCACAAACAGTAATTTCTCCGCATTGCAAGGTGCAATTCTGAATTTTTTTGCTTTTTCCTGCTCCTCTTAGCATGATAAAGAAGATTCAAAGAGAGTGAGATGCCAGCTCCTTTCATTCAGTCAGTAGCTTCAAACATTTCTGGTATATGAATAACATGATGTTTTTCAATGGCAAAAATCAATGAATATTGTAAATGCACAAACAGTAATTTCTCCGCATTGCAAGGTGCAAGTCTGAAATTTTTTGCTTTTTCCTGCTCCTCTTAGCATGATAAAGAAGATTCAAAGAGAGTGAGATGCCAGCTACTTTCATTCAGTCAGTAGCTTCAATCATTTCTGGACGTTTTTCAATGGTAAAAATCAATGAATATTGTAAATGCACAAACAGTAATTTCTCCACATTGCAAGGTGCAATTCTGAAATTTTTTGCTTTTTCCTGCTCCTCAGCATGATAAAGAAGATTCAAAGAGAGTGAGATGCCAGCTCCTTTCATTCAGTCAGTAGCTTCAAACATTTCTGGTATATGAATAACATGATGTTTTTCAATGGCAAAAATCAATGAATATTGTAAATGCACAAACAGTAATTTCTCCGCATTGCAAGGTGCAATTCTGAAATTTTTTGCTTTTTCCTGCTCCTCTTAGCATGATAAAGAAGATTCAAAGAGAGTGAGATGCCAGCTCCTTTCATTCAGTCAGTAGCTTCAATCATTTCTGGACGTTTTTCAATGGCAAAAATCAATGAATATTGTAAATGCACAAACAGTAATTTCTCCGCATTGCAAGGTGCAATTCTAAAATTTTTTGCTTTTTCCTGCTCCTCAGCATGATAAAGAAGATTCAAAGAGAGTGAGATGCCAGCTCCTTTCATTCAGTCAGTAGCTTCAAACATTTCTGGTATATGAATAACATGATGTTTTTCAATGGCAAAAATCAATGAATATTGTAAATGCACAAAGAGTAATTTCTCCGCATTGCAAGGTGCAATTCTGAAATTTTTTGCTTTTTCCTGCTCCTCTTAGCATGATAAAGAAGATTCAAAGAGAGTGAGATGCCAGCTCCTTTCATTCAGTCAGTAGCTTCAATCATTTCTGGACGTTTTTCAATGGCAAAAATCAATGAATATTGTAAATGCACAAACAGTAATTTCTCCGCATTGCAAGGTGCAATTCTGAAATTTTTTGCTTTTTCCTGCTCCTCTTAGCATGATAAAGAAGATTCAAAGAGAGTGAGATGCCAGCTCCTTTCATTCAGTCAGTAGCTTCAATCATTTCTGGACGTTTTTCAATGGCAAAAATCAATGAATATTGTAAATGCACAAACAGTAATTTCTCCGCATTGCAAGGTGCAATTCTGAAATTTTTTGCTTTTTCCTGCTCCTCTTAGCATGATAAAGAAGATTCAAAGAGAGTGAGATGCCAGCTCCTTTCATTCAGTCAGTAGCTACAAACATTTCTGGTATATGAATAACATGATGTTTTTCAATGGCAAAAATCAATGAATATTGTAAATGCACAAACAGTAATTTCTCCACATTGCAAGGTGCAATTCTGAAATTTTTTGCTTTTTCCTGCTCCTCTTAGCATGATAAAGAAGATTCAAAGAGAGTGAGATGCCAGCTCCTTTCATTCAGTCAGTAGCTTCAATCATTTCTGGACGTTTTTCAATGGCAAAAATCAATGAATATTGTAAATGCACAAACAGTAATTTCTCCGCATTGCAAGGTGCAATTCTGAAATTTTTTGCTTTTTCCTGCTCCTCTTAGCATGATAAAGAAGATTCAAAGAGAGTGAGATGCCAGCTCCTTTCATTCAGTCAGTAGCTTCAAACATTTCTGGTATATGAATAACATGATGTTTTTCAATGGCAAAAATCAATGAATATTGTAAATGCACAAAGAGTAATTTCTCCGCATTGCAAGGTGCAATTCTGAAATTTTTTGCTTTTTCCTGCTCCTCTTAGCATGATAAAGAAGATTCAAAGAGAGTGAGATGCCAGCTCCTTTCATTCAGTCAGTAGCTTCAATCATTTCTGGACGTTTTTCAATGGCAAAAATCAATGAATATTGTAAATGCACAAACAGTAATTTCTCCGCATTGCAAGGTGCAATTCTGAAATTTTTTGCTTTTTCCTGCTCCTCTTAGCATGATAAAGAAGATTCAAAGAGAGTGAGATGCCAGCTCCTTTCATTCAGTCAGTAGCTTCAATCATTTCTGGACGTTTTTCAATGGCAAAAATCAATGAATATTGTAAATGCACAAACAGTAATTTCTCCGCATTGCAAGGTGCAATTCTGAAATTTTTTGCTTTTTCCTGCTCCTCTTAGCATGATAAAGAAGATTCAAAGAGAGTGAGATGCCAGCTCCTTTCATTCAGTCAGTAGCTACAAACATTTCTGGTATATGAATAACATGATGTTTTTCAATGGCAAAAATCAATGAATATTGTAAATGCACAAACAGTAATTTCTCCGCATTGCAAGCTGCAATTCTGAAATTTTTTGCTTTTTCCTGCTCCTCTTAGCATGATAAAGAAGATTCAAAGAGAGTGAGATGCCAGCTCCTTTCATTCAGTCAGTAGCTTCAATCATTTCTGGACGTTTTTCAATGGCAAAAATCAATGAATATTGTAAATGCACAAACAGTAATTTCTCCGCATTGCAAGGTGCAATTCTGAAATTTTTTGCTTTTTCCTGCTCCTCTTAGCATGACAAAGAAGATTCAAAGAGAGTAAGATGCCAGCTCCTTTCATTCAGTCAGTAGCTTCAATCATTTCTGGTATATGAATAACATGATGTTTTTCAATGGCAAAAATCAATGAATATTGTAAATGCACAAACAGTAATTTCTCCGCATTGCAAGGTGCAATTCTGAAATTTTTTGCTTTTTCCTGCTCCTCTTAGCATGATAAAGAAGATTCAAAGAGAGTGAGATGCCAGCTCCTTTCATTCAGTCAGTAGCTTCAATCATTTCTGGACGTTTTTCAATGGCAAAAATCAATGAATATTGTAAATGCACAAACAGTAATTTCTCCGCATTGCAAGGTGCAATTCTGAAATTTTTTGCTTTTTCCTGCTCCTCTTAGCATGATAAAGAAGATTCAAAGAGAGTGAGATGCCAGCTCCTTTCATTCAGTCAGTAGCTTCAATCATTTCTGGACGTTTTTCAATGGCAAAAATCAATGAATATTGTAAATGCACAAACAGTAATTTCTCCGCATTGCAAGGTGCAATTCTGAAATTTTTTGCTTTTTCCTGCTCCTCTTAGCATGATAAAGAAGATTCAAAGAGAGTGAGATGCCAGCTCCTTTCATTCAGTCAGTAGCTTCAAACATTTCTGGTATATGAATAATATGATGTTTTTCAATGGCAAAAATCAATGAATATTGTAAAAGCACAAACAGTAATTTCTCCGCATTGCAAGGTGCAATTCTGAAATTTTTTGCTTTTTCCTGCTCCTCTTAGCATGATAAAGAAGATTCAAAGAGAGTGAGATGCCAGCTCCTTTCATTCAGTCAGTAGCTTCAATCATTTCTGGACGTTTTTCAATGGCAAAAATCAATGAATATTGTAAATGCACAAACAGTAATTTCTCCGCATTGCAAGGTGCAATTCTGAAATTTTTTGCTTTTTCCTGCTCCTCTTAGCATGATAAAGAAGATTCAAAGAGAGTGAGATGCCATCTCCTTTCATTCAGTCAGTAGCTTCAATCATTTCTGGTATATGAATAACATGATGTTTTTCAATGGCAAAAATCAATGAATATTGTAAATGCACAAACAGTAATTTCTCCGCATTGCAAGTTGCAATTCTGAAATTTTTTGCTTTTTCCTGCTCCTCTTAGCATGATAAAGAAGATTCAAAGAGAGTGAGATGCCAGCTCCTTTCATTCAGTCAGTAGCTTCAATCATTTCTGGACGTTTTTCAATGGCAAAAATCAATGAATATTGTAAATGCACAAACAGTAATTTCTCCGCATTGCAAGGTGCAATTCTGAAATTTTTTGCTTTTTCCTGCTCCTCTTAGCATGATAAAGAAGATTCAAAGAGAGTGAGATGCCAGCTCCTTTCATTCAGTCAGTAGCTTCAATCATTTCTGGACGTTTTTCAATGGCAAAAATCAATGAATATTGTAAATGCACAAACAGTAATTTCTCCGCATTGCAAGGTGCAATTCTGAAATTTTTTGCTTTTTCCTGCTCCTCTTAGCATGATAAAGAAGATTCAAAGAGAGTGAGATGCCAGCTCCTTTCATTCAGTCAGTAGCTTAAAACATTTCTGGTATATGAATAACATGATGTTTTTCAATGGCAAAAATCAATGAATATTGTAAATGCACAAACAGTAATTTCTCCGCATTGCAAGGTGCAATTCTGAAATTTTTTGCTTTTTCCTGCTCCTCTTAGCATGATAAAGAAGATTCAAAGAGAGTGAGATGCCAGCTCCTTTCATTCAGTCAGTAGCTTCAATCATTTCTGGACGTTTTTCAATGGCAAAAATCAATGAATATTGTAAATGCACAAACAGTAATTTCTCCGCATTGCAAGGTGCAATTCTGAAATTTTTTGCTTTTTCCTGCTCCTCTTAGCATGATAAAGAAGACTCAAAGAGAGTGAGATGCCAGCTCCTTTCATTCAGTCAGTAGCTTCAATCATTTCTGGTATATGAATAACATGATGTTTTTCAATGGCAAAAATCAATGAATATTGTAAATGCACAAACAGTAATTTCTCCGCATTGCAAGGTGCAATTCTGAATTTTTTTGCTTTTTCCTGCTCCTCTTAGCATGATAAAGAAGATTCAAAGAGAGTGAGATGCCAGCTCCTTTCATTCAGTCAGTAGCTTCAATCATTTCTGGACGTTTTTCAATGGCAAAAATCAATGAATATTGTAAATGCACAAACAGTAATTTCTCCGCATTGCAAGGTGCAATTCTGAAATTTTTTGCTTTTTCCTGCTCCTCTTAGCATGATAAAGAAGATTCAAAGAGAGTGAGATGCCAGCTCCTTTCATTCAGTCAGTAGCTTCAAACATTTCTGGTATATGAATAACATGATGTTTTTCAATGGCAAAAATCAATGAATATTGTAAATGCACAAACAGTAATTTCTCCGCATTGCAAGGTGCAAGTCTGAAATTTTTTGCTTTTTCCTGCTCCTCTTAGCATGATAAAGAAGATTCAAAGAGAGTGAGATGCCAGCTACTTTCATTCAGTCAGTAGCTTCAATCATTTCTGGACGTTTTTCAATGGTAAAAATCAATGAATATTGTAAATGCACAAACAGTAATTTCTCCACATTGCAAGGTGCAATTCTGAAATTTTTTGCTTTTTCCTGCTCCTCTTAGCATGATAAAGAAGATTCAAAGAGAGTGAGATGCCAGCTCCTTTCATTCAGTCAGTAGCTTCAATCATTTCTGGTATATGAATAACATGATGTTTTTCAATGGCAAAAATCAATGAATATTGTAAATGCACAAACAGTAATTTCTCCGCATTGCAAGGTGCAATTCTGAAATTTTTTGCTTTTTCCTGCTCCTCTTAGCATGATAAAGAAGATTCAAAGAGAGTGAGATGCCAGCTCCTTTCATTCAGTCAGTAGCTTCAATCATTTCTGGACGTTTTTCAATGGCAAAAATCAATGAATATTGTAAATGCACAAACAGTAATTTCTCCGCATTGCAAGGTGCAATTCTGAAATTTTTTGCTTTTTCCTGCTCCTCTTAGCATGATAAAGAAGATTCAAAGAGAGTGAGATGTCAGCTCCTTTCATTCAGTCAGTAGCTTCAAACATTTCTGGTATATGAATAACATGATGTTTTTCAAAGGCAAAAATCAATGAATTTTGTAAATGCACAAACAGTAATTTCTCCGCATTGCAAGGTGCAATTCTGAAATTTTTTGCTTTTTCCTGCTCCTCTTAGCATGATAAAGAAGATTCAAAGAGAGTGAGATGCCAGTTCCTTTCATTCAGTCAGTAGCTTCAATCATTTCTGGACGTTTTTCAATGGCAAAAATCAATGAATATTGTAAATGCACAAACAGTAATTTCTCCGCATTGCAAGGTGCAATTCTGAAATTTTTTGCTTTTTCCTGCTCCTCTTAGCATGATAAAGAAGATTCAAAGAGAGTGAGATGCCAGCTCCTTTCATTCAGTCAGTAGCTTCAATCATTTCTGGTATATGAATAACATGATGTTTTTCAATGGCAAAAATCAATGAATATTGTAAATGCACAAACAGTAATTTCTCCACATTGCAAGGTGCAATTCTGAAATTTTTTGCTTTTTCCTGCTCCTCTTAGCATGATAAAGAAGATTCAAAGAGAGTGAGATGCCAGCTCCTTTCATTCAGTCAGTAGCTTCAATCATTTCTGGACGTTTTTCAATGGCAAAAATCAATGAATATTGTAAATGCACAAACAGTAATTTCTCCGCATTGCAAGGTGCAATTCTGAAATTTTTTGCTTTTTCCTGCTCCTCTTAGCATGATAAAGAAGATTCAAAGAGAGTGAGATGCCAGCTCCTTTCATTCAGTCAGTAGCTTCAATCATTTCTGGACGTTTTTCAATGGCAAAAATCAATGAATATTGTAAATGCACAAACAGTAATTTCTCCGCATTGCAAGGTGCAATTCTGAAATTTTTTGCTTTTTCCTGCTCCTCTTAGCATGATAAAGAAGATTCAAAGAGAGTGAGATGTCAGCTCCTTTCATTCAGTCAGTAGCTTCAAACATTTCTGGTATATGAATAACATGATGTTTTTCAATGGCAAAAATCAATGAATTTTGTAAATGCACAAACAGTAATTTCTCCGCATTGCAAGGTGCAATTCTGAAATTTTTTGCTTTTTCCTGCTCCTCTTAGCATGATAAAGAAGATTCAAAGAGAGTGAGATGCCAGTTCCTTTCATTCAGTCAGTAGCTTCAATCATTTCTGGACGTTTTTCAATGGCAAAAATCAATGAATATTGTAAATGCACAAACAGTAATTTCTCCGCATTGCAAGGTGCAATTCTGAAATTTTTTGCTTTTTCCTGCTCCTCTTAGCATGATAAAGAAGATTCAAAGAGAGTGAGATGCCAGCTCCTTTCATTCAGTCAGTAGCTTCAATCATTTCTGGTATATGAATAACATGATGTTTTTCAATGGCAGAAATCAATGAATATTGTAAATGCACAAACAGTAATTTCTCCGCATTGCAAGGTGCAATTCTGAAATTTTTTGCTTTTTCCTGCTCCTCTTAGCATGATAAAGAAGATTCAAAGAGAGTGAGATGCCAGCTCCTTTCATTCAGTCAGTAGCTTCAATCATTTCTGGACGTTTTTCAATGGCAAAAATCAATGAATATTGTAAATGCACAAACAGTAATTTCTCCGCATTGCAAGGTGCAATTCTGAAATTTTTTGCTTTTTCCTGCTCCTCTTAGCATGATAAACAAGATTCAAAGAGAGTGAGATGCCAGCTCCTTTCATTCAGTCAGTAGCTTCAATCATTTCTGGACGTTTTTCAATGGCAAAAATCAATGAATATTGTAAATGCACAAACAGTAATTTCTCCGCATTGCAAGGTGCAATTCTGAAATTTTTTGCTTTTTCCTGCTCCTCTTAGCATGATAAAGAAGATTCAAAGAGAGTGAGATGCCAGCTCCTTTCATTCAGTCAGTAGCTTCAAACATTTCTGGTATATGAATAACATGATGTTTTTCAATGGCAAAAATCAATGAATATTGTAAATGCACAAACAGTAATTTCTCCGCATTGCAAGGTGCAAGTCTGAAATTTTTTGCTTTTTCCTGCTCCTCTTAGCATGATAAAGAAGATTCAAAGAGAGTGAGATGCCAGCTACTTTCATTCAGTCAGTAGCTTCAATCATTTCTGGACGTTTTTCAATGGTAAAAATCAATGAATATTGTAAATGCACAAACAGTAATTTCTCCACATTGCAAGGTGCAATTCTGAAATTTTTTGCTTTTTCCTGCTCCTCTTAGCATGATAAAGAAGATTCAAAGGGAGTGAGATGCCAGCTCCTTTCATTCAGTCAGTAGCTTCAAACATTTCTGGTATATGAATAACATGATGTTTTTCAATGGCAAAAATCAATGAATATTGTAAATGCACAAACAGTAATTTCTCTGCATTGCAAGGTGCAATTCTGAAATTTTTTGCTTTTTCCTGCTCCTCTTAGCATGATAAAGAAGATTCAAAGAGAGTGAGATGCCAGCTACTTTCATTCAGTCAGTAGCTTCAATCATTTCTGGATGTTTTTCAATGGTAAAAATCAATGAATATTGTAAATGCACAAACAGTAATTTCTCCACATTGCAAGGTGCAATTCTGAAATTTTTTGCTTTTTCCTGCTCCTCTTAGCATGATAAAGAAGATTCAAAGAGAGTGAGATGCCAGCTCCTTTCATTCAGTCAGTAGCTTCAAACATTTCTGGTATATGAATAACATGATGTTTTTCAATGGCAAAAATCAATGAATATTGTAAATGCACAAACAGTAATTTCTCCGCATTGCAAGGTGCAATTCTGAAATTTTTTGCTTTTTCCTGCTCCTCTTAGCATGATAAAGAAGATTCAAAGAGAGTGAGATGCCAGCTCCTTTCATTCAGTCAGTAGCTTCAAACATTTCTGGTATATGAATAACATGATGTTTTTCAATGGCAAAAATCAATGAATATTGTAAATGCACAAACAGTAATTTCTCCGCATTGCAAGGTGCAATTCTGAAATTTTTTGCTTTTTCCTGCTCCTCTTAGCATGATAAAGAATATTCAAAGAGAGTGAGATGCCAGCTCCTTTCATTCAGTCAGTAGCTTCAATCATTTCTGGATGTTTTTCAATGGCAAAAATCAATGAATATTGTAAATGCACAAACTGTAATTTCTCCGCATTGCAAGGTGCAATTCTGAAATTTTTTGCTTTTTCCTGCTCCTCTTAGCATGATAAAGAAGATTCAAAGAGAGTGAGATGCCAGCTCCTTTCATTCAGTCAGTAGCTTCAATCATTTCTGGACGTTTTTCAATGGCAAAAATCAATGAATATTGTAAATGCACAAACAGTAATTTCTCCGCATTGCAAGGTGCAATTCTGAAATTTTTTGCTTTTTCCTGCTCCTCTTAGCATGATAAAGAAGATTCAAAGAGAGTGAGATGCCAGCTCCTTTCATTCAGTCAGTAGCTTCAAACATTTCTGGTATATGAATAACATGATGTTTTTCAATGGCAAAAATCAATGAATATTGTAAATGCACAAACAGTAATTTCTCCGCATTGCAAGGTGCAAGTCTGAAATTTTTTGCTTTTTCCTGCTCCTCTTAGCATGATAAAGAAGATTCAAAGAGAGTGAGATGCCAGCTACTTTCATTCAGTCAGTAGCTTCAATCATTTCTGGACGTTTTTCAATGGTAAAAATCAATGAATATTGTAAATGCACAAACAGTAATTTCTCCACATTGCAAGGTGCAATTCTGAAATTTTTTGCTTTTTCCTGCTCCTCTTAGCATGATAAAGAAGATTCAAAGAGAGTGAGATGCCAGCTCCTTTCATTCAGTCAGTAGCTTCAATCATTTCTGGTATATGAATAACATGATGTTTTTCAATGGCAAAAATCAATGAATATTGTAAATGCACAAACAGTAATTTCTCCGCATTGCAAGGTGCAATTCTGAAATTTTTTGCTTTTTCCTGCTCCTCTTAGCATGATAAAGAAGATTCAAAGAGAGTGAGATGCCAGCTCCTTTCATTCAGTCAGTAGCTTCAATCATTTCTGGACGTTTTTCAATGGCAAAAATCAATGAATATTGTAAATGCACAAACAGTAATTTCTCCGCATTGCAAGGTGCAATTCTGAAATTTTTTGCTTTTTCCTGCTCCTCTTAGCATGATAAAGAAGATTCAAAGAGAGTGAGATGTCAGCTCCTTTCATTCAGTCAGTAGCTTCAAACATTTCTGGTATATGAATAACATGATGTTTTTCAATGGCAAAAATCAATGAATTTTGTAAATGCACAAACAGTAATTTCTCCGCATTGCAAGGTGCAATTCTGAAATTTTTTGCTTTTTCCTGCTCCTCTTAGCATGATAAAGAAGATTCAAAGAGAGTGAGATGCCAGTTCCTTTCATTCAGTCAGTAGCTTCAATCATTTCTGGACGTTTTTCAATGGCAAAAATCAATGAATATTGTAAATGCACAAACAGTAATTTCTCCGCATTGCAAGGTGCAATTCTGAAATTTTTTGCTTTTTCCTGCTCCTCTTAGCATGATAAAGAAGATTCAAAGAGAGTGAGATGCCAGCTCCTTTCATTCAGTCAGTAGCTTCAATCATTTCTGGTATATGAATAACATGATGTTTTTCAATGGCAAAAATCAATGAATATTGTAAATGCACAAACAGTAATTTCTCCACATTGCAAGGTGCAATTCTGAAATTTTTTGCTTTTTCCTGCTCCTCTTAGCATGATAAAGAAGATTCAAAGAGAGTGAGATGCCAGCTCCTTTCATTCAGTCAGTAGCTTCAATCATTTCTGGACGTTTTTCAATGGCAAAAATCAATGAATATTGTAAATGCACAAACAGTAATTTCTCCGCATTGCAAGGTGCAATTCTGAAATTTTTTGCTTTTTCCTGCTCCTCTTAGCATGATAAAGAAGATTCAAAGAGAGTGAGATGCCAGCTCCTTTCATTCAGTCAGTAGCTTCAATCATTTCTGGACGTTTTTCAATGGCAAAAATCAATGAATATTGTAAATGCACAAACAGTAATTTCTCCGCATTGCAAGGTGCAATTCTGAAATTTTTTGCTTTTTCCTGCTCCTCTTAGCATGATAAAGAAGATTCAAAGAGAGTGAGATGTCAGCTCCTTTCATTCAGTCAGTAGCTTCAAACATTTCTGGTATATGAATAACATGATGTTTTTCAATGGCAAAAATCAATGAATTTTGTAAATGCACAAACAGTAATTTCTCCGCATTGCAAGGTGCAATTCTGAAATTTTTTGCTTTTTCCTGCTCCTCTTAGCATGATAAAGAAGATTCAAAGAGAGTGAGATGCCAGTTCCTTTCATTCAGTCAGTAGCTTCAATCATTTCTGGACGTTTTTCAATGGCAAAAATCAATGAATATTGTAAATGCACAAACAGTAATTTCTCCGCATTGCAAGGTGCAATTCTGAAATTTTTTGCTTTTTCCTGCTCCTCTTAGCATGATAAAGAAGATTCAAAGAGAGTGAGATGCCAGCTCCTTTCATTCAGTCAGTAGCTTCAATCATTTCTGGTATATGAATAACATGATGTTTTTCAATGGCAGAAATCAATGAATATTGTAAATGCACAAACAGTAATTTCTCCGCATTGCAAGGTGCAATTCTGAAATTTTTTGCTTTTTCCTGCTCCTCTTAGCATGATAAAGAAGATTCAAAGAGAGTGAGATGCCAGCTCCTTTCATTCAGTCAGTAGCTTCAATCATTTCTGGACGTTTTTCAATGGCAAAAATCAATGAATATTGTAAATGCACAAACAGTAATTTCTCCGCATTGCAAGGTGCAATTCTGAAATTTTTTGCTTTTTCCTGCTCCTCTTAGCATGATAAACAAGATTCAAAGAGAGTGAGATGCCAGCTCCTTTCATTCAGTCAGTAGCTTCAATCATTTCTGGACGTTTTTCAATGGCAAAAATCAATGAATATTGTAAATGCACAAACAGTAATTTCTCCGCATTGCAAGGTGCAATTCTGAAATTTTTTGCTTTTTCCTGCTCCTCTTAGCATGATAAAGAAGATTCAAAGAGAGTGAGATGCCAGCTCCTTTCATTCAGTCAGTAGCTTCAAACATTTCTGGTATATGAATAACATGATGTTTTTCAATGGCAAAAATCAATGAATATTGTAAATGCACAAACAGTAATTTCTCCGCATTGCAAGGTGCAAGTCTGAAATTTTTTGCTTTTTCCTGCTCCTCTTAGCATGATAAAGAAGATTCAAAGAGAGTGAGATGCCAGCTACTTTCATTCAGTCAGTAGCTTCAATCATTTCTGGACGTTTTTCAATGGTAAAAATCAATGAATATTGTAAATGCACAAACAGTAATTTCTCCACATTGCAAGGTGCAATTCTGAAATTTTTTGCTTTTTCCTGCTCCTCTTAGCATGATAAAGAAGATTCAAAGAGAGTGAGATGCCAGCTCCTTTCATTCAGTCAGTAGCTTCAAACATTTCTGGTATATGAATAACATGATGTTTTTCAATGGCAAAAATCAATGAATATTGTAAATGCACAAACAGTAATTTCTCTGCATTGCAAGGTGCAATTCTGAAATTTTTTGCTTTTTCCTGCTCCTCTTAGCATGATAAAGAAGATTCAAAGAGAGTGAGATGCCAGCTACTTTCATTCAGTCAGTAGCTTCAATCATTTCTGGATGTTTTTCAATGGTAAAAATCAATGAATATTGTAAATGCACAAACAGTAATTTCTCCACATTGCAAGGTGCAATTCTGAAATTTTTTGCTTTTTCCTGCTCCTCTTAGCATGATAAAGAAGATTCAAAGAGAGTGAGATGCCAGCTCCTTTCATTCAGTCAGTAGCTTCAAACATTTCTGGTATATGAATAACATGATGTTTTTCAATGGCAAAAATCAATGAATATTGTAAATGCACAAACAGTAATTTCTCCGCATTGCAAGGTGCAATTCTGAAATTTTTTGCTTTTTCCTGCTCCTCTTAGCATGATAAAGAAGATTCAAAGAGAGTGAGATGCCAGCTCCTTTCATTCAGTCAGTAGCTTCAAACATTTCTGGTATATGAATAACATGATGTTTTTCAATGGCAAAAATCAATGAATATTGTAAATGCACAAACAGTAATTTCTCCGCATTGCAAGGTGCAATTCTGAAATTTTTTGCTTTTTCCTGCTCCTCTTAGCATGATAAAGAATATTCAAAGAGAGTGAGATGCCAGCTCCTTTCATTCAGTCAGTAGCTTCAATCATTTCTGGATGTTTTTCAATGGCAAAAATCAATGAATATTGTAAATGCACAAACTGTAATTTCTCCGCATTGCAAGGTGCAATTCTGAAATTTTTTGCTTTTTCCTGCTCCTCTTAGCATGATAAAGAAGATTCAAAGAGAGTGAGATGCCAGCTCCTTTCATTCAGTCAGTAGCTTCAATCATTTCTGGACGTTTTTCAATGGCAAAAATCAATGAATATTGTAAATGCACAAACAGTAATTTCTCCGCATTGCAAGGTGCAATTCTGAAATTTTTTGCTTTTTCCTGCTCCTCTTAGCATGATAAAGAAGATTCAAAGAGAGTGAGATGCCAGCTCCTTTCATTCAGTCAGTAGCTTCAAACATTTCTGGTATATGAATAACATGATGTTTTTCAATGGCAAAAATCAATGAATATTGTAAATGCACAAACAGTAATTTCTCCGCATTGCAAGGTGCAATTCTGAAATTTTTTGCTTTTTCCTGCTCCTCTTAGCATGATAAAGAAGATTCAAAGAGAGTGAGATGCCAGCTCCTTTCATTCAGTCAGTAGCTTCAATCATTTCTGGACGTTTTTCAATGGCAAAAATCAATGAATATTGTAAATGCACAAACAGTAATTTCTCCGCATTGCAAGGTGCAATTCTGAAATTTTTTGCTTTTTCCTGCTCCTCTTAGCATGATAAAGAAGATTCAAAGAGAGTGAGATGCCAGCTCCTTTCATTCAGTCAGTAGCTTCAATCATTTCTGGACGTTTTTCAATGGCAAAAATCAATGAATATTGTAAATGCACAAACAGTAATTTCTCCGCATTGCAAGGTGCAATTCTGAAATTTTTTGCTTTTTCCTGCTCCTCTTAGCATGATAAAGAAGATTCAAAGAGAGTGAGATGCCAGCTCCTTTCACTCAGTCAGTAGCTTCAAACATTTCTGGTATATGAATAACATGATGTTTTTCAATGGCAAAAATCAATGAATATTGTAAATGCACAAACAGTAATTTCTCCGCATTGCAAGGTGCAATTCTGAAATTTTTTGCTTTTTCCTGCTCCTCTTAGCATGATAAAGAAGATTCAAAGAGAGTGAGATGCCAGCTCCTTTCATTCAGTCAGTAGCTTCAATCATTTCTGGACGTTTTTCAATGGCAAAAATCAATGAATATTGTAAATGCACAAACAGTAATTTCTCCGCATTGCAAGGTGCAATTCTGAAATTTTTTGCTTTTTCCTGCTCCTCTTAGCATGATAAAGAAGATTCAAAGAGAGTGAGATGCCAGCTCCTTTCATTCAGTCAGTAGCTTCAATCATTTCTGGACGTTTTTCAATGGCAAAAATCAATGAATATTGTAAATGCACAAACAGTAATTTCTCCGCATTGCAAGGTGCAATTCTGAAATTTTTTGCTTTTTCCTGCTCCTCTTAGCATGATAAAGAAGATTCAAAGAGAGTGAGATGCCAGCTCCTTTCATTCAGTCAGTAGCTTCAATCATTTCTGGTATATGAATAACATGATGTTTTTCAATGGCAAAAATCAATGAATATTGTAAATGCACAAACAGTAATTTCTCCGCATTGCAAGGTGCAATTCTGAAATTTTTTGCTTTTTCCTGCTCCTCTTAGCATGATAAAGAAGATTCAAAGAGAGTGAGATGCCAGCTCCTTTCATTCAGTCAGCAGCTTCAATCATTTCTGGACATTTTTCAATGGCAAAAATCAATGAATATTGTAAATGCACAAACAGTAATTTCTCCGCATTGCAAGGTGCAATTCTGAAATGTTTTGCTTTTTCCTGCTCCTCTTAGCATGATAAAGAAGATTCAAAGAGAGTGAGATGCCAGCTCCTTTCATTCAGTCAGTAGCTTCAAACATTTCTGGTATATGAATAACATGATGTGTTTCAATGGCAAAAATCAATGAATATTGTAAAAGCACAAACAGTAATTTCTCCGCATTGCAAGGTGCAATTCTGAAATTTTTTGCTTTTTCCTGCTCCTCTTAGCATGATAAAGAAGATTCAAAGAGAGTGAGATGCCAGCTCCTTTCATTCAGTCAGTAGCTTCAATCATTTCTGGACGTTTTTCAATGGCAAAAATCAATGAATATTGTAAATGCACAAACAGTAATTTCTCCGCATTGCAAGGTGCCATTCTGAAATTTTTTGCTTTTTCCTGCTCCTCTTAGCATGATAAAGAAGATTCAAAGAGAGTGAGATTCCAGCTCCTTTCATTCAGTCAGTAGCTTCAATCATTTCTGGTATATGAATAACATGATGTTTTTCAATGGCAAAAATCAATGAATATTGTAAATGCACAAACAGTAATTTCTCCGCATTGCAAGTTGCAATTCTGAAATTTTTTGCTTTTTCCTGCTCCTCTTAGCATGATAAAGAAGATTCAAAGAGAGTGAGATGCCAGCTCCTTTCATTCAGTCAGTAGCTTCAATTATTTCTGGACGTTTTTCAATGGCAAAAATCAATGAATATTGTAAATGCACAAACAGTAATTTCTCCGCATTGCAAGGTGCAATTCTGAATTTTTTTGCTTTTTCCTGCTCCTCTTAGCATGATAAAGAAGATTCAAAGAGAGTGAGATGCCAGCTCCTTTCTTTCAGTCAGTTGCTTCAATCATTTCTGGACGTTTTTCAATGGCAAAAATCAGTGAATATTGTAAATGCACAAACAGTAATTTCTCCGCATTGCAAGGTGCAATTCTGAAATTTTTTGCTTTTTCCTGCTCCTCTTAGCATGATAAAGAAGATTCAAAGAGAGTGAGATGCCAGCTCCTTTCATTCAGTCAGTAGCTTCAATCATTTCTGGACGTTTTTCAATGGCAAAAATCAATGAATATTGTAAATGCACAAACAGTAATTTCTCCGCATTGCAAGGTGCAATTCTGAAATTTTTTGCTTTTTCCTGCTCCTCTTTGCATGATAAAGAAGATTCAAAGAGAGTGAGATGCCAGCTCCTTTCATTCAGTCAGTAGCTTCAATCATTTCTGGTATATGAATAACATGATGTTTTTCAATGGCAAAAATCAATGAATATTGTAAATGCACAAACAGTAATTTCTCCGCATTGCAAGGTGCAATTCTGAAATTTTTGGCTTTTTCCTGCTCCTCTTAGCATGATAAAGAAGATTCAAAGAGAGTGAGATGCCAGCTCCTTTCATTCAGTCAGTAGCTTCAATCATTTCTGGATGTTTTTCAATGGCAAAAATCAATGAATATTGTAAATGCACAAACAGTAATTTCTCCGCATTGCAAGGTGCAATTCTGAAATTTCTTGCATTTTCCTGCTCCTCTTAGCATGATAAAGAAGATTCAAAGAGAGTGAGATGCCAGCTCCTTTCATTCAGTCAGTAGCTTCAATCATTTCTGGACGTTTTTCAATGGCAAAAATCAATGAATATTGTAAATGCACAAACAGTAATTTCTCCGCATTGCAAGGTGCAATTCTGAAATTTTTTGCTTTTTCCTGCTCCTCTTAGCATGATAAAGAAGATTCAAAGAGAGTGAGATGCCAGCTCCTTTCATTCAGTCAGTAGCTTCAATCATTTCTGGACGTTTTTCAATGGCAAAAATCAATGAATATTGTAAATGCACAAACAGTAATTTCTCCGCATTGCAAGGTGCAATTCTGAAATTTTTTGCTTTTTCCTGCTCCTCTTAGCATGATAAAGAAGATTCAAAGAGAGTGAGATGCCAGCTCCTTTCATTCAGTCAGTAGCTTCAAACATTTCTGGTATATGAATAACATGATGTTTTTCAATGGCAAAAATCAATGAATATTGTAAATGCACAAACAGTAATTTCTCCGCATTGCAAGGTGCAATTCTGAAATTTTTTGCTTTTTCCTGCTCCTCTTAGCATGATAAAGAAGATTCAAAGAGAGTGAGATGCCAGCTCCTTTCATTCAGTCAGCAGCTTCAATCATTTCTGGACATTTTTCAATGGCAAAAATCAATGAATATTGTAAATGCACAAACAGTAATTTCTCCGCATTGCAAGGTGCAATTCTGAAATGTTTTGCTTTTTCCTGCTCCTCTTAGCATGATAAAGAAGATTCAAAGAGAGTGAGATGCCAGCTCCTTTCATTCAGTCAGTAGCTTCAAACATTTCTGGTATATGAATAACATGATGTGTTTCAATGGCAAAAATCAATGAATATTGTAAAAGCACAAACAGTAATTTCTCCGCATTGCAAGGTGCAATTCTGAAATTTTTTGCTTTTTCCTGCTCCTCTTAGCATGATAAAGAAGATTCAAAGAGAGTGAGATGCCAGCTCCTTTCATTCAGTCAGTAGCTTCAATCATTTCTGGACGTTTTTCAATGGCAAAAATCAATGAATATTGTAAATGCACAAACAGTAATTTCTCCGCATTGCAAGGTGCCATTCTGAAATTTTTTGCTTTTTCCTGCTCCTCTTAGCATGATAAAGAAGATTCAAAGAGAGTGAGATTCCAGCTCCTTTCATTCAGTCAGTAGCTTCAATCATTTCTGGTATATGAATAACATGATGTTTTTCAATGGCAAAAATCAATGAATATTGTAAATGCACAAACAGTAATTTCTCCGCATTGCAAGGTGCCATTCTGAAATTTTTTGCTTTTTCCTGCTCCTCTTAGCATGATAAAGAAGATTCAAAGAGAGTGAGATTCCAGCTCCTTTCATTCAGTCAGTAGCTTCAATCATTTCTGGTATATGAATAACATGATGTTTTTCAATGGCAAAAATCAATGAATATTGTAAATGCACAAACAGTAATTTCTCCGCATTGCAAGTTGCAATTCTGAAATTTTTTGCTTTTTCCTGCTCCTCTTAGCATGATAAAGAAGATTCAAAGAGAGTGAGATGCCAGCTCCTTTCATTCAGTCAGTAGCTTCAATTATTTCTGGACGTTTTTCAATGGCAAAAATCAATGAATATTGTAAATGCACAAACAGTAATTTCTCCGCATTGCAAGGTGCAATTCTGAAATTTTTTGCTTTTTCCTGCTCCTCTTAGCATGATAAAGAAGATTCAAAGAGAGTGAGATGCCAGCTCCTTTCTTTCAGTCAGTTGCTTCAATCATTTCTGGACGTTTTTCAATGGCAAAAATCAGTGAATATTGTAAATGCACAAACAGTAATTTCTCCGCATTGCAAGGTGCAATTCTGAAATTTTTTGCTTTTTCCTGCTCCACTTAGCATGATAAAGAAGATTCAAAGAGAGTGAGATGCCAGCTCCTTTCATTCAGTCAGTAGCTTCAATCATTTCTGGACGTTTTTCAATGGCAAAAATCAATGAATATTGTAAATGCACAAACAGTAATTTCTCCGCATTGCAAGGTGCAATTCTGAAATTTTTTGCTTTTTCCTGCTCCTCTTTGCATGATAAAGAAGATTCAAAGAGAGTGAGATGCCAGCTCCTTTCATTCAGTCAGTAGCTTCAATCATTTCTAGTATATGAATAACATGATGTTTTTCAATGGCAAAAATCAATGAATATTGTAAATGCACAAACAGTAATTTCTCCGCATTGCAAGGTGCAATTCTGAAATTTTTGGCTTTTTCCTGCTCCTCTTAGCATGATAAAGAAGATTCAAAGAGAGTGAGATGCCAGCTCCTTTCATTCAGTCAGTAGCTTCAATCATTTCTGGATGTTTTTCAATGGCAAAAATCAATGAATATTGTAAATGCACAAACAGTAATTTCTCCGCATTGCAAGGTGCAATTCTGAAATTTCTTGCATTTTCCTGCTCCTCTTAGCATGATAAAGAAGATTCAAAGAGAGTGAGATGCCAGCTCCTTTCATTCAGTCAGTAGCTTCAATCATTTCTGGACGTTTTTCAATGGCAAAAATCAATGAATATTGTAAATGCACAAACAGTAATTTCTCCGCATTGCAAGGTGCAATTCTGAAATTTTTTGCTTTTTCCTGCTCCTCTTAGCATGATAAAGAAGATTCAAAGAGAGTGCGATGCCAGCTCCTTTCATTCAGTCAGTAGCTTCAAACATTTCTGGTATATGAATAACATGATGTTTTTCAATGGCAAAAATCAATGAATATTGTAAATGCACAAACAGTAATTTCTCCGCATTGCAAGGTGCAATTCTGAAATTTTTTGCTTTTTCCTGCTCCTCTTAGCATGATAAAGAAGATTCAAAGAGAGTGAGATGCCAGCTCCTTTCATTCAGTCAGTAGCTTCAATCATTTCTGGTATATGAATAACATGATGTTTTTCAATGGCAAAAATCAATGAATATTGTAAATGCACAAACAGTAATTTCTCCGCATTGCAAGTTGCAATTCTGAAATTTTTTGCTTTTTCCTGCTCCTCTTAGCATGATAAAGAAGATTCAAAGAGAGTGAGATGCCAGCTCCTTTCATTCAGTCAGTAGCTTCAATCATTTCTGGACGTTTTTCAATGGCAAAAATCAATGAATATTGTAAATGCACAAACAGTAATTTCTCCGCATTGCAAGGTGCAATTCTGAAATTTTTTGCTTTTTCCTGCTCCTCTTAGCATGATAAAGAAGATTCAAAGAGAGTGAGATGCCAGCTCCTTTCATTCAGTCAGTAGCTTCAATCATTTCTGGACGTTTTTCAATGGCAAAAATCAATGAATATTGTAAATGCACAAACAGTAATTTCTCCGCATTGCAAGGTGCAATTCTGAAATTTTTTGCTTTTTCCTGCTCCTCTTAGCATGATAAAGAAGATTCAAAGAGAGTGAGATGCCAGCTCCTTTCATTCAGTCAGTAGCTTCAAACATTTCTGGTATATGAATAACATGATGTTTTTCAATGGCAAAAATCAATGAATATTGTAAAAGCACAAACAGTAATTTCTCCGCATTGCAAGGTGCAATTCTGAAATTTTTTGCTTTTTCCTGCTCCTCTTAGCATGATAAAGAAGATTCAAAGAGAGTGAGATGCCAGCTCCTTTCATTCAGTCAGTAGCTTCAATCATTTCTGGACGTTTTTCAATGGCAAAAATCAATGAATATTGTAAATGCACAAACAGTAATTTCTCCGCATTGCAAGGTGCAATTCTGAAATTTTTTGCTTTTTCCTGCTCCTCTTAGCATGATAAAGAAGATTCAAAGAGAGTGAGATGCCAGCTCCTTTCATTCAGTCAGTAGCTTCAATCATTTCTGGTATATGAATAACATGATGTTTTTCAATGGCAAAAATCAATGAATATTGTAAATGCACAAACAGTAATTTCTCCACATTGCAAGGTGCAATTCTGAAATTTTTTGCTTTTTCCTGCTCCTCTTAGCATGATAAAGAAGATTCAAAGAGAGTGAGATGCCAGCTCCTTTCATTCAGTCAGTAGCTTCAATCATTTCTGGACGTTTTTCAATGGCAAAAATCAATGAATATTGTAAATGCACAAACAGTAATTTCTCCGCATTGCAAGGTGCAATTCTGAAATTTTTTGCTTTTTCCTGCTCCTCTTAGCATGATAAAGAAGATTCAAAGAGAGTGAGATGCCAGCTCCTTTCATTCAGTCAGTAGCTTCAAACATTTCTGGTATATGAATAACATGATGTTTTTCAATGGCAAAAATCAATGAATATTGTAAATGCACAAACAGTAATTTCTCCGCATTGCAAGGTGCAATTCTGAAATTTTTTGCTTTTTCCTGCTCCTCTTAGCATGATAAAGAAGATTCAAAGAGAGTGAGATGCCAGCTCCTTTCATTCAGTCAGTAGCTTCAATCATTTCTGGACGTTTTTCAATGGCAAAAATCAATGAATATTGTAAATGCACAAACAGTAATTTCTCCGCATTGCAAGATGCAATTCTGAAATTTTTTGCTTTTTCCTGCTCCTCTTAGCATGATAAAGAAGATTAAAAGAGAGTGAGATGCCAGCTCCTTTCATTCAGTCAGTAGCTTCAATCATTTCTGGACGTTTTTCAATGGCAAAAATCAATGAATATTGTAAATGCACAAACAGTAATTTCTCCGCATTGCAAGGTGCAATTCTGAAATTTTTTGCTTTTTCCTGCTCCTCTTAGCATGATAAAGAAGATTCAAAGAGAGTGAGATGCCAGCTCCTTTCATTCAGTCAGTAGCTTCAATCATTTCTGGTATATGAATAACATGATGTTTTTCAATGGCAAAAATCAATGAATATTGTAAATGCACAAACAGTAATTTCTCCGCATTGCAAGGTGCAATTCTGAAATTTTTTGCTTTTTCCTGCTCCTCTTAGCATGATAAAGAAGATTCAAAGAGAGTGAGATGCCAGCTCCTTTCATTCAGTCAGCAGCTTCAATCATTTCTGGACATTTTTCAATGGCAAAAATCAATGAATATTGTAAATGCACAAACAGTAATTTCTCCGCATTGCAAGGTGCAATTCTGAAATTTTTTGCTTTTTCCTGCTCCTCTTAGCATGATAAAGAAGATTCAAAGAGAGTGAGATGCCAGCTCCTTTCATTCAGTCAGTAGCTTCAAACATTTCTGGTATATGAATAACATGATGTTTTTCAATGGCAAAAATCAATGAATATTGTAAAAGCACAAACAGTAATTTCTCCGCATTGCAAGGTGCAATTCTGAAATTTTTTGCTTTTTCCTGCTCCTCTTAGCATGATAAAGAAGATTCAAAGAGAGTGAGATGCCAGCTCCTTTCATTCAGTCAGTAGCTTCAATCATTTCTGGACGTTTTTCAATGGCAAAAATCAATGAATATTGTAAATGCACAAACAGTAATTTCTCCGCATTGCAAGGTGCAATTCTGAAATTTTTTGCTTTTTCCTGCTCCTCTTAGCATGATAAAGAAGATTCAAAGAGAGTGAGATGCCAGCTCCTTTCATTCAGTCAGTAGCTTCAATCATTTCTGGTATATGAATAACATGATGTTTTTCAATGGCAAAAATCAATGAATATTGTAAATGCACAAACAGTAATTTCTCCGCATTGCAAGTTGCAATTCTGAAATTTTTTGCTTTTTCCTGCTCCTCTTAGCATGATAAAGAAGATTCAAAGAGAGTGAGATGCCAGCTCCTTTCATTCAGTCAGTAGCTTCAATTATTTCTGGACGTTTTTCAATGGCAAAAATCAATGAATATTGTAAATGCACAAACAGTAATTTCTCCGCATTGCAAGGTGCAATTCTGAAATTTTTTGCTTTTTCCTGCTCCTCTTAGCATGATAAAGAAGATTCAAAGAGAGTGAGATGCCAGCTCCTTTCATTCAGTCAGTTGCTTCAATCATTTCTGGACGTTTTTCAATGGCAAAAATCAGTGAATATTGTAAATGCACAAACAGTAATTTCTCCGCATTGCAAGGTGCAATTCTGAAATTTTTTGCTTTTTCCTGCTCCTCTTAGCATGATAAAGAAGATTCAAAGAGAGTGAGATGCCAGCTCCTTTCATTCAGTCAGTAGCTTCAATCATTTCTGGACGTTTTTCAATGGCAAAAATCAATGAATATTGTAAATGCACAAACAGTAATTTCTCCGCATTGCAAGGTGCAATTCTGAAATTTTTTGCTTTTTCCTGCTCCTCTTTGCATGATAAAGAAGATTCAAAGAGAGTGAGATGCCAGCTCCTTTCATTCAGTCAGTAGCTTCAATCATTTCTGGTATATGAATAACATGATGTTTTTCAATGGCAAAAATCAATGAATATTGTAAATGCACAAACAGTAATTTCTCCGCATTGCAAGGTGCAATTCTGAAATTTTTGGCTTTTTCCTGCTCCTCTTAGCATGATAAAGAAGATTCAAAGAGAGTGAGATGCCAGCTCCTTTCATTCAGTCAGTAGCTTCAATCATTTCTGGATGTTTTTCAATGGCAAAAATCAATGAATATTGTAAATGCACAAACAGTAATTTCTCCGCATTGCAAGGTGCAATTCTGAAATTTCTTGCATTTTCCTGCTCCTCTTAGCATGATAAAGAAGATTCAAAGAGAGTGAGATGCCAGCTCCTTTCATTCAGTCAGTAGCTTCAATCATTTCTGGACGTTTTTCAATGGCAAAAATCAATGAATATTGTAAATGCACAAACAGTAATTTCTCCGCATTGCAAGGTGCAATTCTGAAATTTTTTGCTTTTTCCTGCTCCTCTTAGCATGATAAAGAAGATTCAAAGAGAGTGAGATGCCAGCTCCTTTCATTCAGTCAGTAGCTTCAAACATTTCTGGTATATGAATAACATGATGTTTTTCAATGGCAAAAATCAATGAATATTGTAAATGCACAAACAGTAATTTCTCCGCATTGCAAGGTGCAATTCTGAAATTTTTTGCTTTTTCCTGCTCCTCTTAGCATGATAAAGAAGATTCAAAGAGAGTGAGATGCCAGCTCCTTTCATTCAGTCAGTAGCTTCAATCATTTCTGGACGTTTTTCAATGGCAAAAATCAATGAATATTGTAAATGCACAAACAGTAATTTCTCCGCATTGCAAGGTGCAATTCTGAAATTTTTTGCTTTTTCCTGCTCCTCTTAGCATGATAAAGAAGATTCAAAGAGAGTGAGATGCCAGCTTCTTTCATTCAGTCAGTAGCTTCAAACATTTCTGGGATATGAATAACATGATGTTTTTCAATGGCAAAAATTAATGAATATTGTAAATGCACAAACAGTAATTTCTCCGCATTGCAAGGTGCAATTCTGAAATTTTTTGCTTTTTCCTGCTCCTCTTAGCATGATAAAGAAGATTCAAAGAGAGTGAGATGCCAGCTCCTTTCATTCAGTCAGTAGCTTCAATCATTTCTGGACGTTTTTCAATGGCAAAAATCAATGAATATTGTAAATGCACAAACAGTAATTTCTCCGCATTGCAAGGTGCAATTCTGAAATTTTTTGTTTTTTCCTGCTCCTCTTAGCATGATAAAGAAGATTCAAAGAGAGTGAGATGCCAGCTCCTTTCATTCAGTCAGTAGCTTCAATCATTTCTGGACGTTTTTCAATGGCAAAAATCAATGAATATTGTAAATGCACAAACAGTAATTTCTCCGCATTGCAAGGTGCAATTCTGAAATTTTTTGCTTTTTCCTGCTCCTCTTAGCATGATAAAGAAGATTCAAAGAGAGTGAGATGCCAGCTCCTTTCATTCAGTCAGTAGCTTCAATCATTTCTGGTATATGAATAACATGATGTTTTTCAATGGCAAAAATCAATGAATATTGTAAATGCACAAACAGTAATTTCTCCGCATTGCAAGTTGCAATTCTGAAATTTTTTGCTTTTTCCTGCTCCTCTTAGCATGATAAAGAAGATTCAAAGAGAGTGAGATTCCAGCTCCTTTCATTCAGTCTGTAGCTTCAATCATTTCTGGACGTTTTTCAATGGCAAAAATCAATGAATATTGTAAATGCACAAACAGTAATTTCTCCGCATTGCAAGGTGCAATTCTGAAATTTTTTGCTTTTTCCTGCTCCTCTTAGCATGATAAAGAAGATTCAAAGAGAGTGAGATGCCAGCTCCTTTCATTCAGTCAGTAGCTTCAATCATTTCTGGACGTTTTTCAATGGCAAAAATCAATGAATATTGTAAATGCACAAACAGTAATTTCTCCGCATTGCAAGATGCAATTCTGAAATTTTTTGCTTTTTCCTACTCCTCTTAGCATGATAAAAAAGATTCAAAGAGAGTGAGATGCCAGCTCCTTTCATTCAGTCAGTAGCTTCAATCATTTCTGGACGTTTTTCAATGGCAAAAATCAATGAATATTGTAAATGCACAAACAGTAATTTCTCCGCATTGCAAGGTGCAATTCTGAAATTTTTTGCTTTTTCCTGCTCCTCTTAGCATGATAAAGAAGATTCAAAGAGAGTGAGATGCCAGCTCCTTTCATTCAGTCAGTAGCTTCAATCATTTCTGGTATATGAATAACATGATGTTTTTCAATGGCAAAAATCAATGAATATTGTAAATGCACAAACAGTAATTTCTCCGCATTGCAAGGTGCAATTCTGAAATTTTTTGCTTTTTCCTGCTCCTCTTAGCATGATAAAGAAGATTCAAAGAGAGTGAGATGCCAGCTCCTTTCATTCAGTCAGTAGCTTCAATCATTTCTGGACGTTTTTCAATGGCAAAAATCAATGAATATTGTAAATGCACAAACAGTAATTTCTCCGCATTGCAAGGTGCAATTCTGAAATTTTTTGCTTTTTCCTGCTCCTCTTAGCATGATAAAGAAGATTCAAAGAGAGTGAGATGCCAGCTCCTTTCATTCAGTCAGTAGCTTCAGTCATTTCTGGACGTTTTTCAATGGCAAAAATCAATGAATATTGTAAATGCACAAACAGTAATTTCTCCGCATTGCAAGGTGCAATTCTGAAATTTTTTGCTTTTTCCTGCTCCTCTTAGCATGATAAAGAAGATTCAAAGAGAGTGAGATGCCAGCTCCTTTCATTCAGTCAGTAGCTTCAAACATTTCTGGTATAAACATTTCTGGACGTTTTTCAATGGCAAAAATCAATGAATATTGTAAATGCACAAACAGTAATATCTCCACATTGCAAGGTGCAATTCTGAAATTTTTTGCTTTTTCCTGCTAATCCTAGCATGATAAAGAAGATTCAAATAGAGTGAGATGCCAGCTCCTTTCATTCAGTCAGTAGCTTCAAACATTTCTGGACGTTTTTCAATGGCAAAATTCAATGAATATTGTAAATGCACAAACAGTAATATCTCCACATTGCCAGGTGCAATTCTGAAATTTTTTGCTTTTTCCTGCTAATCCTAGCATGATAAAGAAGATTCAAAGAGAGTGAGATGCCAGCTCCTTTCATTCAGTCAGTAGCTTCAATCATTTCTGGACGTTTTTCAATGGCAAAAATCAATGAATATTGTAAATGCACAAACAGTAATTTCTCCGCATTGCAAGGTGCAATTCTGAAATTTTTTGCTTTTTCCTGCTCCTCTTAGCATGATAAAGAAGATTCAAAGAGAGTGAGATGCCAGCTCCTTTCATTCAGTCAGTAGCTTCAATCATTTCTGGACGTTTTTCAATGGCAAAAATCAATGAATATTGTAAATGCACAAACAGTAATTTCTCCGCATTGCAAGGTGCAATTCTGAAATTTTTTGCTTTTTCCTGCTCCTCTTAGCATGATAAAGAAGATTCAAAGAGAGTGAGATGCCAGCTCCTTTCATTCAGTCAGTAGCTTCAATCATTTCTGGTATATGAATAACATGATGTTTTTCAATGGCAAAAATCAATGAATATTGTAAATGCACAAACAGTAATTTCTCCGCATTGCAAGGTGCAATTCTGAATTTTTTTGCTTTTTCCTGCTCCTCTTAGCATGATAAAGAAGATTCAAAGAGAGTGAGATGCCAGCTCCTTTCATTCAGTCAGTAGCTTCAATCATTTCTGGACGTTTTTCAATGGCAAAAATCAATGAATATTGTAAATGCACAAACAGTAATTTCTCCGCATTGCAAGATGCAATTCTGAAATTTTTTGCTTTTTCCTGCTCCTCTTAGCATGATAAAGAAGATTCAAAGAGAGTGAGATGCCAGCTCCTTTCATTCAGTCAGTAGCTTCAGTCATTTCTGGACGTTTTTCAATGCAAAAATCAATGAATATTGTAAATGCACAAACAGTAATTTCTCCGCATTGCAAGGTGCAATTCTGAATTTTTTTGCTTTTTCCTGCTCCTCAGCATGATAAAGAAGATTCAAAGAGAGTGAGATGCCAGCTCCTTTCATTCAGTCAGTAGCTTCAATCATTTCTGGTATATGAATAACATGATGTTTTTCAATGGCAAAAATCAATGAATATTGTAAATGCACAAACAGTAATTTCTCCGCATTGCAAGGTGCAATTCTGAAATTTTTTGCTTTTTCCTGCTCCTCTTAGCATGATAAAGAAGATTCAAAGAGAGTGAGATGCCAGCTCATTTCATTCAGTCAGTAGCTTCAATCATTTCTGGATGTTTTTCAATGGCAAAAATCAATGAATATTGTAAATGCACAAACAGTAATTTCTCCGCATTGCAAGGTGCAATTCTGAAATTTCTTGCATTTTCCTGCTCCTCTTAGCATGATAAAGAAGATTCAAAGAGAATGAGATGCCAGCTCCTTTCATTCAGTCAGTAGCTTCAATCATTTCTGGACGTTTTTCAATGGCAAAAATCAATGAATATTGTAAATGCACAAACAGTAATTTCTCCGCATTGCAAGGTGCAATTCTGAAATTTTTTGCTTTTTCCTGCTCCTCTTAGCATGATAAAGAAGATTCAAAGAGAGTGAGATGCCAGCTCCTTTCATTCAGTCAGTAGCTTCAAACATTTCTGGTATATGAATAACATGATGTTTTTCAATGGCAAAAATCAATGAATATTGTAAATGCACAAACAGTAATTTCTCTGCATTGCAAGGTGCAATTCTGAAATTTTTTGCTTTTTCCTGCTCCTCTTAGCATGATAAAGAAGATTCAAAGAGAGTGAGATGCCAGCTCCTTTCATTCAGTCAGTAGCTTCAATCATTTCTGGACGTTTTTCAATGGCAAAAATCAATGAATATTGTAAATGCACAAACAGTAATTTCTCCGCATTGCAAGGTGCAATTCTGAAATTTTTTGCTTTTTCCTGCTCCTCTTAGCATGATAAAGAAGATTCAAAGAGAGTGAGATGCCAGCTCCTTTCATTCAGTCAGTAGCTTCAATCATTTCTGGACGTTTTTCAATGGCAAAAATCAATGAATATTGTAAATGCACAAACAGTAATTTCTCCGCATTGCAAGGTGCAATTCTGAAATTTTTTGCTTTTTCCTGCTCCTCTTAGCATGATAAAGAAGATTCAAAGAGAGTGAGATGCCAGCTCCTTTCATTCAGTCAGTAGCTTCAATCATTTCTGGTATATGAATAACATGATGTTTTTCAATGGCAAAAATCAATGAATATTGTAAATGCACAAACAGTAATTTCTCCGCATTGCAAGGTGCAATTCTGAATTTTTTTGCTTTTTCCTGCTCCTCTTAGCATGATAAAGAAGATTCAAAGAGAGTGAGATGCCAGCTCCTTTCATTCAGTCAGTAGCTTCAATCATTTCTGGACGTTTTTCAATGGCAAAAATCAATGAATATTGTAAATGCACAAACAGTAATTTCTCCGCATTGCAAGATGCAATTCTGAAATTTTTTGCTTTTTCCTGCTCCTCTTAGCATGATAAAGAAGATTCAAAGAGAGTGAGATGCCAGCTCCTTTCATTCAGTCAGTAGCTTCAGTCATTTCTGGACGTTTTTCAATGCAAAAATCAATGAATATTGTAAATGCACAAACAGTAATTTCTCCGCATTGCAAGGTGCAATTCTGAATTTTTTTGCTTTTTCCTGCTCCTCAGCATGATAAAGAAGATTCAAAGAGAGTGAGATGCCAGCTCCTTTCATTCAGTCAGTAGCTTCAATCATTTCTGGTATATGAATAACATGATGTTTTTCAATGGCAAAAATCAATGAATATTGTAAATGCACAAACAGTAATTTCTCCGCATTGCAAGGTGCAATTCTGAAATTTTTTGCTTTTTCCTGCTCCTCTTAGCATGATAAAGAAGATTCAAAGAGAGTGAGATGCCAGCTCATTTCATTCAGTCAGTAGCTTCAATCATTTCTGGATGTTTTTCAATGGCAAAAATCAATGAATATTGTAAATGCACAAACAGTAATTTCTCCGCATTGCAAGGTGCAATTCTGAAATTTCTTGCATTTTCCTGCTCCTCTTAGCATGATAAAGAAGATTCAAAGAGAATGAGATGCCAGCTCCTTTCATTCAGTCAGTAGCTTCAATCATTTCTGGACGTTTTTCAATGGCAAAAATCAATGAATATTGTAAATGCACAAACAGTAATTTCTCCGCATTGCAAGGTGCAATTCTGAAATTTTTTGCTTTTTCCTGCTCCTCTTAGCATGATAAAGAAGATTCAAAGAGAGTGAGATGCCAGCTCCTTTCATTCAGTCAGTAGCTTCAAACATTTCTGGTATATGAATAACATGATGTTTTTCAATGGCAAAAATCAATGAATATTGTAAATGCACAAACAGTAATTTCTCTGCATTGCAAGGTGCAATTCTGAAATTTTTTGCTTTTTCCTGCTCCTCTTAGCATGATAAAGAAGATTCAAAGAGAGTGAGATGCCAGCTCCTTTCATTCAGTCAGTAGCTTCAATCATTTCTGGACGTTTTTCAATGGCAAAAATCAATGAATATTGTAAATGCACAAACAGTAATTTCTCCGCATTGCAAGGTGCAATTCTGAAATTTTTTGCTTTTTCCTGCTCCTCTTAGCATGATAAAGAAGATTCAAAGAGAGTGAGATGCCAGCTTCTTTCATTCAGTCAGTAGCTTCAAACATTTCTGGGATATGAATAACATGATGTTTTTCAATGGCAAAAATTAATGAATATTGTAAATGCACAAACAGTAATTTCTCCGCATTGCAAGGTGCAATTCTGAAATTTTTTGCTTTTTCCTGCTCCTCTTAGCATGATAAAGAAGATTCAAAGAGAGTGAGATGCCAGCTCCTTTCATTCAGTCAGTAGCTTCAATCATTTCTGGACGTTTTTCAATGGCAAAAATCAATGAATATTGTAAATGCACAAACAGTAATTTCTCCGCATTGCAAGGTGCAATTCTGAAATTTTTTGCTTTTTCCTGCTCCTCTTAGCATGATAAAGAAGATTCAAAGAGAGTGAGATGCCAGCTCCTTTCATTCAGTCAGTAGCTTCAATCATTTCTGGACGTTTTTCAATGGCAAAAATCAATGAATATTGTAAATGCACAAACAGTAATTTCTCCGCATTGCAAGGTGCAATTCTGAAATTTTATGCTTTTTCCTGCTCCTCTTAGCATGATAAAGAAGATTCAAAGAGAGTGAGATGCCAGCTCCTTTCATTCAGTCAGTAGCTTCAATCATTTCTGGTATATGAATAACATGATGTTTTTCAATGGCAAAAATCAATGAATATTGTAAATGCACAAACAGTAATTTCTCCGCATTGCAAGGTGCAATTCTGAAATTTTTTGCTTTTTCCTGCTCCTCTTAGCATGATAAAGAAGATTCAAAGAGAGTGAGATGCCAGCTCCTTTCATTCAGTCAGTAGCTTCAATCATTTCTGGTATATGAATAACATGATGTTTTTCAATGGCAAAAATCAATGAATATTGTAAATGCACAAACAGTAATTTCTCCGCATTGCAAGTTGCAATTCTGAAATTTTTTGCTTTTTCCTGCTCCTCTTAGCATGATAAAGAAGATTCAAAGAGAGTGAGATTCCAGCTCCTTTCATTCAGTCAGTAGCTTCAATCATTTCTGGACGTTTTTCAATGGCAAAAATCAATGAATATTGTAAATGCACAAACAGTAATTTCTCCGCATTGCAAGGTGCAATTCTGAAATGTTTTGCTTTTTCCTGCTCCTCTTAGCATGATAAAGAAGATTCAAAGAGAGTGAGATGCCATCTCCTTTCATTCAGTCAGTAGCTTCAATCATTTCTGGACGTTTTTCAATGGCAAAAATCAATGAATATTGTAAATGCACAAACAGTAATTTCTCCGCATTGCAAGATGCAATTCTGAAATTTTTTGCTTTTTCCTGCTCCTCTTAGCATGATAAAGAAGATTCAAAGAGAGTGAGATGCCAGCTCCTTTCATTCAGTCAGTAGCTTCAATCATTTCTGGACGTTTTTCAATGGCAAAAATCAATGAATATTGTAAATGCACAAACAGTAATTTCTCCGCATTGCAAGGTGCAATTCTGAAATTTTTTGCTTTTTCCTGCTCCTCTTAGCATGATAAAGAAGATTCAAAGAGAGTGAGATGCCAGCTCCTTTCATTCAGTCAGTAGCTTCAATCATTTCTGGTATATGAATAACATGATGTTTTTCAATGGCAAAAATCAATGAATATTGTAAATGCACAAACAGTAATTTCTCCGCATTGCAAGGTGCAATTCTGAAATTTTTTGCTTTTTCCTGCTCCTCTTAGCATGATAAAGAAGATTCAAAGAGAGTGAGATGCCAGCTCCTTTCATTCAGTCAGTAGCTTCAATCATTTCTGGACGTTTTTCAATGGCAAAAATCAATGAATATTGTAAATGCACAAACTGTAATTTCTCCGCATTGCAAGGTGCAATTCTGAAATTTTTTGCTTTTTCCTGCTCCTCTTAGCATGATAAAGAAGATTCAAAGAGAGTGAGATGCAAGCTCCTTTCATTCAGTCAGTAGCTTCAGTCATTTCTGGACGTTTTTCAATGGCAAAAATCAATGAATATTGTAAATGCACAAACAGTAATTTCTCCGCATTGCAAGGTGCAATTCTGAAATTTTTTGCTTTTTCCTGCTCCTCTTAGCATGATAAAGAAGATTCAAAGAGAGTGAGATGCCAGCTCCTTTCATTCAGTCAGTAGCTTCAAACATTTCTGGTATATGAATAACATGATGTTTTTCAATGGCAAAAATCAATGAATATTGTAAATGCACAAACAGTAATTTCTCTGCATTGCAAGGTGCAATTCTGAAATTTTTTGCTTTTTCCTGCTCCTCTTAGCATGATAAAGAAGATTCAAAGAGAGTGAGATGCCAGCTCCTTTCATTCAGTCAGTAGCTTCAATCATTTCTGGACGTTTTTCAATGGCAAAAATCAATGAATATTGTAAATGCACAAACAGTAATTTCTCCGCATTGCAAGGTGCAATTCTGAAATTTTTTGCTTTTTCCTGCTCCTCTTAGCATGATAAAGAAGATTCAAAGAGAGTGAGATGCCAGCTTCTTTCATTCAGTCAGTAGCTTCAAACATTTCTGGGATATGAATAACATGATGTTTTTCAATGGCAAAAATTAATGAATATTGTAAATGCACAAACAGTAATTTCTCCGCATTGCAAGGTGCAATTCTGAAATTTTTTGCTTTTTCCTGCTCCTCTTAGCATGATAAAGAAGATTCAAAGAGAGTTAGATGCCAGCTCCTTTCATTCAGTCAGTAGCTTCAATCATTTCTGGACGTTTTTCAATGGCAAAAATCAATGAATATTGTAAATGCACAAACAGTAATTTCTCCGCATTGCAAGGTGCAATTCTGAAATTTTTTGCTTTTTCCTGCTCCTCTTAGCATGATAAAGAAGATTCAAAGAGAGTGAGATGCCAGCTCCTTTCATTCAGTCAGTAGCTTCAATCATTTCTGGACGTTTTTCAATGGCAAAAATCAATGAATATTGTAAATGCACAAACAGTAATTTCTCCGCATTGCAAGGTGCAATTCTGAAATTTTATGCTTTTTCCTGCTCCTCTTAGCATGATAAAGAAGATTCAAAGAGAGTGAGATGCCAGCTCCTTTCATTCAGTCAGTAGCTTCAATCATTTCTGGTATATGAATAACATGATGTTTTTCAATGGCAAAAATCAATGAATATTGTAAATGCACAAACAGTAATTTCTCCGCATTGCAAGGTGCAATTCTGAAATTTTTTGCTTTTTCCTGCTCCTCTTAGCATGATAAAGAAGATTCAAAGAGAGTGAGATGCCAGCTCCTTTCATTCAGTCAGTAGCTTCAATCATTTCTGGTATATGAATAACATGATGTTTTTCAATGGCAAAAATCAATGAATATTGTAAATGCACAAACAGTAATTTCTCCGCATTGCAAGTTGCAATTCTGAAATTTTTTGCTTTTTCCTGCTCCTCTTAGCATGATAAAGAAGATTCAAAGAGAGTGAGATTCCAGCTCCTTTCATTCAGTCAGTAGCTTCAATCATTTCTGGACGTTTTTCAATGGCAAAAATCAATGAATATTGTAAATGCACAAACAGTAATTTCTCCGCATTGCAAGGTGCAATTCTGAAATGTTTTGCTTTTTCCTGCTCCTCTTAGCATGATAAAGAAGATTCAAAGAGAGTGAGATGCCAGCTCCTTTCATTCAGTCAGTAGCTTCAATCATTTCTGGACGTTTTTCAATGGCAAAAATCAATGAATATTGTAAATGCACAAACAGTAATTTCTCCGCATTGCAAGATGCAATTCTGAAATTTTTTGCTTTTTCCTGCTCCTCTTAGCATGATAAAGAAGATTCAAAGAGAGTGAGATGCCAGCTCCTTTCATTCAGTCAGTAGCTTCAATCATTTCTGGACGTTTTTCAATGGCAAAAATCAATGAATATTGTAAATGCACAAACAGTAATTTCTCCGCATTGCAAGGTGCAATTCTGAAATTTTTTGCTTTTTCCTGCTCCTCTTAGCATGATAAAGAAGATTCAAAGAGAGTGAGATGCCAGCTCCTTTCATTCAGTCAGTAGCTTCAATCATTTCTGGACGTTTTTCAATGGCAAAAATCAATGAATATTGTAAATGCACAAACTGTAATTTCTCCGCATTGCAAGGTGCAATTCTGAAATTTTTTGCTTTTTCCTGCTCCTCTTAGCATGATAAAGAAGATTCAAAGAGAGTGAGATGCCAGCTCCTTTCATTTAGTCAGTAGCTTCAATCATTTCTGGTATATGAATAACATGATGTTTTTCAATGGCAAAAATCAATGAATATTGTAAATGCACAAACAGTAATTTCTCCGCATTGCAAGGTGCAATTCTGAAATTTTTTGCTTTTTCCTGCTCCTCTTAGCATGATAAAGAAGATTCAAAGAGAGTGAGATGCCAGCTCCTTTCATTCAGTCAGTAGCTTCAATCATTTCTGGACGTTTTTCAATGGCAAAAATCAATGAATATTGTAAATGCACAAACAGTAATTTCTCCGCATTGCAAGGTGCAATTCTGAAATTTTTTGCTTTTTCCTGCTTCTCTTAGCATGATAAAGAAGATTCAAAGAGAGTGAGATGCCAGCTCCTTTCATTCAGTCAGTAGCTTCAATCATTTCTGGTATATGAATAACATGATGTTTTTCAATGGCAAAAATCAATGAATATTGTAAATGCACAAACAGTAATTTCTCCGCATTGCAAGGTGCAATTCTGAAATTTTTTGCTTTTTCCTGCTCCTCTTAGCATGATAAAGAAGATTCAAAGAGAGTGAGATGCCAGCTCCTTTCATTCAGTCAGTAGCTTCAATCATTTCTGGTCGTTTTTCAATGGCAAAAATCAATGAATATTGTAAATGCACAAACTGTAATTTCTCCGCATTGCAAGGTGCAATTCTGAAATTTTTTGCTTTTTCCTGCTCCTCTTAGCATGATAAAGAAGATTCAAAGAGAGTGAGATGCCAGCTCCTTTCATTCAGTCAGTAGCTTCAGTCATTTCTGGACGTTTTTCAATGGCAAAAATCAATGAATATTGTAAATGCACAAACAGTAATTTCTCCGCATTGCAAGGTGCAATTCTGAAATTTTTTGCTTTTTCCTGCTCCTCTTAGCATGATAAAGAAGATTCAAAGAGAGTGAGATGCCAGCTCCTTTCATTCAGTCAGTAGCTTCAAACATTTCTGGTATAAACATTTCTGGACGTTTTTCAATGGCAAAAATCAATGAATATTGTAAATGCACAAACAGTAATATCTCCACATTGCAAGGTGCAATTCTGAAATTTTTTGCTTTTTCCTGCTAATCCTAGCATGATAAAGAAGATTCAAATAGAGTGAGATGCCAGCTCCTTTCATTCAGTCAGTAGCTTCAAACATTTCTGGACGTTTTTCAATGGCAAAATTCAATGAATATTGTAAATGCACAAACAGTAATATCTCCACATTGCCAGGTGCAATTCTGAAATTTTTTGCTTTTTCCTGCTAATCCTAGCATGATAAAGAAGATTCAAAGAGAGTGAGATGCCAGCTCCTTTCATTCAGTCAGTAGCTTCAATCATTTCTGGACGTTTTTCAATGGCAAAAATCAATGAATATTGTAAATGCACAAACAGTAATTTCTCCGCATTGCAAGGTGCAATTCTGAAATTTTTTGCTTTTTCCTGCTCCTCTTAGCATGATAAAGAAGATTCAAAGAGAGTGAGATGCCAGCTCCTTTCATTCAGTCAGTAGCTTCAATCATTTCTGGACGTTTTTCAATGGCAAAAATCAATGAATATTGTAAATGCACAAACAGTAATTTCTCCGCATTGCAAGGTGCAATTCTGAAATTTTTTGCTTTTTCCTGCTCCTCTTAGCATGATAAAGAAGATTCAAAGAGAGTGAGATGCCAGCTCCTTTCATTCAGTCAGTAGCTTCAATCATTTCTGGACGTTTTTCAATGGCAAAAATCAATGAATATTGTAACTGCACAAACAGTAATTTCTCCGCATTGCAAGGTGCAATTCTGAAATTTTTTGCTTTTTCCTGCTCCTCTTAGCATGATAAAGAAGATTCAAAGAGAGTGAGATGCCAGCTCCTTTCATTCAGTCAGTAGCTTCAATCATTTCTGGTATATGAATAACATGATGTTTTTCAATGGCAAAAATCAATGAATATTGTAAATGCACAAACAGTAATTTCTCCGCATTGCAAGGTGCAATTCTGAAATTTTTTGCTTTTTCCTGCTCCTCTTAGCATGATAAAGAAGATTCAAAGAGAGTGAGATGCCAGCTCCTTTCATTCAGTCAGTAGCTTCAATCATTTCTGGTATATGAATAACATGATGTTTTTCAATGGCAAAAATCAATGAATATTGTAAATGCACAAACAGTAATTTCTCCGCATTGCAAGTTGCAATTCTGAAATTTTTTGCTTTTTCCTGCTCCTCTTAGCATGATAAAGAAGATTCAAAGAGAGTGAGATTCCAGCTCCTTTCATTCAGTCAGTAGCTTCAATCATTTCTGGACGTTTTTCAATGGCAAAAATCAATGAATATTGTAAATGCACAAACAGTAATTTCTCCGCATTGCAAGGTGCAATTCTGAAATGTTTTGCTTTTTCCTGCTCCTCTTAGCATGATAAAGAAGATTCAAAGAGAGTGAGATGCCAGCTCCTTTCATTCAGTCAGTAGCTTCAATCATTTCTGGACGTTTTTCAATGGCAAAAATCAATGAATATTGTAAATGCACAAACAGTAATTTCTCCGCATTGCAAGATGCAATTCTGAAATTTTTTGCTTTTTCCTGCTCCTCTTAGCATGATAAAGAAGATTCAAAGAGAGTGAGATGCCAGCTCCTTTCATTCAGTCAGTAGCTTCAATCATTTCTGGACGTTTTTCAATGGCAAAAATCAATGAATATTGTAAATGCACAAACAGTAATTTCTCCGCATTGCAAGGTGCAATTCTGAAATTTTTTGCTTTTTCCTGCTCCTCTTAGCATGATAAAGAAGATTCAAAGAGAGTGAGATGCCAGCTCCTTTCATTCAGTCAGTAGCTTCAATCATTTCTGGTATATGAATAACATGATGTTTTTCAATGGCAAAAATCAATGAATATTGTAAATGCACAAACAGTAATTTCTCCGCATTGCAAGGTGCAATTCTGAAATTTTTTGCTTTTTCCTGCTCCTCTTAGCATGATAAAGAAGATTCAAAGAGAGTGAGATGCCAGCTCCTTTCATTCAGTCAGTAGCTTCAATCATTTCTGGACGTTTTTCAATGGCAAAAATCAATGAATATTGTAAATGCACAAACTGTAATTTCTCCGCATTGCAAGGTGCAATTCTGAAATTTTTTGCTTTTTCCTGCTCCTCTTAGCATGATAAAGAAGATTCAAAGAGAGTGAGATGCAAGCTCCTTTCATTCAGTCAGTAGCTTCAGTCATTTCTGGACGTTTTTCAATGGCAAAAATCAATGAATATTGTAAATGCACAAACAGTAATTTCTCCGCATTGCAAGGTGCAATTCTGAAATTTTTTGCTTTTTCCTGCTCCTCTTAGCATGATAAAGAAGATTCAAAGAGAGTGAGATGCCAGCTCCTTTCATTCAGTCAGTAGCTTCAATCATTTCTGGTATATGAATAACATGATGTTTTTCAATGGCAAAAATCAATGAATATTGTAAATGCACAAACAGTAATTTCTCCGCATTGCAAGGTGCAATTCTGAAATTTTTTGCTTTTTCCTGCTCCTCTTAGCATGATAAAGAAGATTCAAAGAGAGTGAGATGCCAGCTCCTTTCATTCAGTCAGTAGCTTCAATCATTTCTGGACGTTTTTCAATGGCAAAAATCAATGAATATTGTAAATGCACAAACAGTAATTTCTCCGCATTGCAAGGTGCAATTCTGAAATTTTTTGCTTTTTCCTGCTTCTCTTAGCATGATAAAGAAGATTCAAAGAGAGTGAGATGCCAGCTCCTTTCATTCAGTCAGTAGCTTCAATCATTTCTGGTATATGAATAACATGATGTTTTTCAATGGCAAAAATCAATGAATATTGTAAATGCACAAACAGTAATTTCTCCGCATTGCAAGGTGCAATTCTGAAATTTTTTGCTTTTTCCTGCTCCTCTTAGCATGATAAAGAAGATTCAAAGAGAGTGAGATGCCAGCTCCTTTCATTCAGTCAGTAGCTTCAATCATTTCTGGACGTTTTTCAATGGCAAAAATCAATGAATATTGTAAATGCACAAACTGTAATTTCTCCGCATTGCAAGGTGCAATTCTGAAATTTTTTGCTTTTTCCTGCTCCTCTTAGCATGATAAAGAAGATTCAAAGAGAGTGAGATGCCAGCTCCTTTCATTCAGTCAGTAGCTTCAGTCATTTCTGGACGTTTTTCAATGGCAAAAATCAATGAATATTGTAAATGCACAAACAGTAATTTCTCCGCATTGCAAGGTGCAATTCTGAAATTTTTTGCTTTTTCCTGCTCCTCTTAGCATGATAAAGAAGATTCAAAGAGAGTGAGATGCCAGCTCCTTTCATTCAGTCAGTTGCTTCAAACATTTCTGGTATAAACATTTCTGGACGTTTTTCAATGGCAAAAATCAATGAATATTGTAAATGCACAAACAGTAATATCTCCACATTGCAAGGTGCAATTCTGAAATTTTTTGCTTTTTCCTGCTAATCCTAGCATGATAAAGAAGATTCAAATAGAGTGAGATGCCAGCTCCTTTCATTCAGTCAGTAGCTTCAAACATTTCTGGACGTTTTTCAATGGCAAAATTCAATGAATATTGTAAATGCACAAACAGTAATATCTCCACATTGCCAGGTGCAATTCTGAAATTTTTTGCTTTTTCCTGCTAATCCTAGCATGATAAAGAAGATTCAAAGAGAGTGAGATGCCAGCTCCTTTCATTCAGTCAGTAGCTTCAATCATTTCTGGACGTTTTTCAATGGCAAAAATCAATGAATATTGTAAATGCACAAACAGTAATTTCTCCGCATTGCAAGGTGCAATTCTGAAATTTTTTGCTTTTTCCTGCTCCTCTTAGCATGATAAAGAAGATTCAAAGAGAGTGAGATGCCAGCTCCTTTCATTCAGTCAGTAGCTTCAATCATTTCTGGACGTTTTTCAATGGCAAAAATCAATGAATATTGTAAATGCACAAACAGTAATTTCTCCGCATTGCAAGGTGCAATTCTGAAATTTTTTGCTTTTTCCTGCTCCTCTTAGCATGATAAAGAAGATTCAAAGAGAGTGAGATGCCAGCTCCTTTCATTCAGTCAGTAGCTTCAATCATTTCTGGTATATGAATAACATGATGTTTTTCAATGGCAAAAATCAATGAATATTGTAAATGCACAAACAGTAATTTCTCCGCATTGCAAGGTGCAATTCTGAAATTTTTTGCTTTTTCCTGCTCCTCTTAGCATGATAAAGAAGATTCAAAGAGAGTGAGATGCCAGCTCCTTTCATTCAGTCAGTAGCTTCAATCATTTCTGGACGTTTTTCAATGGCAAAAATCAATGAATATTGTAAATGCACAAACAGTAATTTCTCCGCATTGCAAGATGCAATTCTGAAATTTTTTGGTTTTTCCTGCTCCTCTTAGCATGATAAAGAAGATTCAAAGAGAGTGAGATGCCAGCTCCTTTCATTCAGTCAGTAGCTTCAGTCATTTCTGGACGTTTTTCAATGGCAAAAATCAATGAATATTGTAAATGCACAAACAGTAATTTCTCCGCATTGCAAGGTGCAATTCTGAAATTTTTTGCTTTTTCCTGCTCCTCTTAGCATGATAAAGAAGATTCAAAGAGAGTGAGATGCCAGCTCCTTTCTTTCAGTCAGTAGCTTCAAACATTTCTGGTATAAACATTTCTGGACGTTTTTCAATGGCAAAAATCAATGAATATTGTAAATGCACAAACAGTAATATCTCCACATTGCAAGGTGCAATGCTGAAATTTTTTGCTTTTTCCTGCTAATCCTAGCATGATAAAGAAGATTCAAATAGAGTGAGATGCCAGCTCCTTTCATTCAGTCAGTAGCTTCAAACATTTCTGGACGTTTTTCATTGGCAAAAATCAATGAATATTGTAAATGCACAAACAGTAATATCTCCACATTGCAAGGTGCAATTCTGAAATTTTTTGCTTTTTCCTGCTAATCCTAGCATGATAAAGAAGATTCAAAGAGAGTGAGATGTCAGCTCCTTTCATTCAGTCAGTAGCTTCAAACATTTCTGGTATATGAATAACATGATGTTTTTCAATGGCAAAAATCAATGAATATTGTAAATGCACAAACAGTAATATCTCCACATTGCAAGGTGCAATTCTGAAATTTTTTGCTTTTTCCTGCTAATCCTAGCATGATCAAGAAGATTCAAAGAGAGTGAGATGCCAGCTCCTTTCATTCAGTCAGTAGCTTCAAACATTTCTGGACGTTTTTCAATGGCAAAAATCAATGAATATTGTAAATGCACAAACAGTAATATCTCCACATTGCAAGGTGCAATTCTGAAATTTTTTGCTTTTTCCTGCTACTCCTAGCATGATAAAGAAGATTCAAAGAGAGTGAGATGCCAGCTCCTTTCATTCAGTCAGTAGCTTCAATCATTTCTGGACGTTTTTCAATGGCAAAAATCAATGAATATTGTAAATGCACAAACAGTAATTTCTCCGCATTGCAAGGTGCAATTCTGAATTTTTTTGCTTTTTCCTGCTCCTCTTAGCATTGTAAAGAAGATTCAAAGAGAGTGAGATGCCAGCTCCTTTCATTCAGTCAGTAGCTTCAGTCATTTCTGGACATTTTTCAATGGCAAAAATCAATGAATATTGTAAATGCACAAAAAGTAATTTCTCCGCATTGCAAGGTGCAATTCTGAATTTTTTTGCTTTTTCCTGCTCCTCTTAGCATGGTAAAGAAGATTCAAAGAGAGTGAGATGCCAGCTCCTTTCATTCAGTCAGTAGCTTCAGTCATTTCTGGACATTTTTCAATGGCAAAAATCAATGAATATTGTAAATGCACAAAAAGTAATTTCTCCGCATTGCAAGGTGCAATTCTGAAATTTTTTGCTTTTTCCTGCTCCTCTTAGCATGATAAAGAAGATTCAAAGAGAGTGAGATGCCAGCTCCTTTCATTCAGTCAGTAGCTTCAAACATTTCTGGTATAAACATTTCTGGACGTTTTTCAATGGCAAAAATCAATGAATATTGTAAATGCACAAACAGTAATATCTCCACATTGCAAGGTGCAATTCTGAAATTTTTTGCTTTTTCCTGCTAATCCTAGCATGATAAAGAAGATTCAAATAGAGTGAGATGCCAGCTCCTTTCATTCAGTCAGTAGCTTCAAACATTTCTGGACGTTTTTCAATGGCAAAATTCAATGAATATTGTAAATGCACAAACAGTAATATCTCCACATTGCCAGGTGCAATTCTGAAATTTTTTGCTTTTTCCTGCTAATCCTAGCATGATAAAGAAGATTCAAAGAGAGTGAGATGCCAGCTCCTTTCATTCAGTCAGTAGCTTCAATCATTTCTGGACGTTTTTCAATGGCAAAAATCAATGAATATTGTAAATGCACAAACAGTAATTTCTCCGCATTGCAAGGTGCAATTCTGAAATTTTTTGCTTTTTCCTGCTCCTCTTAGCATGATAAAGAAGATTCAAAGAGAGTGAGATGCCAGCTCCTTTCATTCAGTCAGTAGCTTCAATCATTTCTGGACGTTTTTCAATGGCAAAAATCAATGAATATTGTAAATGCACAAACAGTAATTTCTCCGCATTGCAAGGTGCAATTCTGAAATTTTTTGCTTTTTCCTGCTCCTCTTAGCATGATAAAGAAGATTCAAAGAGAGTGAGATGCCAGCTCCTTTCATTCAGTCAGTAGCTTCAATCATTTCTGGTATATGAATAACATGATGTTTTTCAATGGCAAAAATCAATGAATATTGTAAATGCACAAACAGTAATTTCTCCGCATTGCAAGGTGCAATTCTGAAATTTTTTGCTTTTTCCTGCTCCTCTTAGCATGATAAAGAAGATTCAAAGAGAGTGAGATGCCAGCTCCTTTCATTCAGTCAGTAGCTTCAATCATTTCTGGACGTTTTTCAATGGCAAAAATCAATGAATATTGTAAATGCACAAACAGTAATTTCTCCGCATTGCAAGATGCAATTCTGAAATTTTTTGGTTTTTCCTGCTCCTCTTAGCATGATAAAGAAGATTCAAAGAGAGTGAGATGCCAGCTCCTTTCATTCAGTCAGTAGCTTCAGTCATTTCTGGACGTTTTTCAATGGCAAAAATCAATGAATATTGTAAATGCACAAACAGTAATTTCTCCGCATTGCAAGGTGCAATTCTGAAATTTTTTGCTTTTTCCTGCTCCTCTTAGCATGATAAAGAAGATTCAAAGAGAGTGAGATGCCAGCTCCTTTCTTTCAGTCAGTAGCTTCAAACATTTCTGGTATAAACATTTCTGGACGTTTTTCAATGGCAAAAATCAATGAATATTGTAAATGCACAAACAGTAATATCTCCACATTGCAAGGTGCAATGCTGAAATTTTTTGCTTTTTCCTGCTAATCCTAGCATGATAAAGAAGATTCAAATAGAGTGAGATGCCAGCTCCTTTCATTCAGTCAGTAGCTTCAAACATTTCTGGACGTTTTTCATTGGCAAAAATCAATGAATATTGTAAATGCACAAACAGTAATATCTCCACATTGCAAGGTGCAATTCTGAAATTTTTTGCTTTTTCCTGCTAATCCTAGCATGATAAAGAAGATTCAAAGAGAGTGAGATGTCAGCTCCTTTCATTCAGTCAGTAGCTTCAAACATTTCTGGTATATGAATAACATGATGTTTTTCAATGGCAAAAATCAATGAATATTGTAAATGCACAAACAGTAATATCTCCACATTGCAAGGTGCAATTCTGAAATTTTTTGCTTTTTCCTGCTAATCCTAGCATGATCAAGAAGATTCAAAGAGAGTGAGATGCCAGCTCCTTTCATTCAGTCAGTAGCTTCAAACATTTCTGGACGTTTTTCAATGGCAAAAATCAATGAATATTGTAAATGCACAAACAGTAATATCTCCACATTGCAAGGTGCAATTCTGAAATTTTTTGCTTTTTCCTGCTACTCCTAGCATGATAAAGAAGATTCAAAGAGAGTGAGATGCCAGCTCCTTTCATTCAGTCAGTAGCTTCAATCATTTCTGGACGTTTTTCAATGGCAAAAATCAATGAATATTGTAAATGCACAAACAGTAATTTCTCCGCATTGCAAGGTGCAATTCTGAATTTTTTTGCTTTTTCCTGCTCCTCTTAGCATTGTAAAGAAGATTCAAAGAGAGTGAGATGCCAGCTCCTTTCATTCAGTCAGTAGCTTCAGTCATTTCTGGACATTTTTCAATGGCAAAAATCAATGAATATTGTAAATGCACAAAAAGTAATTTCTCCGCATTGCAAGATGCAATTCTGAATTTTTTTGCTTTTTCCTGCTCCTCTTAGCATGGTAAAGAAGATTCAAAGAGAGTGAGATGCCAGCTCCTTTCATTCAGTCAGTAGCTTCAGTCATTTCTGGACATTTTTCAATGGCAAAAATCAATGAATATTGTAAATGCACAAAAAGTAATTTCTCCGCATTGCAAGGTGCAATTCTGAAATTTTTTGCTTTTTCCTGCTCCTCTTAGCATGATAAAGAAGATTCAAAGAGAGTGAGATGCCAGCTCCTTTCATTCAGTCAGTAGCTTCAAACATTTCTGGTATAAACATTTCTGGACGTTTTTCAATGGCAAAAATCAATGAATATTGTAAATGCACAAACAGTAATATCTCCACATTGCAAGGTGCAATTCTGAAATTTTTTGCTTTTTCCTGCTAATCCTAGCATGATAAAGAAGATTCAAATAGAGTGAGATGCCAGCTCCTTTCATTCAGTCAGTAGCTTCAAACATTTCTGGACGTTTTTCAATGGCAAAATTCAATGAATATTGTAAATGCACAAACAGTAATATCTCCACATTGCAAGGTGCAATTCTGAAATTTTTTGCTTTTTCCTGCTAATCCTAGCATGATAAAGAAGATTCAAAGAGAGTGAGATGCCAGCTCCTTTCATTCAGTCAGTAGCTTCAATCATTTCTGGACGTTTTTCAATGGCAAAAATCAATGAATATTGTAAATGCACAAACAGTAATTTCTCCGCATTGCAAGGTGCAATTCTGAAATTTTTTGCTTTTTCCTGCTCCTCTTAGCATGATAAAGAAGATTCAAAGAGAGTGAGATGCCAGCTCCTTTCATTCAGTCAGTAGCTTCAATCATTTCTGGATGTTTTTCAATGGCAAAAATCAATGAATATTGTAAATGCACAAACAGTAATTTCTCCGCATTGCAAGGTGCAATTCTGAAATTTTTTGCTTTTTCCTGCTCCTCTTAGCATGATAAAGAAGATTCAAAGAGAGTGAGATGCCAGCTCCTTTCATTCAGTCAGTAGCTTCAATCATTTCTGGTATATGAATAACATGATGTTTTTCAATGGCAAAAATCAATGAATATTGTAAATGCACAAACAGTAATTTCTCCGCATTGCAAGGTGCAATTCTGAAATTTTTTGCTTTTTCCTGCTCCTCTTAGCATGATAAAGAAGATTCAAAGAGAGTGAGATGCCAGCTCCTTTCATTCAGTCAGTAGCTTCAATCATTTCTGGACGTTTTTCAATGGCAAAAATCAATGAATATTGTAAATGCACAAACTGTAATTTCTCCGCATTGCAAGGTGCAATTCTGAAATTTTTTGCTTTTTCCTGCTCCTCTTAGCATGATAAAGAAGATTCAAAGAGAGTGAGATGCAAGCTCCTTTCATTCAGTCAGTAGCTTCAGTCATTTCTGGACGTTTTTCAATGGCAAAAATCAATGAATATTGTAAAAGCACAAACAGTAATTTCTCCGCATTGCAAGGTGCAATTCTGAAATTTTTTGCTTTTTCCTGCTCCTCTTAGCATGATAAAGAAGATTCAAAGAGAGTGAGATGCCAGCTCCTTTCATTTAGTCAGTAGCTTCAATCATTTCTGGTATATGAATAACATGATGTTTTTCAATGGCAAAAATCAATGAATATTGTAAATGCACAAACAGTAATTTCTCCGCATTGCAAGGTGCAATTCTGAAATTTTTTGCTTTTTCCTGCTCCTCTTAGCATGATAAAGAAGATTCAAAGAGAGTGAGATGCCAGCTCCTTTCATTCAGTCAGTAGCTTCAATCATTTCTGGACGTTTTTCAATGGCAAAAATCAATGAATATTGTAAATGCACAAACAGTAATTTCTCCGCATTGCAAGGTGCAATTCTGAAATTTTTTGCTTTTTCCTGCTTCTCTTAGCATGATAAAGAAGATTCAAAGAGAGTGAGATGCCAGCTCCTTTCATTCAGTCAGTAGCTTCAATCTTTTCTGGTATATGAATAACATGATGTTTTTCAATGGCAAAAATCAATGAATATTGTAAATGCACAAACAGTAATTTCTCCGCATTGCAAGGTGCAATTCTGAAATTTTTTGCTTTTTCCTGCTCCTCTTAGCATGATAAAGAAGATTCAAAGAGAGTGAGATGCCAGCTCCTTTCATTCAGTCAGTAGCTTCAATCATTTCTGGTCGTTTTTCAATGGCAAAAATCAATGAATATTGTAAATGCACAAACTGTAATTTCTCCGCATTGCAAGGTGCAATTCTGAAATTTTTTGCTTTTTCCTGCTCCTCTTAGCATGATAAAGAAGATTCAAAGAGAGTGAGATGCCAGCTCCTTTCATTCAGTCAGTAGCTTCAGTCATTTCTGGACGTTTTTCAATGGCAAAAATCAATGAATATTGTAAATGCACAAACAGTAATTTCTCCGCATTGCAAGGTGCAATTCTGAAATTTTTTGCTTTTTCCTGCTCCTCTTAGCATGATAAAGAAGATTCAAAGAGAGTGAGATGCCAGCTCCTTTCATTCAGTCAGTAGCTTCAAACATTTCTGGTATAAACATTTCTGGACGTTTTTCAATGGCAAAAATCAATGAATATTGTAAATGCACAAACAGTAATATCTCCACATTGCAAGGTGCAATTCTGAAATTTTTTGCTTTTTCCTGCTAATCCTAGCATGATAAAGAAGATTCAAATAGAGTGAGATGCCAGCTCCTTTCATTCAGTCAGTAGCTTCAAACATTTCTGGACGTTTTTCAATGGCAAAATTCAATGAATATTGTAAATGCACAAACAGTAATATCTCCACATTGCCAGGTGCAATTCTGAAATTTTTTGCTTTTTCCTGCTAATCCTAGCATGATAAAGAAGATTCAAAGAGAGTGAGATGCCAGCTCCTTTCATTCAGTCAGTAGCTTCAATCATTTCTGGACGTTTTTCAATGGCAAAAATCAATGAATATTGTAAATGCACAAACAGTAATTTCTCCGCATTGCAAGGTGCAATTCTGAAATTTTTTGCTTTTTCCTGCTCCTCTTAGCATGATAAAGAAGATTCAAAGAGAGTGAGATGCCAGCTCCTTTCATTCAGTCAGTAGCTTCAATCATTTCTGGACGTTTTTCAATGGCAAAAATCAATGAATATTGTAAATGCACAAACAGTAATTTCTCCGCATTGCAAGGTGCAATTCTGAAATTTTTTGCTTTTTCCTGCTCCTCTTAGCATGATAAAGAAGATTCAAAGAGAATGAGATGCCAGCTCCTTTCATTCAGTCAGTAGCTTCAATCATTTCTGGACGTTTTTCAATGGCAAAAATCAATGAATATTGTAACTGCACAAACAGTAATTTCTCCGCATTGCAAGGTGCAATTCTGAAATTTTTTGCTTTTTCCTGCTCCTCTTAGCATGATAAAGAAGATTCAAAGAGAGTGAGATGCCAGCTCCTTTCATTCAGTCAGTAGCTTCAATCATTTCTGGTATATGAATAACATGATGTTTTTCAATGGCAAAAATCAATGAATATTGTAAATGCACAAACAGTAATTTCTCCGCATTGCAAGGTGCAATTCTGAAATTTTTTGCTTTTTCCTGCTCCTCTTAGCATGATAAAGAAGATTCAAAGAGAGTGAGATGCCAGCTCCTTTCATTCAGTCAGTAGCTTCAATCATTTCTGGTATATGAATAACATGATGTTTTTCAATGGCAAAAATCAATGAATATTGTAAATGCACAAACAGTAATTTCTCCGCATTGCAAGTTGCAATTCTGAAATTTTTTGCTTTTTCCTGCTCCTCTTAGCATGATAAAGAAGATTCAAAGAGAGTGAGATTCCAGCTCCTTTCATTCAGTCAGTAGCTTCAATCATTTCTGGACGTTTTTCAATGGCAAAAATCAATGAATATTGTAAATGCACAAACAGTAATTTCTCCGCATTGCAAGATGCAATTCTGAAATTTTTTGCTTTTTCCTGCTCCTCTTAGCATGATAAAGAAGATTCAAAGAGAGTGAGATGCCAGCTCCTTTCATTCAGTCAGTAGCTTCAATCATTTCTGGACGTTTTTCAATGGCAAAAATCAATGAATATTGTAAATGCACAAACAGTAATTTCTCCGCATTGCAAGGTGCAATTCTGAAATTTTTTGCTTTTTCCTGCTCCTCTTAGCATGATAAAGAAGATTCAAAGAGAGTGAGATGCCAGCTCCTTTCATTCAGTCAGTAGCTTCAATCATTTCTGGTATATGAATAACATGATGTTTTTCAATGGCAAAAATCAATGAATATTGTAAATGCACAAACAGTAATTTCTCCGCATTGCAAGGTGCAATTCTGAAATTTTTTGCTTTTTCCTGCTCCTCTTAGCATGATAAAGAAGATTCAAAGAGAGTGAGATGCCAGCTCCTTTCATTCAGTCAGTAGCTTCAATCATTTCTGGACGTTTTTCAATGGCAAAAATCAATGAATATTGTAAATGCACAAACTGTAATTTCTCCGCATTGCAAGGTGCAATTCTGAAATTTTTTGCTTTTTCCTGCTCCTCTTAGCATGATAAAGAAGATTCAAAGAGAGTGAGATGCAAGCTCCTTTCATTCAGTCAGTAGCTTCAGTCATTTCTGGACGTTTTTCAATGGCAAAAATCAATGAATATTGTAAATGCACAAACAGTAATTTCTCCGCATTGCAAGGTGCAATTCTGAAATTTTTTGCTTTTTCCTGCTCCTCTTAGCATGATAAAGAAGATTCAAAGAGAGTGAGATGCCAGCTCCTTTCATTCAGTCAGTAGCTTCAATCATTTCTGGTATATGAATAACATGATGTTTTTCAATGGCAAAAATCAATGAATATTGTAAATGCACAAACAGTAATTTCTCCGCATTGCAAGGTGCAATTCTGAAATTTTTTGCTTTTTCCTGCTCCTCTTAGCATGATAAAGAAGATTCAAAGAGAGTGAGATGCCAGCTCCTTTCATTCAGTCAGTAGCTTCAATCATTTCTGGACGTTTTTCAATGGCAAAAATCAATGAATATTGTAAATGCACAAACAGTAATTTCTCCGCATTGCAAGGTGCAATTCTGAAATTTTTTGCTTTTTCCTGCTTCTCTTAGCATGATAAAGAAGATTCAAAGAGAGTGAGATGCCAGCTCCTTTCATTCAGTCAGTAGCTTCAATCATTTCTGGTATATGAATAACATGATGTTTTTCAATGGCAAAAATCAATGAATATTGTAAATGCACAAACAGTAATTTCTCCGCATTGCAAGGTGCAATTCTGAAATTTTTTGCTTTTTCCTGCTCCTCTTAGCATGATAAAGAAGATTCAAAGAGAGTGAGATGCCAGCTCCTTTCATTCAGTCAGTAGCTTCAATCATTTCTGGACGTTTTTCAATGGCAAAAATCAATGAATATTGTAAATGCACAAACTGTAATTTCTCCGCATTGCAAGGTGCAATTCTGAAATTTTTTGCTTTTTCCTGCTCCTCTTAGCATGATAAAGAAGATTCAAAGAGAGTGAGATGCCAGCTCCTTTCATTCAGTCAGTAGCTTCAGTCATTTCTGGACGTTTTTCAATGGCAAAAATCAATGAATATTGTAAATGCACAAACAGTAATTTCTCCGCATTGCAAGGTGCAATTCTGAAATTTTTTGCTTTTTCCTGCTCCTCTTAGCATGATAAAGAAGATTCAAAGAGAGTGAGATGCCAGCTCCTTTCATTAAGTCAGTAGCTTCAAACATTTCTGGTATAAACATTTCTGGACGTTTTTCAATGGCAAAAATCAATGAATATTGTAAATGCACAAACAGTAATATCTCCACATTGCAAGGTGCAATTCTGAAATTTTTTGCTTTTTCCTGCTAATCCTAGCATGATAAAGAAGATTCAAATAGAGTGAGATGCCAGCTCCTTTCATTCAGTCAGTAGCTTCAAACATTTCTGGACGTTTTTCAATGGCAAAATTCAATGAATATTGTAAATGCACAAACAGTAATATCTCCACATTGCCAGGTGCAATTCTGAAATTTTTTGCTTTTTCCTGCTAATCCTAGCATGATAAAGAAGATTCAAAGAGAGTGAGATGCCAGCTCCTTTCATTCAGTCAGTAGCTTCAATCATTTCTGGACGTTTTTCAATGGCAAAAATCAATGAATATTGTAAATGCACAAACAGTAATTTCTCCGCATTGCAAGGTGCAATTCTGAAATTTTTTGCTTTTTCCTGCTCCTCTTAGCATGATAAAGAAGATTCAAAGAGAGTGAGATGCCAGCTCCTTTCATTCAGTCAGTAGCTTCAATCATTTCTGGACGTTTTTCAATGGCAAAAATCAATGAATATTGTAAATGCACAAACAGTAATTTCTCCGCATTGCAAGGTGCAATTCTGAAATTTTTTGCTTTTTCCTGCTCCTCTTAGCATGATAAAGAAGATTCAAAGAGAGTGAGATGCCAGCTCCTTTCATTCAGTCAGTAGCTTCAATCATTTCTGGTATATGAATAACATGATGTTTTTCAATGGCAAAAATCAATGAATATTGTAAATGCACAAACAGTAATTTCTCCGCATTGCAAGGTGCAATTCTGAAATTTTTTGCTTTTTCCTGCTCCTCTTAGCATGATAAAGAAGATTCAAAGAGAGTGAGATGCCAGCTCCTTTCATTCAGTCAGTAGCTTCAATCATTTCTGGACGTTTTTCAATGGCAAAAATCAATGAATATTGTAAATGCACAAACAGTAATTTCTCCGCATTGCAAGATGCAATTCTGAAATTTTTTGGTTTTTCCTGCTCCTCTTAGCATGATAAAGAAGATTCAAAGAGAGTGAGATGCCAGCTCCTTTCATTCAGTCAGTAGCTTCAGTCATTTCTGGACGTTTTTCAATGGCAAAAATCAATGAATATTGTAAATGCACAAACAGTAATTTCTCCGCATTGCAAGGTGCAATTCTGAAATTTTTTGCTTTTTCCTGCTCCTCTTAGCATGATAAAGAAGATTCAAAGAGAGTGAGATGCCAGCTCCTTTCTTTCAGTTAGTAGCTTCAAACATTTCTGGTATAAACATTTCTGGACGTTTTTCAATGGCAAAAATCAATGAATATTGTAAATGCACAAACAGTAATATCTCCACATTGCAAGGTGCAATGCTGAAATTTTTTGCTTTTTCCTGCTAATCCTAGCATGATAAAGAAGATTCAAATAGAGTGAGATGCCAGCTCCTTTCATTCAGTCAGTAGCTTCAAACATTTCTGGACGTTTTTCATTGGCAAAAATCAATGAATATTGTAAATGCACAAACAGTAATATCTCCACATTGCAAGGTGCAATTCTGAAATTTTTTGCTTTTTCCTGCTAATCCTAGCATGATAAAGAAGATTCAAAGAGAGTGAGATGTCAGCTCCTTTCATTCAGTCAGTAGCTTCAAACATTTCTGGTATATGAATAACATGATGTTTTTCAATGGCAAAAATCAATGAATATTGTAAATGCACAAACAGTAATATCTCCACATTGCAAGGTGCAATTCTGAAATTTTTTGCTTTTTCCTGCTAATCCTAGCATGATCAAGAAGATTCAAAGAGAGTGAGATGCCAGCTCCTTTCATTCAGTCAGTAGCTTCAAACATTTCTGGACGTTTTTCAATGGCAAAAATCAATGAATATTGTAAATGCACAAACAGTAATATCTCCACATTGCAAGGTGCAATTCTGAAATTTTTTGCTTTTTCCTGCTACTCCTAGCATGATAAAGAAGATTCAAAGAGAGTGAGATGCCAGCTCCTTTCATTCAGTCAGTAGCTTCAATCATTTCTGGACGTTTTTCAATGGCAAAAATCAATGAATATTGTAAATGCACAAACAGTAATTTCTCCGCATTGCAAGGTGCAATTCTGAATTTTTTTGCTTTTTCCTGCTCCTCTTAGCATTGTAAAGAAGATTCAAAGAGAGTGAGATGCCAGCTCCTTTCATTCAGTCAGTAGCTTCAGTCATTTCTGGACATTTTTCAATGGCAAAAATCAATGAATATTGTAAATGCACAAAAAGTAATTTCTCCGCATTGCAAGGTGCAATTCTGAATTTTTTTGCTTTTTCCTGCTCCTCTTAGCATGGTAAAGAAGATTCAAAGAGAGTGAGATGCCAGCTCCTTTCATTCAGTCAGTAGCTTCAGTCATTTCTGGACATTTTTCAATGGCAAAAATCAATGAATATTGTAAATGCACAAAAAGTAATTTCTCCGCATTGCAAGGTGCAATTCTGAAATTTTTTGCTTTTTCCTGCTCCTCTTAGCATGATAAAGAAGATTCAAAGAGAGTGAGATGCCAGCTCCTTTCATTCAGTCAGTAGCTTCAAACATTTCTGGTATAAACATTTCTGGACGTTTTTCAATGGCAAAAATCAATGAATATTGTAAATGCACAAACAGTAATATCTCCACATTGCAAGGTGCAATTCTGAAATTTTTTGCTTTTTCCTGCTAATCCTAGCATGATAAAGAAGATTCAAATAGAGTGAGATGCCAGCTCCTTTCATTCAGTCAGTAGCTTCAAACATTTCTGGACGTTTTTCAATGGCAAAATTCAATGAATATTGTAAATGCACAAACAGTAATATCTCCACATTGCAAGGTGCAATTCTGAAATTTTTTGCTTTTTCCTGCTAATCCTAGCATGATAAAGAAGATTCAAAGAGAGTGAGATGCCAGCTCCTTTCATTCAGTCAGTAGCTTCAATCATTTCTGGACGTTTTTCAATGGCAAAAATCAATGAATATTGTAAATGCACAAACAGTAATTTCTCCGCATTGCAAGGTGCAATTCTGAAATTTTTTGCTTTTTCCTGCTCCTCTTAGCATGATAAAGAAGATTCAAAGAGAGTGAGATGCCAGCTCCTTTCATTCAGTCAGTAGCTTCAATCATTTCTGGATGTTTTTCAATGGCAAAAATCAATGAATATTGTAAATGCACAAACAGTAATTTCTCCGCATTGCAAGGTGCAATTCTGAAATTTTTTGCTTTTTCCTGCTCCTCTTAGCATGATAAAGAAGATTCAAAGAGAGTGAGATGCCAGCTCCTTTCATTCAGTCAGTAGCTTCAATCATTTCTGGTATATGAATAACATGATGTTTTTCAATGGCAAAAATCAATGAATATTGTAAATGCACAAACAGTAATTTCTCCGCATTGCAAGGTGCAATTCTGAAATTTTTTGCTTTTTCCTGCTCCTCTTAGCATGATAAAGAAGATTCAAAGAGAGTGAGATGCCAGCTCCTTTCATTCAGTCAGTAGCTTCAATCATTTCTGGACGTTTTTCAATGGCAAAAATCAATGAATATTGTAAATGCACAAACAGTAATTTCTCCGCATTGCAAGATGCAATTCTGAAATTTTTTGCTTTTTCCTGCTCCTCTTAGCATGATAAAGAAGATTCAAAGAGAGTGAGATGCCAGCTCCTTTCATTCAGTCAGTAGCTTCAATCATTTCTGGACGTTTTTCAATGGCAAAAATCAATGAATATTGTAAATGCACAAACAGTAATTTCTCCGCATTGCAAGGTGCAATTCTGAAATTTTTTGCTTTTTCCTGCTCCTCTTAGCATGATAAAGAAGATTCAAAGAGAGTGAGATGCCAGCTCCTTTCATTCAGTCAGTAGCTTCAATCATTTCTGGTATATGAATAACATGATGTTTTTCAATGGCAAAAATCAATGAATATTGTAAATGCACAAACAGTAATTTCTCCGCATTGCAAGGTGCAATTCTGAAATTTTTTGCTTTTTCCTGCTCCTCTTAGCATGATAAAGAAGATTCAAAGAGAGTGAGATGCCAGCTCCTTTCATTGTCAGTAGCTTCAATCATTTCTGGACGTTTTTCAATGGCAAAAATCAATGAATATTGTAAATGCACAAACAGTAATTTCTCCGCATTGCAAGATGCAATTCTGAAATTTTTTGCTTTTTCCTGCTCCTCTTAGCATGATAAAGAAGATTCAAAGAGAGTGAGATGCCAGCTCCTTTCATTCAGTCAGTAGCTTCAGTCATTTCTGGACGTTTTTCAATGGCAAAAATCAATGAATATTGTAAATGCACAAACAGTAATTTCTCCGCATTGCAAAGTGCAATTCTGAAATTTTTTGCTTTTTCCTGCTCCTCTTAGCATGATAAAGAAGATTCAAAGAGAGTGAGATGCCAGCTCCTTTCATTCAGTCAGTAGCTTCAAACATTTCTGGTATAAACATTTCTGGATGTTTTTCAATGGCAAAAATCAATGAATATTGTAAATGCACAAACAGTAATATCTCCACATTGCAAGGTGCAATGCTGAAATTTTTTGCTTTTTCCTGCTAATCCTAGGATGATAAAGAAGATTCAAATAGAGTGAGATGCCAGCTCCTTTCATTCAGTCAGTAGCTTCAAACATTTCTGGACGTTTTTCAATGGCAAAAATCAATGAATATTATAAATGCACAAACAGTAATATCTCCACATTGCAAGGTGCAATTCTGAAATTTTTTGCTTTTTCCTGCTAATCCTAGCATGATAAAGAAGATTCAAAGAGAGTGAGATGTCAGCTCCTTTCATTCATTCAGTAGCTTCAAACATTTCTGGTATATGAATAACATGATGTTTTTCAATGGCAAAAATCAATGAATATTGTAAATGCACAAACAGTAATATCTCCACATTGCAAGGTGCAATTCTGAAATTTTTTGCTTTTTCCTGCTAATCCTAGCATGATAAAGAAGATTCAAAGAGAGTGAGATGCCAGCTCCTTTCATTCAGTCAGTAGCTTCAAACATTTCTGGACGTTTTTCAATGGCAAAAATCAATGAATATTGTAAATGCACAAACAGTAATATCTCCACATTGCAAGGTGCAATTCTGAAATTTTTTGCTTTTTCCTGCTACTCCTAGCATGATAAAGAAGATTCAAAGAGAGTGAGATGCCAGCTCCTTTCATTCAGTCAGTAGCTTCAAACATTTCTGGACGTTTTTCAATGGCAAAAATCAATGAATATTGTAAATGCACAAACAGTAATATCTCCACATTGCAAGGTGCAATTCTGAAATTTTTTGCTTTTTCCTGCTAATCCTAGCATGATAAAGAAGATTCAAAGAGAGTGAGATGCCAGCTCCTTTCATTCAGTCAGTAGCTTCAAACATTTCTGGACGTTTTTCAATGGCAAAAATCAATGAATATTGTAAATGCACAAACAGTAATTTCTCCGCATTGCAAGGTGCAATTCTGAAATTTTTTGCTTTTTCCTGCTCCTCTTAGCATGATAAAGAAGATTCAAAGAGAGTGAGATGCCAGCTCCTTTCATTCAGTCAGTAGCTTCAATCATTTCTGGTATATGAATAACATGATGTTTTTCAATGGCAAAAATCAATGAATATTGTAAATGCACAAACAGTAATTTCTCCGCATTGCAAGGTGCAATTCTGAAATTTTTTGCTTTTTCCTGCTCCTCTTAGCATGATAAAGAAGATTCAAAGAGAGTGAGATGCCAGCTCCTTTCATTCAGTCAGTAGCTTCAATCATTTCTGGACGTTTTTCAATGGCAAAAATCAATGAATATTGTAAATGCACAAACAGTAATTTCTCCGCATTGCAAGGTGCAATTCTGAAATTTTTTGCTTTTTCCTGCTCCTCTTAGCATGATAAACAAGATTCAAAGAGAGTGAGATGCCAGCTCCTTTCATTCAGTCAGTAGCTTCAATCATTTCTGGACGTTTTTCAATTGCAAAAATCAATGAATATTGTAAATGCACAAACAGTAATTTCTCCGCATTGCAAGGTGCAATTCTGAAATTTTTTGCTTTTTCCTGCTCCTCTTAGCATGATAAAGAAGATTCAAAGAGAGTGAGATGCCAGCTCCTTTCATTCAGTCAGTAGCTTCAAACATTTCTGGTATATGAATAACATGATGTTTTTCAATGGCAAAAATCAATGAATATTGTAAATGCACAAACAGTAATTTCTCCGCATTGCAAGGTGCAAGTCTGAAATTTTTTGCTTTTTCCTGCTCCTCTTAGCATGATAAAGAAGATTCAAAGAGAGTGAGATGCCAGCTACTTTCATTCAGTCAGTAGCTTCAATCATTTCTGGACGTTTTTCAATGGTAAAAATCAATGAATATTGTAAATGCACAAACAGTAATTTCTCCACATTGCAAGGTGCAATTCTGAAATTTTTTGCTTTTTCCTGCTCCTCTTAGCATGATAAAGAAGATTCAAAGAGAGTGAGATGCCAGCTCCTTTCATTCAGTCAGTAGCTTCAAACATTTCTGGTATATGAATAACATGATGTTTTTCAATGGCAAAAATCAATGAATATTGTAAATGCACAAACAGTAATTTCTCTGGATTGCAAGGTGCAATTCTGAAATGTTTTGCTTTTTCCTGCTCCTCTTAGCATGATAAAGAAGATTCAAAGAGAGTGAGATGCCAGCTACTTTCATTCAGTCAGTAGCTTCAATCATTTCTGGACGTTTTTCAATGGTAAAAATCAATGAATATTGTAAATGCACAAACAGTAATTTCTCCACATTGCAAGGTGCAATTCTGAAATTTTTTGCTTTTTCCTGCTCCTCTAAGCATGATAAAGAAGATTCAAAGAGAGTGAGATGCCAGCTCCTTTCATTCAGTCAGTAGCTTCAAACATTTCTGGTATATGAATAACATGATGTTTTTCAATGGCAAAAATCAATGAATATTGTAAATGCACAAACAGTAATTTCTCCGCATTGCAAGGTGCAATTCTGAAATTTTTTGCTTTTTCCTGCTCCTCTTAGCATGATAAAGAAGATTCAAAGAGAGTGAGATGCCAGCTCCTTTCATTCAGTCAGTAGCTTCAATCATTTCTGGACGTTTTTCAATGGCAAAAATCAATGAATATTGTAAATGCACAAACAGTAATTTCTCCGCATTGCAAGGTGCAATTCTGAAATTTTTTGCTTTTTCCTGCTCCTCTTAGCATGACAAAGAAGATTCAAAGAGAGTAAGATGCCAGCTCCTTTCATTCAGTCAGTAGCTTCTATCATTTCTGGTATATGAATAACATGATGTTTTTCAATGGCAAAAATCAATGAATATTGTAAATGCACAAACAGTAATTTCTCCGCATTGCAAGGTGCAATTCTGAAATTTTTTGCTTTTTCCTGCTCCTCTTAGCATGATAAAGAAGATTCAAAGAGAGTGAGATGCCAGCTCCTTTCATTCAGTCAGTAGCTTCAATCATTTCTGGATGTTTTTCAATGGCAAAAATCAATGAATATTGTAAATGCACAAACTGTAATTTCTCCGCATTGCAAGGTGCAATTCTGAAATTTTTTGCTTTTTCCTGCTCCTCTTAGCATGATAAAGAAGATTCAAAGAGAGTGAGATGCCAGCTCCTTTCATTCAGTCAGTAGCTTCAATCATTTCTGGACGTTTTTCAATGGCAAAAATCAATGAATATTGTAAATGCACAAACAGTAATTTCTCCGCATTGCAAGGTGCAATTCTGAAATTTTTTGCTTTTTCCTGCTCCTCTTAGCATGATAAAGAAGATTCAAAGAGAGTGAGATGCCAGCTCCTTTCATTCAGTCAGTACCTTCAATCATTTCTGGATGTTTTTCAATGGCAAAAATCAATGAATATTGTAAATGCACAAACAGTAATTTCTCCGCATTGCAAGGTGCAATTCTGAAATTTTTTGCTTTTTCCCGCTCCTCTTAGCATGATAAAGAAGATTCAAAGAGAGTGAGGTGCCAGCTCCTTTCATTCAGTCAGTAGCTTCAAACATTTCTGGTATATGAATAACATGTTTTTCAATGGCAAAAATCATTGAATATTGTAAATGCACAAACAGTAATTTCTCCGCATTGCAAGGTGCAATTCTGAAATTTTTTGATTTTTCCTGCTCCTCTTAGCATGATAGAGAAGATTCAAAGAGAGTGAGATGCCAGCTCCTTTCATTCAGTCAGTAGCTTCAATCATTTCTGGACGTTTTTCAATGGCAAAAATCAATGAATATTGTAAATGCACAAACAGTAATTTCTCCGCATTGCAAGGTGCAATTCTGAAATTTTTTGCTTTTTCCTGCTCCTCTTAGCATGATAAAGAAGATTCAAAGAGAGTGAGATGCCAGCTCCTTTCATTCAGTCAGTAGCTTCAATCATTTCTGGACGTTTTTCAATGGCAAAATCAATGAATATTGTAAATGCACAAACAGTAATTTCTCCGCATTGCAAAGTGCAATTCTGAAATTTTTTGCTTTTTCCTGCTCCTCTTAGCATGATAAAGAAGATTCAAAGAGAGTGAGATGCCAGCTCCTTTCATTCAGTCAGTAGCTTCAAACATTTCTGGTATAAACATTTCTGGATGTTTTTCAATGGCAAAAATCAATGAATATTGTAAATGCACAAACAGTAATATCTCCACATTGCAAGGTGCAATGCTGAAATTTTTTGCTTTTTCCTGCTAATCCTAGGATGATAAAGAAGATTCAAATAGAGTGAGATGCCAGCTCCTTTCATTCAGTCAGTAGCTTCAAACATTTCTGGACATTTTTCAATGGCAAAAATCAATGAATATTGTAAATGCACAAACAGTAATATCTCCACATTGCAAGGTGCAATTCTGAAATTTTTTGCTTTTTCCTGCTAATCCTAGCATGATAAAGAAGATTCAAAGAGAGTGAGATGTCAGCTCCTTTCATTCAGTCAGTAGCTTCAAACATTTCTGGTATATGAATAACATGATGTTTTTCAATGGCAAAAATCAATGAATATTGTAAATGCACAAACAGTAATATCTCCACATTGCAAGGTGCAATTCTGAAATTTTTTGCTTTTTCCTGCTAATCCTAGCATGATAAAGAAGATTCAAAGAGAGTGAGATGCCAGCTCCTTTCATTCAGTCAGTAGCTTCAAACATTTCTGGACGTTTTTCAATGGCAAAAATCAATGAATATTGTAAATGCACAAACAGTAATATCTCCACATTGCAAGGTGCAATTCTGAAATTTTTTGCTTTTTCCTGCTACTCCTAGCATGATAAAGAAGATTCAAAGAGAGTGAGATGCCAGCTCCTTTCATTCAGTCAGTAGATTCAAACATTTCTGGACGTTTTTCAATGGCAAAAATCAATGAATATTGTAAATGCACAAACAGTAATATCTCCACATTGCAAGGTGCAATTCTGAAATTTTTTGCTTTTTCCTGCTAATCCTAGCATGATAAAGAAGATTCAAAGAGAGTGAGATGCCAGCTCCTTTCATTCAGTCAGTAGCTTCAAACATTTCTGGACGTTTTTCAATGGCAAAAATCAATGAATATTGTAAATGCACAAACAGTAATTTCTCCGCATTGCAAGGTGCAATTCTGAAATTTTTTGCTTTTTCCTGCTCCTCTTAGCATGATAAAGAAGATTCAAAGAGAGTGAGATGCCAGCTCCTTTCATTCAGTCAGTAGCTTCAATCATTTCTGGTATATGAATAACATGATGTTTTTCAATGGCAAAAATCAATGAATATTGTAAATGCACAAACAGTAATTTCTCCGCATTGCAAGGTGCAATTCTGAAATTTTTTGCTTTTTCCTGCTCCTCTTAGCATGATAAAGAAGATTCAAAGAGAGTGAGATGCCAGCTCCTTTCATTCAGTCAGTAGCTTCAATCATTTCTGGACGTTTTTCAATGGCAAAAATCAATGAATATTGTAAATGCACAAACAGTAATTTCTCCGCATTGCAAGGTGCAATTCTGAAATTTTTTGCTTTTTCCTGCTCCTCTTAGCATGATAAACAAGATTCAAAGAGAGTGAGATGCCAGCTCCTTTCATTCAGTCAGTAGCTTCAATCATTTCTGGACGTTTTTCAATGGCAAAAATCAATGAATATTGTAAATGCACAAACAGTAATTTCTCCGCATTGCAAGGTGCAATTCTGAAATTTTTTGCTTTTTCCTGCTCCTCTTAGCATGATAAAGAAGATTCAAAGAGAGTGAGATGCCAGCTCCTTTCATTCAGTCAGTAGCTTCAAACATTTCTGGTATATGAATAACATGATGTTTTTCAATGGCAAAAATCAATGAATATTGTAAATGCACAAACAGTAATTTCTCCACATTGCAAGGTGCAAGTCTGAAATTTTTTGCTTTTTCCTGCTCCTCTTAGCATGATAAAGAAGATTCAAAGAGAGTGAGATGCCAGCTACTTTCATTCAGTCAGTAGCTTCAATCATTTCTGGACGTTTTTCAATGGTAAAAATCAATGAATATTGTAAATGCACAAACAGTAATTTCTCCACATTGCAAGGTGCAATTCTGAAATTTTTTGCTTTTTCCTGCTCCTCTTAGCATGATAAAGAAGATTCAAAGAGAGTGAGATGCCAGCTCCTTTCATTCAGTCAGTAGCTTCAAATATTTCTGGTATATGAATAACATGATGTTTTTCAATGGCAAAAATCAATGAATATTGTAAATGCACAAACAGTAATTTCTCTGGATTGCAAGGTGCAATTCTGAAATTTTTTGCTTTTTCCTGCTCCTCTTAGCATGATAAAGAAGATTCAAAGAGAGTGAGATGCCAGCTACTTTCATTCAGTCAGTAGCTTCAATCATTTCTGGACGTTTTTCAATGGTAAAAATCAATGAATATTGTAAATGCACAAACAGTAATTTCTCCACATTGCAAGGTGCAATTCTGAAATTTTTTGCTTTTTCCTGCTCCTCTAAGCATGATAAAGAAGATTCAAAGAGAGTGAGATGCCAGCTCCTTTCATTCAGTCAGTAGCTTCAAACATTTCTGGTATATGAATAACATGATGTTTTTCAATGGCAAAAATCAATGAATATTGTAAATGCACAAACAGTAATTTCTCCGCATTGCAAGGTGCAATTCTGAAATTTTTTGCTTTTTCCTGCTCCTCTTAGCATGATAAAGAAGATTCAAAGAGAGTGAGATGCCAGCTCCTTTCATTCAGTCAGTAGCTTCAATCATTTCTGGACGTTTTTCAATGGCAAAAATCAATGAATATTGTAAATGCACAAACAGCAATTTCTCCGCATTGCAAGGTGCAATTCTGAAATTTTTTGCTTTTTCCTGCTCCTCTTAGCATGACAAAGAAGATTCAAAGAGAGTAAGATGCCAGCTCCTTTCATTCAGTCAGTAGCTTCTATCATTTCTGGTATATGAATAACATGATGTTTTTCAATGGCAAAAATCAATGAATATTGTAAATGCACAAACAGTAATTTCTCCGCATTGCAAGGTGCAATTCTGAAATTTTTTGCTTTTTCCTGCTCCTCTTAGCATGATAAAGAAGATTCAAAGAGAGTGAGATGCCAGCTCCTTTCATTCAGTCAGTAGCTTCAATCATTTCTGGACGTTTTTCAATGGCAAAAATCAATGAATATTGTAAATGCACAAACAGTAATTTCTCCGCATTGCAAGGTGCAATTCTGAAATTTTTAGCTTTTTCCTGCTCCTCTTAGCATGATAAAGAAGATTCAAAGAGAGTGAGATGCCAGCTCCTTTCATTCAGTCAGTAGCTTCAATCATTTCTGGACGTTTTTCAATGGCAAAAATCAATGAATATTGTAAATGCACAAACAGTAATTTCTCCGCATTGCAAGGTGCAATTCTGAAATTTTTTGCTTTTTCCTGCTCCTCTTAGCATGATAAAGAAGATTCAAAGAGAGTGAGATGCCAGCTCCTTTCATTCAGTCAGTACCTTCAATCATTTCTGGATGTTTTTCAATGGCAAAAATCAATGAATATTGTAAATGCACAAACAGTAATTTCTCCGCATTGCAAGGTGCAATTCTGAAATTTTTTGCTTTTTCCCGCTCCTCTTAGCATGATAAAGAAGATTCAAAGAGAGTGAGGTGCCAGCTCCTTTCATTCAGTCAGTAGCTTCAAACATTTCTGGTATATGAATAACATGTTTTTCAATGGCAAAAATCATTGAATATTGTAAATGCACAAACATTAATTTCTCCGCATTGCAAGGTGCAATTCTGAAATTTTTTGATTTTTCCTGCTCCTCTTAGCATGATAGAGAAGATTCAAAGAGAGTGAGATGCCAGCTCCTTTCATTCAGTCAGTAGCTTCAATCATTTCTGGACGTTTTTCAATGGCAAAAATCAATGAATATTGTAAATGCACAAACAGTAATTTCTCCGCATTGCAAGGTGCAATTCTGAAATTTTTTGCTTTTTCCTGCTCCTCTTAGCATGATAAAGAAGATTCAAAGAGAGTGAGATGCCAGCTCCTTTCATTCAGTCAGTAGCTTCAATCATTTCTGGACGTTTTTCAATGGCAAAAATCAATGAATATTGTAAATGCACAAACAGTAATTTCTCCGCATTGCAAAGTGCAATTCTGAAATTTTTTGCTTTTTCCTGCTCCTCTTAGCATGATAAAGAAGATTCAAAGAGAGTGAGATGCCAGCTCCTTTCATTCAGTCAGTAGCTTCAAACATTTCTGGTATAAACATTTCTGGATGTTTTTCAATGGCAAAAATCAATGAATATTGTAAATGCACAAACAGTAATATCTCCACATTGCAAGGTGCAATGCTGAAATTTTTTGCTTTTTCCTGCTAATCCTAGGATGATAAAGAAGATTCAAATAGAGTGAGATGCCAGCTCCTTTCATTCAGTCAGTAGCTTCAAACATTTCTGGACATTTTTCAATGGCAAAAATCAATGAATATTGTAAATGCACAAACAGTAATATCTCCACATTGCAAGGTGCAATTCTGAAATTTTTTGTTTTTCCTGCTAATCCTAGCATGATAAAGAAGATTCAAAGAGAGTGAGATGTCAGCTCCTTTCATTCAGTCAGTAGCTTCAAACATTTCTGGTATATGAATAACATGATGTTTTTCAATGGCAAAAATCAATGAATATTGTAAATGCACAAACAGTAATATCTCCACATTGCAAGGTGCAATTCTGAAATTTTTTGCTTTTTCCTGCTAATCCTAGCATGATAAAGAAGATTCAAAGAGAGTGAGATGCCAGCTCCTTTCATTCAGTCAGTAGCTTCAAACATTTCTGGACGTTTTTCAATGGCAAAAATCAATGAATATTGTAAATGCACAAACAGTAATATCTCCACATTGCAAGGTGCAATTCTGAAATTTTTTGCTTTTTCCTGCTACTCCTAGCATGATAAAGAAGATTCAAAGAGAGTGAGATGCCAGCTCCTTTCATTCAGTCAGTAGCTTCAAACATTTCTGGACGTTTTTCAATGGCAAAAATCAATGAATATTGTAAATGCACAAACAGTAATATCTCCACATTGCAAGGTGCAATTCTGAAATTTTTTGCTTTTTCCTGCTAATCCTAGCATGATAAAGAAGATTCAAAGAGAGTGAGATGCCAGCTCCTTTCATTCAGTCAGTAGCTTCAAACATTTCTGGACGTTTTTCAATGGCAAAAATCAATGAATATTGTAAATGCACAAACAGTAATTTCTCCGCATTGCAAGGTGCAATTCTGAAATTTTTTGCTTTTTCCTGCTCCTCTTAGCATGATAAAGAAGATTCAAAGAGAGTGAGATGCCAGCTCCTTTCATTCAGTCAGTAGCTTCAATCATTTCTGGTATATGAATAACATGATGTTTTTCAATGGCAAAAATCAATGAATATTGTAAATGCACAAACAGTAATTTCTCCGCATTGCAAGGTGCAATTCTGAAATTTTTTGCTTTTTCCTGCTCCTCTTAGCATGATAAAGAAGATTCAAAGAGAGTGAGATGCCAGCTCCTTTCATTCAGTCAGTAGCTTCAATCATTTCTGGACGTTTTTCAATGGCAAAAATCAATGAATATTGTAAATGCACAAACAGTAATTTCTCCGCATTGCAAGGTGCAATTCTGAAATTTTTTGCTTTTTCCTGCTCCTCTTAGCATGATAAACAAGATTCAAAGAGAGTGAGATGCCAGCTCCTTTCATTCAGTCAGTAGCTTCAATCATTTCTGGACGTTTTTCAATGGCAAAAATCAATGAATATTGTAAATGCACAAACAGTAATTTCTCCGCATTGCAAGGTGCAATTCTGAAATTTTTTGCTTTTTCCTGCTCCTCTTAGCATGATAAAGAAGATTCAAAGAGAGTGAGATGCCAGCTCCTTTCATTCAGTCAGTAGCTTCAAACATTTCTGGTATATGAATAACATGATGTTTTTCAATGGCAAAAATCAATGAATATTGTAAATGCACAAACAGTAATTTCTCCACATTGCAAGGTGCAAGTATGAAATTTTTTGCTTTTTCCTGCTCCTCTTAGCATGATAAAGAAGATTCAAAGAGAGTGAGATGCCAGCTACTTTCATTCAGTCAGTAGCTTCAATCATTTCTGGACGTTTTTCAATGGTAAAAATCAATGAATATTGTAAATGCACAAACAGTAATTTCTCCACATTGCAAGGTGCAATTCTGAAATTTTTTGCTTTTTCCTGCTCCTCTTAGCATGATAAAGAAGATTCAAAGAGAGTGAGATGCCAGCTCCTTTCATTCAGTCAGTAGCTTCAAATATTTCTGGTATATGAATAACATGATGTTTTTCAATGGCAAAAATCAATGAATATTGTAAATGCACAAACAGTAATTTCTCTGGATTGCAAGGTGCAATCCTGAAATTTTTTGCTTTTTCCTGCTCCTCTTAGCATGATAAAGAAGATTCAAAGAGAGTGAGATGCCAGCTACTTTCATTCAGTCAGTAGCTTCAATCATTTCTGGACGTTTTTCAATGGTAAAAATCAATGAATATTGTAAATGCACAAACAGTAATTTCTCCACATTGCAAGGTGCAATTCTGAAATTTTTTGCTTTTTCCTGCTCCTCTAAGCATGATAAAGAAGATTCAAAGAGAGTGAGATGCCAGCTCCTTTCATTCAGTCAGTAGCTTCAAACATTTCTGGTATATGAATAACATGATGTTTTTCAATGGCAAAAATCAATGAATATTGTAAATGCACAAACAGTAATTTCTCCGCATTGCAAGGTGCAATTCTGAAATTTTTTGCTTTTTCCTGCTCCTCTTAGCATGATAAAGAAGATTCAAAGAGAGTGAGATGCCAGCTCCTTTCATTCAGTCAGTAGCTTCAATCATTTCTGGACGTTTTTCAATGGCAAAAATCAATGAATATTGTAAATGCACAAACAGCAATTTCTCCGCATTGCAAGGTGCAATTCTGAAATTTTTTGCTTTTTCCTGCTCCTCTTAGCATGACAAAGAAGATTCAAAGAGAGTAAGATGCCAGCTCCTTTCATTCAGTCAGTAGCTTCTATCATTTCTGGTATATGAATAACATGATGTTTTTCAATGGCAAAAATCAATGAATATTGTAAATGCACAAACAGTAATTTCTCCGCATTGCAAGGTGCAATTCTGAAATTTTTTGCTTTTTCCTTCTCCTCTTAGCATGATAAAGAAGATTCAAAGAGAGTGAGATGCCAGCTCCTTTCATTCAGTCAGTAGCTTCAATCATTTCTGGACGTTTTTCAATGGCAAAAATCAATGAATATTGTAAATGCACAAACAGTAATTTCTCCGCATTGCAAGGTGCAATTCTGAAATTTTTTGCTTTTTCCTGCTCCTCTTAGCATGATAAAGAAGATTCAAAGAGAGTGAGATGCCAGCTCCTTTCATTCAGTCAGTAGCTTCAATCATTTCTGGATGTTTTTCAATGGCAAAAATCAATGAATATTGTAAATGCACAAACTGTAATTTCTCCGCATTGCAAGGTGCAATTCTGAAATTTTTTGCTTTTTCCTGCTCCTCTTAGCATGATAAAGAAGATTCAAAGAGAGTGAGATGCCAGCTCCTTTCATTCAGTCAGTAGCTTCAATCATTTCTGGACGTTTTTCAATGGCAAAAATCAATGAATATTGTAAATGCACAAACAGTAATTTCTCCGCATTGCAAGGTGCAATTCTGAAATTTTTTGCTTTTTCCTGCTCCTCTTAGCATGATAAAGAAGATTCAAAGAGAGTGAGATGCCAACTCCTTTCATTCAGTCAGTACCTTCAATCATTTCTGGATGTTTTTCAATGGCAAAAATCAATGAATATTGTAAATGCACAAACAGTAATTTCTCCGCATTGCAAGGTGCAATTCTGAAATTTTTTGCTTTTTCCCGCTCCTCTTAGCATGATAAAGAAGATTCAAAGAGAGTGAGGTGCCAGCTCCTTTCATTCAGTCAGTAGCTTCAAACATTTCTGGTATATGAATAACATGTTTTTCAATGGCAAAAATCATTGAATATTGTAAATGCACAAACAGTAATTTCTCCGCATTGCAAGGTGCAATTCTGAAATTTTTTGATTTTTCCTGCTCCTCTTAGCATGATAAAGAAGATTCAAAGAGAGTGAGATGCCAGCTCCTTTCATTCAGTCAGTAGCTTCAATCATTTCTGGACGTTTTTCAATGGCAAAAATCAATGAATATTGTAAATGCACAAACAGTAATTTCTCCGCATTGCAAGGTGCAATTCTGAAATTTTTTGCTTTTTCCTGCTCCTCTTAGCATGATAAAGAAGATTCAAAGAGAGTGAGATGCCAGCTCCTTTCATTCAGTCAGTAGCTTCAATCATTTCTGGACGTTTTTCAATGGCAAAAATCAATGAATATTGTAAATGCACAAACAGTAATTTCTCCGCATTGCAAGGTGCAATTCTGAAATTTTTTGCTTTTTCCTGCTCCTCTTAGCATGATAAAGAAGATTCAAAGAGAGTGAGATGCCAGCTCCTTTCATTCAGTCAGTAGCTTCAAACATTTCTGGTATATGAATAACATGATGTTTTTCAATGGCAAAAATCAATGAATATTGTAAATGCACAAACAGTAATTTCTCCGCATTCCAAGGTGCAAGTCTGAAATTTTTTGCTTTTTCCTGCTCCTCTTAGCATGATAAAGAAGATTCAAAGAGAGTGAGATGCCAGCTACTTTCATTCAGTCAGTAGCTTCAATCATTTCTGGACGTTTTTCAATGGTAAAAATCAATGAATATTGTAAATGCACAAACAGTAATTTCTCCACATTGCAAGGTGCAATTCTGAAATTTTTTGCTTTTTCCTGCTCCTCTTAGCATGATAAAGAAGATTCAAAGAGAGTGAGATGCCAGCTCCTTTCATTCAGTCAGTAGCTTCAAACATTTCTGGTATATGAATAACATGATGTTTTTCAATGGCAAAAATCAATGAATATTGTAAATGCACAAACAGTAATTTCTCCGCATTGCAAGGTGCAATTCTGAAATTTTTTGCTTTTTCCTGCTCCGCTTAGCATGATAAAGAAGATTCAAAGAGAGTGAGATGCCAGCTCCTTTCATTCAGTCAGTAGCTTCAAACATTTCTGGTATATGAATAACATGATGTTTTTCAATGGCAAAAATCAATGAATATTGTAAATGCACAAAGAGTAATTTCTCCGCATTGCAAGATGCAATTCTGAAATTTTTTGCTTTTTCCTGCTCCTCTTAGCATGATAAAGAAGATTCAAAGAGAGTGAGATGCCAGCTCCTTTCATTCAGTCAGTAGCTTCAATCATTTCTGGACGTTTTTCAATGGCAAAAATCAATGAATATTGTAAATGCACAAACAGTAATTTCTCCGCATTGCAAGGTGCAATTCTGAAATTTTTTGCTTTTTCCTGCTCCTCTTAGCATGATAAAGAAGATTCAAAGAGAGTGAGATGCCAGCTCCTTTCATTCAGTCAGTAGCTTCAATCATTTCTGGACGTTTTTCAATGGCAAAAATCAATGAATATTGTAAATGCACAAACAGTAATTTCTCCGCATTGCAAGGTGCAATTCTGAAATTTTTTGCTTTTTCCTGCTCCTCTTAGCATGATAAAGAAGATTCAAAGAGAGTGAGATGCCAGCTCCTTTCATTCAGTCAGTAGCTTCAAACATTTCTGGTATATGAATAACATGATGTTTTTCAATGGCAAAAATCAATGAATATTGTAAATGCACAAACAGTAATTTCTCCGCATTGCAAGGTGCAATTCTGAAATTTTTTGCTTTTTCCTGCTCCTCTTAGCATGATAAAGAAGATTCAAAGAGAGTGAGATGCCAGCTCCTTTCATTCAGTCAGTAGCTTCAATCATTTCTGGACGTTTTTCAATGGCAAAAATCAATGAATATTGTAAATGCACAAACAGTAATTTCTCCGCATTGCAAGGTGCAATTCTGAAATTTTTTGCTTTTTCCTGCTCCTCTTAGCATGATAAAGAAGATTCAAAGAGATTGAGATGCCAGCTCCTTTCATTCAGTCAGTAGCTTCAATCATTTCTGGACGTTTTTCAATGGCAAAAATCAATGAATATTGTAAATGCACAAACAGTAATTTCTCCGCATTGCAAGGTGCAATTCTGAAATTTTTTGCTTTTTCCTGCTCCTCTTAGCATGACAAAGAAGATTCAAAGAGAGTAAGATGCCAGCTCCTTTCATTCAGTCAGTAGCTTCAATCATTTCTGGTATATGAATAACATGATGTTTTTCAATGGCAAAAATCAATGAATATTGTAAATGCACAAACAGTAATTTCTCCGCATTGCAAGGTGCAATTCTGAAATTTTTTGCTTTTTCCTGCTCCTCTTAGCATGATAAAGAAGATTCAAAGAGAGTGAGATGCCAGCTCCTTTCATTCAGTCAGTAGCTTCAATCATTTCTGGACGTTTTTCAATGGCAAAAATCAATGAATATTGTAAATGCACAAACAGTAATTTCTCCGCATTGCAAGGTGCAATTCTGAAATTTTTTGCTTTTTCCTGCTCCTCTTAGCATGATAAAGAAGATTCAAAGAGAGTGAGATGCCAGCTCCTTTCATTCAGTCAGTAGCTTCAATCATTTCTGGACGTTTTTCAATGGCAAAAATCAATGAATATTGTAAATGCACAAACAGTAATTTCTCCGCATTGCAAGGTGCAATTCTGAAATTTTTTGCTTTTTCCTGCTCCTCTTAGCATGATAAAGAAGATTCAAAGAGAGTGAGATGCCAGCTCCTTTCATTCAGTCAGTAGCTTCAAACATTTCTGGTATATGAATAACATGATGTTTTTCAATGGCAAAAATCAATGAATATTGTAAATGCACAAACAGTAATTTCTCCACATTGCAAGGTGCAAGTATGAAATTTTTTGCTTTTTCCTGCTCCTCTTAGCATGATAAAGAAGATTCAAAGAGAGTGAGATGCCAGCTACTTTCATTCAGTCAGTAGCTTCAATCATTTCTGGACGTTTTTCAATGGTAAAAATCAATGAATATTGTAAATGCACAAACAGTAATTTCTCCACATTGCAAGGTGCAATTCTGAAATTTTTTGCTTTTTCCTGCTCCTCTTAGCATGATAAAGAAGATTCAAAGAGAGTGAGATGCCAGCTCCTTTCATTCAGTCAGTAGCTTCAAATATTTCTGGTATATGAATAACATGATGTTTTTCAATGGCAAAAATCAATGAATATTGTAAATGCACAAACAGTAATTTCTCTGGATTGCAAGGTGCAATCCTGAAATTTTTTGCTTTTTCCTGCTCCTCTTAGCATGATAAAGAAGATTCAAAGAGAGTGAGATGCCAGCTACTTTCATTCAGTCAGTAGCTTCAATCATTTCTGGACGTTTTTCAATGGTAAAAATCAATGAATATTGTAAATGCACAAACAGTAATTTCTCCACATTGCAAGGTGCAATTCTGAAATTTTTTGCTTTTTCCTGCTCCTCTAAGCATGATAAAGAAGATTCAAAGAGAGTGAGATGCCAGCTCCTTTCATTCAGTCAGTAGCTTCAAACATTTCTGGTATATGAATAACATGATGTTTTTCAATGGCAAAAATCAATGAATATTGTAAATGCACAAACAGTAATTTCTCCGCATTGCAAGGTGCAATTCTGAAATTTTTTGCTTTTTCCTGCTCCTCTTAGCATGATAAAGAAGATTCAAAGAGAGTGAGATGCCAGCTCCTTTCATTCAGTCAGTAGCTTCAATCATTTCTGGACGTTTTTCAATGGCAAAAATCAATGAATATTGTAAATGCACAAACAGCAATTTCTCCGCATTGCAAGGTGCAATTCTGAAATTTTTTGCTTTTTCCTGCTCCTCTTAGCATGACAAAGAAGATTCAAAGAGAGTAAGATGCCAGCTCCTTTCATTCAGTCAGTAGCTTCTATCATTTCTGGTATATGAATAACATGATGTTTTTCAATGGCAAAAATCAATGAATATTGTAAATGCACAAACAGTAATTTCTCCGCATTGCAAGGTGCAATTCTGAAATTTTTTGCTTTTTCCTTCTCCTCTTAGCATGATAAAGAAGATTCAAAGAGAGTGAGATGCCAGCTCCTTTCATTCAGTCAGTAGCTTCAATCATTTCTGGACGTTTTTCAATGGCAAAAATCAATGAATATTGTAAATGCACAAACAGTAATTTCTCCGCATTGCAAGGTGCAATTCTGAAATTTTTTGCTTTTTCCTGCTCCTCTTAGCATGATAAAGAAGATTCAAAGAGAGTGAGATGCCAGCTCCTTTCATTCAGTCAGTAGCTTCAATCATTTCTGGATGTTTTTCAATGGCAAAAATCAATGAATATTGTAAATGCACAAACTGTAATTTCTCCGCATTGCAAGGTGCAATTCTGAAATTTTTTGCTTTTTCCTGCTCCTCTTAGCATGATAAAGAAGATTCAAAGAGAGTGAGATGCCAGCTCCTTTCATTCAGTCAGTAGCTTCAATCATTTCTGGACGTTTTTCAATGGCAAAAATCAATGAATATTGTAAATGCACAAACAGTAATTTCTCCGCATTGCAAGGTGCAATTCTGAAATTTTTTGCTTTTTCCTGCTCCTCTTAGCATGATAAAGAAGATTCAAAGAGAGTGAGATGCCAACTCCTTTCATTCAGTCAGTACCTTCAATCATTTCTGGATGTTTTTCAATGGCAAAAATCAATGAATATTGTAAATGCACAAACAGTAATTTCTCCGCATTGCAAGGTGCAATTCTGAAATTTTTTGCTTTTTCCCGCTCCTCTTAGCATGATAAAGAAGATTCAAAGAGAGTGAGGTGCCAGCTCCTTTCATTCAGTCAGTAGCTTCAAACATTTCTGGTATATGAATAACATGTTTTTCAATGGCAAAAATCATTGAATATTGTAAATGCACAAACAGTAATTTCTCCGCATTGCAAGGTGCAATTCTGAAATTTTTTGATTTTTCCTGCTCCTCTTAGCATGATAAAGAAGATTCAAAGAGAGTGAGATGCCAGCTCCTTTCATTCAGTCAGTAGCTTCAATCATTTCTGGACGTTTTTCAATGGCAAAAATCAATGAATATTGTAAATGCACAAACAGTAATTTCTCCGCATTGCAAGGTGCAATTCTGAAATTTTTTGCTTTTTCCTGCTCCTCTTAGCATGATAAAGAAGATTCAAAGAGAGTGAGATGCCAGCTCCTTTCATTCAGTCAGTAGCTTCAATCATTTCTGGACGTTTTTCAATGGCAAAAATCAATGAATATTGTAAATGCACAAACAGTAATTTCTCCGCATTGCAAGGTGCAATTCTGAAATTTTTTGCTTTTTCCTGCTCCTCTTAGCATGATAAAGAAGATTCAAAGAGAGTGAGATGCCAGCTCCTTTCATTCAGTCAGTAGCTTCAAACATTTCTGGTATATGAATAACATGATGTTTTTCAATGGCAAAAATCAATGAATATTGTAAATGCACAAACAGTAATTTCTCCGCATTCCAAGGTGCAAGTCTGAAATTTTTTGCTTTTTCCTGCTCCTCTTAGCATGATAAAGAAGATTCAAAGAGAGTGAGATGCCAGCTACTTTCATTCAGTCAGTAGCTTCAATCATTTCTGGACGTTTTTCAATGGTAAAAATCAATGAATATTGTAAATGCACAAACAGTAATTTCTCCACATTGCAAGGTGCAATTCTGAAATTTTTTGCTTTTTCCTGCTCCTCTTAGCATGATAAAGAAGATTCAAAGAGAGTGAGATGCCAGCTCCTTTCATTCAGTCAGTAGCTTCAAACATTTCTGGTATATGAATAACATGATGTTTTTCAATGGCAAAAATCAATGAATATTGTAAATGCACAAACAGTAATTTCTCCGCATTGCAAGGTGCAATTCTGAAATTTTTTGCTTTTTCCTGCTCCTCTTAGCATGATAAAGAAGATTCAAAGAGAGTGAGATGCCAGCTCCTTTCATTCAGTCAGTAGCTTCAAACATTTCTGGTATATGAATAACATGATGTTTTTCAATGGCAAAAATCAATGAATATTGTAAATGCACAAAGAGTAATTTCTCCGCATTGCAAGGTGCAATTCTGAAATTTTTTGCTTTTTCCTGCTCCTCTTAGCATGATAAAGAAGATTCAAAGAGAGTGAGATGCCAGCTCCTTTCATTCAGTCAGTAGCTTCAATCATTTCTGGACGTTTTTCAATGGCAAAAATCAATGAATATTGTAAATGCACAAACAGTAATTTCTCCGCATTGCAAGGTGCAATTCTGAAATTTTTTGCTTTTTCCTGCTCCTCTTAGCATGATAAAGAAGATTCAAAGAGAGTGAGATGCCAGCTCCTTTCATTCAGTCAGTAGCTTCAATCATTTCTGGACGTTTTTCAATGGCAAAAATCAATGAATATTGTAAATGCACAAACAGTAATTTCTCCGCATTGCAAGGTGCAATTCTGAAATTTTTTGCTTTTTCCTGCTCCTCTTAGCATGATAAAGAAGATTCAAAGAGAGTGAGATGCCAGCTCCTTTCATTCAGTCAGTAGCTTCAATCATTTCTGGACGTTTTTCAATGGCAAAAATCAATGAATATTGTAAATGCACAAACAGTAATTTCTCCGCATTGCAAGGTGCAATTCTGAAATTTTTTGCTTTTTCCTGCTCCTCTTAGCATGATAAAGAAGATTCAAAGAGAGTGAGATGCCAGCTCCTTTCATTCAGTCAGTAGCTTCAAACATTTCTGGTATATGAATAACATGATGTTTTTCAATGGCAAAAATCAATGAATATTGTAAATGCACAAACAGTAATTTCTCCGCATTCCAAGGTGCAAGTCTGAAATTTTTTGCTTTTTCCTGCTCCTCTTAGCATGATAAAGAAGATTCAAAGAGAGTGAGATGCCAGCTACTTTCATTCAGTCAGTAGCTTCAATCATTTCTGGACGTTTTTCAATGGTAAAAATCAATGAATATTGTAAATGCACAAACAGTAATTTCTCCACATTGCAAGGTGCAATTCTGAAATTTTTTGCTTTTTCCTGCTCCTCTTAGCATGATAAAGAAGATTCAAAGAGAGTGAGATGCCAGCTCCTTTCATTCAGTCAGTAGCTTCAAACATTTCTGGTATATGAATAACATGATGTTTTTCAATGGCAAAAATCAATGAATATTGTAAATGCACAAACAGTAATTTCTCCGCATTGCAAGGTGCAATTCTGAAATTTTTTGCTTTTTCCTGCTCCTCTTAGCATGATAAAGAAGATTCAAAGAGAGTGAGATGCCAGCTCCTTTCATTCAGTCAGTAGCTTCAAACATTTCTGGTATATGAATAACATGATGTTTTTCAATGGCAAAAATCAATGAATATTGTAAATGCACAAAGAGTAATTTCTCCGCATTGCAAGGTGCAATTCTGAAATTTTTTGCTTTTTCCTGCTCCTCTTAGCATGATAAAGAAGATTCAAAGAGAGTGAGATGCCAGCTCCTTTCATTCAGTCAGTAGCTTCAATCATTTCTGGACGTTTTTCAATGGCAAAAATCAATGAATATTGTAAATGCACAAACAGTAATTTCTCCGCATTGCAAGGTGCAATTCTGAAATTTTTTGCTTTTTCCTGCTCCTCTTAGCATGATAAAGAAGATTCAAAGAGAGTGAGATGCCAGCTCCTTTCATTCAGTCAGTAGCTTCAATCATTTCTGGACGTTTTTCAATGGCAAAAATCAATGAATATTGTAAATGCACAAACAGTAATTTCTCCGCATTGCAAGGTGCAATTCTGAAATTTTTTGCTTTTTCCTGCTCCTCTTAGCATGATAAAGAAGATTCAAAGAGAGTGAGATGCCAGCTCCTTTCATTCAGTCAGTAGCTTCAAACATTTCTGGTATATGAATAACATGATGTTTTTCAATGGCAAAAATCAATGAATATTGTAAATGCACAAACAGTAATTTCTCCGCATTGCAAGGTGCAATTCTGAAATTTTTTGCTTTTTCCTGCTCCTCTTAGCATGATAAAGAAGATTCAAAGAGAGTGAGATGCCAGCTCCTTTCATTCAGTCAGTAGCTTCAATCATTTCTGGACGTTTTTCAATGGCAAAAATCAATGAATATTGTAAATGCACAAACAGTAATTTCTCCGCATTGCAAGGTGCAATTCTGAAATTTTTTGCTTTTTCCTGCTCCTCTTAGCATGATAAAGAAGATTCAAAGAGAGTGAGATGCCAGCTCCTTTCATTCAGTCAGTAGCTTCAATCATTTCTGGACGTTTTTCAATGGCAAAAATCAATGAATATTGTAAATGCACAAACAGTAATTTCTCCGCATTGCAAGGTGCAATTCTGAAATTTTTTGCTTTTTCCTGCTCCTCTTAGCATGACAAAGAAGATTCAAAGAGAGTAAGATGCCAGCTCCTTTCATTCAGTCAGTAGCTTCAATCATTTCTGGTATATGAATAACATGATGTTTTTCAATGGCAAAAATCAATGAATATTGTAAATGCACAAACAGTAATTTCTCCGCATTGCAAGGTGCAATTCTGAAATTTTTTGCTTTTTCCTGCTCCTCTTAGCATGATAAAGAAGATTCAAAGAGAGTGAGATGCCAGCTCCTTTCATTCAGTCAGTAGCTTCAATCATTTCTGGACGTTTTTCAATGGCAAAAATCAATGAATATTGTAAATGCACAAACAGTAATTTCTCCGCATTGCAAGGTGCAATTCTGAAATTTTTTGCTTTTTCCTGCTCCTCTTAGCATGATAAAGAAGATTCAAAGAGAGTGAGATGCCAGCTCCTTTCATTCAGTCAGTAGCTTCAATCATTTCTGGACGTTTTTCAATGGCAAAAATCAATGAATATTGTAAATGCACAAACAGTAATTTCTCCGCATTGCAAGGTGCAATTCTGAAATTTTTTGCTTTTTCCTGCTCCTCTTAGCATGATAAAGAAGATTCAAAGAGAGTGAGATGCCAGCTCCTTTCATTCAGTCAGTAGCTTCAAACATTTCTGGTATATGAATAACATGATGTTTTTCAATGGCAAAAATCAATGAATATTGTAAAAGCACAAACAGTAATTTCTCCGCATTGCAAGGTGCAATTCTGAAATTTTTTGCTTTTTCCTGCTCCTCTTAGCATGATAAAGAAGATTCAAAGAGAGTGAGATGCCAGCTCCTTTCATTCAGTCAGTAGCTTCAATCATTTCTGGACGTTTTTCAATGGCAAAAATCAATGAATATTGTAAATGCACAAACAGTAATTTCTCCGCATTGCAAGGTGCAATTCTGAAATTTTTTGTTTTTTCCTGCTCCTCTTAGCATGATAAAGAAGATTCAAAGAGAGTGAGATGCCAGCTCCTTTCATTCAGTCAGTAGCTTCAATCATTTCTGGTATATGAATAACATGATGTTTTTCAATGGCAAAAATCAATGAATATTGTAAATGCACAAACAGTAATTTCTCCGCATTGCAAGTTGCAATTCTGAAATTTTTTGCTTTTTCCTGCTCCTCTTAGCATGATAAAGAAGATTCAAAGAGAGTGAGATGCCAGCTCCTTTCATTCAGTCAGTAGCTTCAATCATTTCTGGACGTTTTTCAATGGCAAAAATCAATGAATATTGTAAATGCACAAACAGTAATTTCTCCGCATTGCAAGGTGCAATTCTGAAATTTTTTGCTTTTTCCTGCTCCTCTTAGCATGATAAAGAAGATTCAAAGAGAGTGAGATGCCAGCTCCTTTCATTCAGTCAGTAGCTTCAATCATTTCTGGACGTTTTTCAATGGCAAAAATCAATGAATATTGTAAATGCACAAACAGTAATTTCTCCGCATTGCAAGGTGCAATTCTGAAATTTTTTGCTTTTTCCTGCTCCTCTTAGCATGATAAAGAAGATTCAAAGAGAGTGAGATGCCAGCTCCTTTCATTCAGTCAGTAGCTTCAAACATTTCTGGTATATGAATAACATGATGTTTTTCAATGGCAAAAATCAATGAATATTGTAAAAGCACAAACAGTAATTTCTCCGCATTGCAAGGTGCAATTCTGAAATTTTTTGCTTTTTCCTGGTCCTCTTAGCATGATAAAGAAGATTCAAAGAGAGTGAGATGCCAGCTCCTTTCATTCAGTCAGTAGCTTCAATCATTTCTGGACGTTTTTCAATGGCAAAAATCAATGAATATTGTAAATGCACAAACAGTAATTTCTCCGCATTGCAAGGTGCAATTCTGAAATTTTTTGCTTTTTCCTGCTCCTCTTAGCATGATAAAGAAGATTCAAAGAGAGTGAGATGCCAGCTCCTTTCATTCAGTCAGTAGCTTCAATCATTTCTGGTATATGAATAACATGATGTTTTTCAATGGCAAAAATCAATGAATATTGTAAATGCACAAACAGTAATTTCTCCGCATTGCAAGTTGCAATTCTGAAATTTTTTGCTTTTTCCTGCTCCTCTTAGCATGATAAAGAAGATTCAAAGAGAGTGAGATGCCAGCTCCTTTCATTCAGTCAGTAGCTTCAATCATTTCTGGACGTTTTTCAATGGCAAAAATCAATGAATATTGTAAATGCACAAACAGTAATTTCTCCGCATTGCAAGGTGCAATTCTGAAATTTTTTGCTTTTTCCTGCTCCTCTTAGCATGATAAAGAAGATTCAAAGAGAGTGAGATGCCAGCTCCATTCATTCAGTCAGTAGCTTCAATCATTTCTGGACGTTTTTCAATGGCAAAAATCAATGAATATTGTAAATGCACAAACAGTAATTTCTCCGCATTGCAAGGTGCAATTCTGAAATTTTTTGCTTTTTCCTGCTCCTCTTAGCATGATAAAGAAGATTCAAAGAGAGTGAGATGCCAGCTCCTTTCATTCAGTCAGTAGCTTCAAACATTTCTGGTATATGAATAACATGATGTTTTTCAATGGCAAAAATCAATGAATATTGTAAAAGCACAAACAGTAATTTCTCCGCATTGCAAGGTGCAATTCTGAAATTTTTTGCTTTTTCCTGCTCCTCTTAGCATGATAAAGAAGATTCAAAGAGAGTGAGATGCCAGCTCCTTTCATTCAGTCAGTAGCTTCAATCATTTCTGGACGTTTTTCAATGGCAAAAATCAATGAATATTGTAAATGCACAAACAGTAATTTCTCCGCATTGCAAGGTGCAATTCTGAAATTTTTTGCTTTTTCCTGCTCCTCTTAGCATGATAAAGAAGATTCAAAGAGAGTGAGATGCCAGCTCCTTTCATTCAGTCAGTAGCTTCAATCATTTCTGGTATATGAATAACATGATGTTTTTCAATGGCAAAAATCAATGAATATTGTAAATGCACAAACAGTAATTTCTCCACATTGCAAGGTGCAATTCTGAAATTTTTTGCTTTTTCCTGCTCCTCTTAGCATGATAAAGAAGATTCAAAGAGAGTGAGATGCCAGCTCCTTTCATTCAGTCAGTAGCTTCAATCATTTCTGGACGTTTTTCAATGGCAAAAATCAATGAATATTGTAAATGCACAAACAGTAATTTCTCCGCATTGCAAGGTGCAATTCTGAAATTTTTTGCTTTTTCCTGCTCCTCTTAGCATGATAAAGAAGATTCAAAGAGAGCGAGATGCCAGCTCCTTTCATTCAGTCAGTAGCTTCAATCATTTCTGGCATATGAATAACATGATGTTTTTCAATGGCAAAAATCAATGAATATTGTAAATGCACAAACAGTAATTTCTCCGCATTGCAAGGTGCAATTCTGAAATTTTTTGCTTTTTCCTGCTCCTCTTAGCATGATAAAGAAGATTCAAAGAGAGTGAGATGCCAGCTCCTTTCATTCAGTCAGTAGCTTCAATCATTTCTGGACGTTTTTCAATGGCAAAAATCAATGAATATTGTAAATGCACAAACAGTAATTTCTCCGCATTGCAAGGTGCAATTCTGAAATTTTTTGCTTTTTCCTGCTCCTCTTAGCATGATAAAGAAGATTCAAAGAGAGTGAGATGCCAGCTCCTTTCATTCAGTCAGTAGCTTCAATCATTTCTGGACGTTTTTCAATGGCAAAAATCAATGAATATTGTAAATGCACAAACAGTAATTTCTCCGCATTGCAAGGTGCAATTCTGAAATTTTTTGCTTTTTCCTGCTCCTCTTAGCATGATAAAGAAGATTCAAAGAGAGTGAGATGCCAGCTCCTTGCATTCAGTCAGTAGCTTCAATCATTTCTGGTATATGAATAACATGATGTTTTTCAATGGCAAAAATCAATGAATATTGTAAATGCACAAACAGTAATTTCTCCGCATTGCAAGGTGCAATTCTGAAATTTTTTGCTTTTTCCTGCTCCTCTTAGCATAATAAAGAAGATTCAAAGAGAGTGAGATGCCAGCTCCTTTCATTCAGTCAGCAGCTTCAATCATTTCTGGACATTTTTCAATGGCAAAAATTAATGAATATTGTAAATGCACAAACAGTAATTTCTCCGCATTGCAAGGTGCAATTCTGAAATTTTTTGCTTTTTCCTGCTCCTCTTAGCATGATAAAGAAGATTCAAAGAGAGTGAGATGCCAGCTCCTTTCATTCAGTCAGTAGCTTCAAACATTTCTGGTATATGAATAACATGATGTTTTTCAATGGCAAAAATCAATGAATATTGTAAAAGCACAAACAGTAATTTCTCCGCATTGCAAGGTGCAATTCTGAAATTTTTTGCTTTTTCCTGCTCCTCTTAGCATGATAAAGAAGATTCAAAGAGAGTGAGATGCCAGCTCCTTTCATTCAGTCAGTAGCTTCAATCATTTCTGGACGTTTTTCAATGGCAAAAATCAATGAATATTGTAAATGCACAAACAGTAATTTCTCCGCATTGCAAGGTGCAATTCTGAAATTTTTTGCTTTTTCCTGCTCCTCTTAGCATGATAAAGAAGATTCAAAGAGAGTGAGATGCCAGCTCCTTTCATTCAGTCAGTAGCTTCAATCATTTCTGGTATATGAATAACATGATGTTTTTCAATGGCAAAAATCAATGAATATTGTAAATGCACAAACAGTAATTTCTCCGCATTGCAAGTTGCAATTCTGAAATTTTTTGCTTTTTCCTGCTCCTCTTAGCATGATAAAGAAGATTCAAAGAGAGTGAGATGCCAGCTCCTTTCATTCAGTCAGTAGCTTCAATTATTTCTGGACGTTTTTCAATGGCAAAAATCAATGAATATTGTAAATGCACAAACAGTAATTTCTCCGCATTGCAAGGTGCAATTCTGAAATTTTTTGCTTTTTCCTGCTCCTCTTAGCATGATAAAGAAGATTCAAAGAGAGTGAGATGCCAGCTCCTTTCATTCAGTCAGTTGCTTCAATCATTTCTGGACGTTTTTCAATGGCAAAAATCAATGAATATTGTAAATGCACAAACAGTAATTTCTCCGCATTGCAAGGTGCAATTCTGAAATTTTTTGCTTTTTCCTGCTCCTCTTAGCATGATAAAGAAGATTCAAAGAGAGTGAGATGCCAGCTCCTTTCATTCAGTCAGTAGCTTCAATCATTTCTGGACGTTTTTCAATGGCAAAAATCAATGAATATTGTAAATGCACAAACAGTAATTTCTCCGCATTGCAAGGTGCAATTCTGAAATTTTTTGCTTTTTCCTGCTCCTCTTTGCATGATAAAGAAGATTCAAAGAGAGTGAGATGCCAGCTCCTTTCATTCAGTCAGAAGCTTCAATCATTTCTGGTATATGAATAACATGATGTTTTTCAATGGCAAAAATCAATGAATATTGTAAATGCACAAACAGTAATTTCTCCGCATTGCAAGGTGCAATTCTGAAATTTTTGGCTTTTTCCTGCTCCTCTTAGCATGATAAAGAAGATTCAAAGAGAGTGAGATGCCAGCTCCTTTCATTCAGTCAGTAGCTTCAAACATTTCTGGTATATGAATAACATGATGTTTTTCAATGGCAAAAATCAATGAATATTGTAAATGCACAAACAGTAATTTCTCCGCATTGCAAGGTGCAATTCTGAAATTTTTTGCTTTTTCCTGCTCCTCTTAGCATGATAAAGAAGATTCAAAGAGAGTGAGATGCCAGCTCCTTTCATTCAGTCAGTAGCTTCAATCATTTCTGGACGTTTTTCAATGGCAAAAATCAATGAATATTGTAAATGCACAAACAGTAATTTCTCCGCATTGCAAGGTGCAATTCTGAAATTTTTTGCTTTTTCCTGCTCCTCTTAGCATGATAAAGAAGATTCAAAGAGAGTGAGATGCCAGCTCCTTTCATTCAGTCAGTAGCTTCAATCATTTCTGGACGTTTTTCAATGGCAAAAATCAATGAATATTGTAAATGCACAAACAGTAATTTCTCCGCATTGCAAGGTGCAATTCTGAAATTTTTTGCTTTTTCCTGCTCCTCTTAGCATGATAAAGAAGATTCAAAGAGAGTGAGATGCCAGCTCCTTTCATTCAGTCAGTAGCTTCAATCATTTCTGGACGTTTTTCAATGGCAAAAATCAATGAATATTGTAAATGCACAAACAGTAATTTCTCCGCATTGCAAGGTGCAATTCTGAAATTTTTTGCTTTTTCCTGCTCCTCTTAGCATGATAAAGAAGATTCAAAGAGAGTGAGATGCCAGCTCCTTTCATTCAGTCAGTAGCTTCAATCATTTCTGGTATATGAATAACATGATGTTTTTCAATGGCAAAAATCAATGAATATTGTAAATGCACAAACAGTAATTTCTCCGCATTGCAAGTTGCAATTCTGAAATTTTTTGCTTTTTCCTGCTCCTCTTAGCATGATAAAGAAGATTCAAAGAGAGTGAGATGCCAGCTCCTTTCATTCAGTCAGTAGCTTCAATCATTTCTGGACGTTTTTCAATGGCAAAAATCAATGAATATTGTAAATGCACAAACAGTAATTTCTCCGCATTGCAAGGTGCAATTCTGAAATTTTTTGCTTTTTCCTGCTCCTCTTAGCATGATAAAGAAGATTCAAAGAGAGTGAGATGCCAGCTCCTTTCATTCAGTCAGTAGCTTCAATCATTTCTGGACGTTTTTCAATGGCAAAAATCAATGAATATTGTAAATGCACAAACAGTAATTTCTCCGCATTGCAAGGTGCAATTCTGAAATTTTTTGCTTTTTCCTGCTCCTCTTAGCATGATAAAGAAGATTCAAAGAGAGTGAGATGCCAGCTCCTTTCATTCAGTCAGTAGCTTCAAACATTTCTGGTATATGAATAACATGATGTTTTTCAATGGCAAAAATCAATGAATATTGTAAATGCACAAACAGTAATTTCTCCGCATTGCAAGGTGCAATTCTGAAATTTTTTGCTTTTTCCTGCTCCTCTTAGCATGATAAAGAAGATTCAAAGAGAGTGAGATGCCAGCTCCTTTCATTCAGTCAGTAGCTTCAATCATTTCTGGACGTTTTTCAATGGCAAAAATCAATGAATATTGTAAATGCACAAACAGTAATTTCTCCGCATTGCAAGGTGCAATTCTGAAATTTTTTGCTTTTTCCTGCTCCTCTTAGCATGATAAAGAAGATTCAAAGAGAGTGAGATGCCAGCTCCTTTCATTCAGTCAGTAGCTTCAATCATTTCTGGTATATGAATAACATGATGTTTTTCAATGGCAAAAATCAATGAATATTGTAAATGCAAAAACAGTAATTTCTCCGCATTGCAAGTTGCAATTCTGAAATTTTTTGCTTTTTCCTGCTCCTCTTAGCATGATAAAGAAGATTCAAAGAGAGTGAGATGCCAGCTCCTTTCATTCAGTCAGTAGCTTCAATCATTTCTGGACGTTTTTCAATGGCAAAAATCAATGAATATTGTAAATGCACAAACAGTAATTTCTCCGCATTGCAAGGTGCAATTCTGAAATTTTTTGCTTTTTCCTGCTCCTCTTAGCATGATAAAGAAGATTCAAAGAGAGTGAGATGCCAGCTCCTTTCATTCAGTCAGTAGCTTCAATCATTTCTGGACGTTTTTCAATGGCAAAAATCAATGAATATTGTAAATGCACAAACAGTAATTTCTCCGCATTGCAAGGTGCAATTCTGAAATTTTTTGCTTTTTCCTGCTCCTCTTAGCATGATAAAGAAGATTCAAAGAGAGTGAGATGCCAGCTCCTTTCATTCAGTCAGTAGCTTCAAACATTTTTGGTATATGAATAACATGATGTTTTTCAATGGCAAAAATCAATGAATATTGTAAAAGCACAAACAGTAATTTCTCCGCATTGCAAGGTGCAATTCTGAAATTTTTTGCTTTTTCCTGCTCCTCTTAGCATGATAAAGAAGATTCAAAGAGAGTGAGATGCCAGCTCCTTTCATTCAGTCAGTAGCTTCAATCATTTCTGGACGTTTTTCAATGGCAAAAATCAATGAATATTGTAAATGCACAAACAGTAATTTCTCCGCATTGCAAGGTGCAATTCTGAAATGTTTTGCTTTTTCCTGCTCCTCTTAGCATGATAAAGAAGATTCAAAGAGAGTGAGATGCCAGCTCCTTTCATTCAGTCAGTAGCTTCAATCATTTCTGGTATATGAATAACATGATGTTTTTCAATGGCAAAAATCAATGAATATTGTAAATGCACAAACAGTAATTTCTCCACATTGCAAGGTGCAATTCTGAAATTTTTTGCTTTTTCCTGCTCCTCTTAGCATGATAAAGAAGATTCAAAGAGAGTGAGATGCCAGCTCCTTTCATTCAGTCAGTAGCTTCAATCATTTCTGGACGTTTTTCAATGGCAAAAATCAATGAATATTGTAAATGCACAAACAGTAATTTCTCCGCATTGCAAGGTGCAATTCTGAAATTTTTTGCTTTTTCCTGCTCCTCTTAGCATGATAAAGAAGATTCAAAGAGAGCGAGATGCCAGCTCCTTTCATTCAGTCAGTAGCTTCAATCATTTCTGGTATATGAATAACATGATGTTTTTCAATGGCAAAAATCAATGAATATTGTAAATGCACAAACAGTAATTTCTCCGCATTGCAAGGTGCAATTCTGAAATTTTTTGCTTTTTCCTGCTCCTCTTAGCATGATAAAGAAGATTCAAAGAGAGTGAGATGCCAGCTCCTTTCATTCAGTCAGTAGCTTCAATCATTTCTGGACGTTTTTCAATGGCAAAAATCAATGAATATTGTAAATGCACAAACAGTAATTTCTCCGCATTGCAAGGTGCAATTCTGAAATTTTTTGCTTTTTCCTGCTCCTCTTAGCATGATAAAGAAGATTCAAAGAGAGTGAGATGCCAGCTCCTTTCATTCAGTCAGTAGCTTCAAACATTTCTGGTATATGAATAACATGATGTTTTTCAATGGCAAAAATCAATGAATATTGTAAATGCACAAACAGTAATTTCTCCGCATTGCAAGGTGCAATTCTGAAATTTTTTGCTTTTTCCTGCTCCTCTTAGCATGATAAAGAAGATTCAAAGAGAGTGAGATGCCAGCTCCTTTCATTCAGTCAGTAGCTTCAATCATTTCTGGACGTTTTTCAATGGCAAAAATCAATGAATATTGTAAATGCACAAACAGTAATTTCTCCGCATTGCAAGGTGCAATTCTGAAATTTTTTGCTTTTTCCTGCTCCTCTTAGCATGATAAAGAAGATTCAAAGAGAGTGAGATGCCAGCTCCTTTCATTCAGTCAGTAGCTTCAATCATTTCTGGACGTTTTTCAATGGCAAAAATCAATGAATATTGTAAATGCACAAACAGTAATTTCTCCGCATTGCAAGGTGCAATTCTGAAATTTTTTGCTTTTTCCTGCTCCTCTTAGCATGATAAAGAAGATTCAAAGAGAGTGAGATGCCAGCTTCTTTCATTCAGTCAGTAGCTTCAAACATTTCTGGGATATGAATAACATGATGTTTTTCAATGGCAAAAATTAATGAATATTGTAAATGCACAAACAGTAATTTCTCCGCATTGCAAGGTGCAATTCTGAAATTTTTTGCTTTTTCCTGCTCCTCTTAGCATGATAAAGAAGATTCAAAGAGAGTGAGATGCCAGCTCCTTTCATTCAGTCAGTAGCTTCAATCATTTCTGGACGTTTTTCAATGGCAAAAATCAATGAATATTGTAAATGCACAAACAGTAATTTCTCCGCATTGCAAGGTGCAATTCTGAAATTTTTTGCTTTTTCCTGCTCCTCTTAGCATGATAAAGAAGATTCAAAGAGAGTGAGATGCCAGCTCCTTTCATTCAGTCAGTAGCTTCAATCATTTCTGGACGTTTTTCAATGGCAAAAATCAATGAATATTGTAAATGCACAAACAGTAATTTCTCCGCATTGCAAGGTGCAATTCTGAAATTTTTTGCTTTTTCCTGCTCCTCTTAGCATGATAAAGAAGATTCAAAGAGAGTGAGATGCCAGCTCCTTTCATTCAGTCAGTAGCTTCAATCATTTCTGGACGTTTTTCAATGGCAAAAATCAATGAATATTGTAAATGCACAAACAGTAATTTCTCCGCATTGCAAGGTGCAATTCTTAAATTTTTTGCTTTTTCCTGCTCCTCTTAGCATGATAAAGAAGATTCAAAGAGAGTGAGATGCCAGCTCCTTTCATTCAGTCAGTAGCTTCAATCATTTCTGGACGTTTTTCAATGGCAAAAATCAATGAATATTGTAAATGCACAAACAGTAATTTCTCCGCATTGCAAGGTGCAATTCTGAAATTTTTTGCTTTTTCCTGCTCCTCTTAGCATGATAAAGAAGATTCAAAGAGAGTGAGATGCCAGCTCCTTTCATTCAGTCAGTAGCTTCAAACATTTCTGGTATATGAATAACATGATGTTTTTCAATGGCAAAAATCAATGAATATTGTAAAAGCACAAACAGTAATTTCTCCGCATTGCAAGGTGCAATTCTGAAATTTTTTGCTTTTTCCTGCTCCTCTTAGCATGATAAAGAAGATTCAAAGAGAGTGAGATGCCAGCTCCTTTCATTCAGTCAGTAGCTTCAATCATTTCTGGACGTTTTTCAATGGCAAAAATCAATGAATATTGTAAATGCACAAACAGTAATTTCTCCGCATTGCAAGGTGCAATTCTGAAATTTTTTGCTTTTTCCTGCTCCTCTTAGCATGATAAAGAAGATTCAAAGAGAGTGAGATGCCAGCTCCTTTCATTCAGTCAGTAGCTTCAATCATTTCTGGTATATGAATAACATGATGTTTTTCAATGGCAAAAATCAATGAATATTGTAAATGCACAAACAGTAATTTCTCCACATTGCAAGGTGCAATTCTGAAATTTTTTGATTTTTCCTGCTCCTCTTAGCATGATAAAGAAGATTCAAAGAGAGTGAGATGCCAGCTCCTTTCATTCAGTCAGTAGCTTCAATCATTTCTGGACGTTTTTCAATGGCAAAAATCAATGAATATTGTAAATGCACAAACAGTAATTTCTCCGCATTGCAAGGTGCAATTCTGAAATTTTTTGCTTTTTCCTGCTCCTCTTAGCATGATAAAGAAGATTCAAAGAGAGCGAGATGCCAGCTCCTTTCATTCAGTCAGTAGCTTCAATCATTTCTGGTATATGAATAACATGATGTTTTTCAATGGCAAAAATCAATGAATATTGTAAATGCACAAACAGTAATTTCTCCGCATTGCAAGGTGCAATTCTGAAATTTTTTGCTTTTTCCTGCTCCTCTTAGCATGATAAAGAAGATTCAAAGAGAGTGAGATGCCAGCTCCTTTCATTCAGTCAGTAGCTTCAATCATTTCTGGACGTTTTTCAATGGCAAAAATCAATGAATATTGTAAATGCACAAACAGTAATTTCTCCGCATTGCAAGGTGCAATTCTGAAATTTTTTGCTTTTTCCTGCTCCTCTTAGCATGATAAAGAAGATTCAAAGAGAGTGAGATGCCAGCTCCTTTCATTCAGTCAGTAGCTTCAAACATTTCTGGTATATGAATAACATGATGTTTTTCAATGGCAAAAATCAATGAATATTGTAAATGCACAAACAGTAATTTCTCCGCATTGCAAGGTGCAATTCTGAAATTTTTTGCTTTTTCCTGCTCCTCTTAGCATGATAAAGAAGATTCAAAGAGAGTGAGATGCCAGCTCCTTTCATTCAGTCAGTAGCTTCAATCATTTCTGGACGTTTTTCAATGGCAAAAATCAATGAATATTGTAAATGCACAAACAGTAATTTCTCCGCATTGCAAGGTGCAATTCTGAAATTTTTTGCTTTTTCCTGCTCCTCTTAGCATGATAAAGAAGATTCAAAGAGAGTGAGATGCCAGCTCCTTTCATTCAGTCAGTAGCTTCAATCATTTCTGGACGTTTTTCAATGGCAAAAATCAATGAATATTGTAAATGCACAAACAGTAATTTCTCCGCATTGCAAGGTGCAATTCTGAAATTTTTTGCTTTTTCCTGCTCCTCTTAGCATGATAAAGAAGATTCAAAGAGAGTGAGATGCCAGCTCCTTTCATTCAGTCAGTAGCTTCAATCATTTCTGGTATATGAATAACATGATGTTTTTCAATGGCAAAAATCAATGAATATTGTAAATGCACAAACAGTAATTTCTCCGCATTGCAAGGTGCAATTCTGAAATTTTTTGCTTTTTCCTGCTCCTCTTAGCATGATAAAGAAGATTCAAAGAGAGTGAGATGCCAGCTCCTTTCATTCAGTCAGCAGCTTCAATCATTTCTGGACATTTTTCAATGGCAAAAATCAATGAATATTGTAAATGCACAAACAGTAATTTCTCCGCATTGCAAGGTGCAATTCTGAAATTTTTTGCTTTTTCCTGCTCCTCTTAGCATGATAAAGAAGATTCAAAGAGAGTGAGATGCCAGCTCCTTTCATTCAGTCAGTAGCTTCAAACATTTTTGGTATATGAATAACATGATGTTTTTCAATGGCAAAAATCAATGAATATTGTAAATGCACAAACAGTAATTTCTCCGCATTGCAAGGTGCAATTCTGAAATTTTTTGCTTTTTCCTGCTCCTCTTAGCATGATAAAGAAGATTCAAAGAGAGTGAGATGCCAGCTCCTTTCATTCAGTCAGTAGCTTCAAACATTTTTGGTATATGAATAACATGATGTTTTTCAATGGCAAAAATCAATGAATATTGTAAAAGCACAAACAGTAATTTCTCCGCATTGCAAGGTGCAATTCTGAAATTTTTTGCTTTTTCCTGCTCCTCTTAGCATGATAAAGAAGATTCAAAGAGAGTGAGATGCCAGCTCCTTTCATTCAGTCAGTAGCTTCAATCATTTCTGGACGTTTTTCAATGGCAAAAATCAATGAATATTGTAAATGCACAAACAGTAATTTCTCCGCATTGCAAGGTGCAATTCTGAAATGTTTTGCTTTTTCCTGCTCCTCTTAGCATGATAAAGAAGATTCAAAGAGAGTGAGATGCCAGCTCCTTTCATTCAGTCAGTAGCTTCAATCATTTCTGGTATATGAATAACATGATGTTTTTCAATGGCAAAAATCAATGAATATTGTAAATGCACAAACAGTAATTTCTCCACATTGCAAGGTGCAATTCTGAAATTTTTTGCTTTTTCCTGCTCCTCTTAGCATGATAAAGAAGATTCAAAGAGAGTGAGATGCCAGCTCCTTTCATTCAGTCAGTAGCTTCAATCATTTCTGGACGTTTTTCAATGGCAAAAATCAATGAATATTGTAAATGCACAAACAGTAATTTCTCCGCATTGCAAGGTGCAATTCTGAAATTTTTTGCTTTTTCCTGCTCCTCTTAGCATGATAAAGAAGATTCAAAGAGAGCGAGATGCCAGCTCCTTTCATTCAGTCAGTAGCTTCAATCATTTCTGGTATATGAATAACATGATGTTTTTCAATGGCAAAAATCAATGAATATTGTAAATGCACAAACAGTAATTTCTCCGCATTGCAAGGTGCAATTCTGAAATTTTTTGCTTTTTCCTGCTCCTCTTAGCATGATAAAGAAGATTCAAAGAGAGTGAGATGCCAGCTCCTTTCATTCAGTCAGTAGCTTCAATCATTTCTGGACGTTTTTCAATGGCAAAAATCAATGAATATTGTAAATGCACAAACAGTAATTTCTCCGCATTGCAAGGTGCAATTCTGAAATTTTTTGCTTTTTCCTGCTCCTCTTAGCATGATAAAGAAGATTCAAAGAGAGTGAGATGCCAGCTCCTTTCATTCAGTCAGTAGCTTCAATCATTTCTGGACGTTTTTCAATGGCAAAAATCAATGAATATTGTAAATGCACAAACAGTAATTTCTCCGCATTGCAAGGTGCAATTCTGAAATTTTTTGCTTTTTCCTGCTCCTCTTAGCATGATAAAGAAGATTCAAAGAGAGTGAGATGCCAGCTTCTTTCATTCAGTCAGTAGCTTCAAACATTTCTGGGATATGAATAACATGATGTTTTTCAATGGCAAAAATTAATGAATATTGTAAATGCACAAACAGTAATTTCTCCGCATTGCAAGGTGCAATTCTGAAATTTTTTGCTTTTTCCTGCTCCTCTTAGCATGATAAAGAAGATTCAAAGAGAGTGAGATGCCAGCTCCTTTCATTCAGTCAGTAGCTTCAATCATTTCTGGACGTTTTTCAATGGCAAAAATCAATGAATATTGTAAATGCACAAACAGTAATTTCTCCGCATTGCAAGGTGCAATTCTGAAATTTTTTGCTTTTTCCTGCTCCTCTTAGCATGATAAAGAAGATTCAAAGAGAGTGAGATGCCAGCTCCTTTCATTCAGTCAGTAGCTTCAATCATTTCTGGACGTTTTTCAATGGCAAAAATCAATGAATATTGTAAATGCACAAACAGTAATTTCTCCGCATTGCAAGGTGCAATTCTGAAATTTTTTGCTTTTTCCTGCTCCTCTTAGCATGATAAAGAAGATTCAAAGAGAGTGAGATGCCAGCTCCTTTCATTCAGTCAGTAGCTTCAATCATTTCTGGACGTTTTTCAATGGCAAAAATCAATGAATATTGTAAATGCACAAACAGTAATTTCTCCGCATTGCAAGGTGCAATTCTTAAATTTTTTGCTTTTTCCTGCTCCTCTTAGCATGATAAAGAAGATTCAAAGAGAGTGAGATGCCAGCTCCTTTCATTCAGTCAGTAGCTTCAATCATTTCTGGACGTTTTTCAATGGCAAAAATCAATGAATATTGTAAATGCACAAACAGTAATTTCTCCGCATTGCAAGGTGCAATTCTGAAATTTTTTGCTTTTTCCTGCTCCTCTTAGCATGATAAAGAAGATTCAAAGAGAGTGAGATGCCAGCTCCTTTCATTCAGTCAGTAGCTTCAAACATTTCTGGTATATGAATAACATGATGTTTTTCAATGGCAAAAATCAATGAATATTGTAAAAGCACAAACAGTAATTTCTCCGCATTGCAAGGTGCAATTCTGAAATTTTTTGCTTTTTCCTGCTCCTCTTAGCATGATAAAGAAGATTCAAAGAGAGTGAGATGCCAGCTCCTTTCATTCAGTCAGTAGCTTCAATCATTTCTGGACGTTTTTCAATGGCAAAAATCAATGAATATTGTAAATGCACAAACAGTAATTTCTCCGCATTGCAAGGTGCAATTCTGAAATTTTTTGCTTTTTCCTGCTCCTCTTAGCATGATAAAGAAGATTCAAAGAGAGTGAGATGCCAGCTCCTTTCATTCAGTCAGTAGCTTCAATCATTTCTGGTATATGAATAACATGATGTTTTTCAATGGCAAAAATCAATGAATATTGTAAATGCACAAACAGTAATTTCTCCACATTGCAAGGTGCAATTCTGAAATTTTTTGATTTTTCCTGCTCCTCTTAGCATGATAAAGAAGATTCAAAGAGAGTGAGATGCCAGCTCCTTTCATTCAGTCAGTAGCTTCAATCATTTCTGGACGTTTTTCAATGGCAAAAATCAATGAATATTGTAAATGCACAAACAGTAATTTCTCCGCATTGCAAGGTGCAATTCTGAAATTTTTTGCTTTTTCCTGCTCCTCTTAGCATGATAAAGAAGATTCAAAGAGAGCGAGATGCCAGCTCCTTTCATTCAGTCAGTAGCTTCAATCATTTCTGGTATATGAATAACATGATGTTTTTCAATGGCAAAAATCAATGAATATTGTAAATGCACAAACAGTAATTTCTCCGCATTGCAAGGTGCAATTCTGAAATTTTTTGCTTTTTCCTGCTCCTCTTAGCATGATAAAGAAGATTCAAAGAGAGTGAGATGCCAGCTCCTTTCATTCAGTCAGTAGCTTCAATCATTTCTGGACGTTTTTCAATGGCAAAAATCAATGAATATTGTAAATGCACAAACAGTAATTTCTCCGCATTGCAAGGTGCAATTCTGAAATTTTTTGCTTTTTCCTGCTCCTCTTAGCATGATAAAGAAGATTCAAAGAGAGTGAGATGCCAGCTCCTTTCATTCAGTCAGTAGCTTCAAACATTTCTGGTATATGAATAACATGATGTTTTTCAATGGCAAAAATCAATGAATATTGTAAATGCACAAACAGTAATTTCTCCGCATTGCAAGGTGCAATTCTGAAATTTTTTGCTTTTTCCTGCTCCTCTTAGCATGATAAAGAAGATTCAAAGAGAGTGAGATGCCAGCTCCTTTCATTCAGTCAGTAGCTTCAATCATTTCTGGACGTTTTTCAATGGCAAAAATCAATGAATATTGTAAATGCACAAACAGTAATTTCTCCGCATTGCAAGGTGCAATTCTGAAATTTTTTGCTTTTTCCTGCTCCTCTTAGCATGATAAAGAAGATTCAAAGAGAGTGAGATGCCAGCTCCTTTCATTCAGTCAGTAGCTTCAATCATTTCTGGACGTTTTTCAATGGCAAAAATCAATGAATATTGTAAATGCACAAACAGTAATTTCTCCGCATTGCAAGGTGCAATTCTGAAATTTTTTGCTTTTTCCTGCTCCTCTTAGCATGATAAAGAAGATTCAAAGAGAGTGAGATGCCAGCTCCTTTCATTCAGTCAGTAGCTTCAATCATTTCTGGTATATGAATAACATGATGTTTTTCAATGGCAAAAATCAATGAATATTGTAAATGCACAAACAGTAATTTCTCCGCATTGCAAGGTGCAATTCTGAAATTTTTTGCTTTTTCCTGCTCCTCTTAGCATGATAAAGAAGATTCAAAGAGAGTGAGATGCCAGCTCCTTTCATTCAGTCAGCAGCTTCAATCATTTCTGGACATTTTTCAATGGCAAAAATCAATGAATATTGTAAATGCACAAACAGTAATTTCTCCGCATTGCAAGGTGCAATTCTGAAATTTTTTGCTTTTTCCTGCTCCTCTTAGCATGATAAAGAAGATTCAAAGAGAGTGAGATGCCAGCTCCTTTCATTCAGTCAGTAGCTTCAAACATTTCTGGTATATGAATAACATGATGTTTTTCAATGGCAAAAATCAATGAATATTGTAAAAGCACAAACAGTAATTTCTCCGCATTGCAAGGTGCAATTCTGAAATTTTTTGCTTTTTCCTGCTCCTCTTAGCATGATAAAGAAGATTCAAAGAGAGTGAGATGCCAGCTCCTTTCATTCAGTCAGTAGCTTCAATCATTTCTGGACGTTTTTCAATGGCAAAAATCAATGAATATTGTAAATGCACAAACAGTAATTTCTCCGCATTGCAAGGTGCAATTCTGAAATTTTTTGCTTTTTCCTGCTCCTCTTAGCATGATAAAGAAGATTCAGAGAGTGAGATGCCAGCTCCTTTCATTCAGTCACTAGCTTCAATCATTTCTGGTATATGAATAACATGATGTTTTTCAATGGCAAAAATCAATGAATATTGTAAATGCACAAACAGTAATTTCTCCGCATTGCAAGTTGCAATTCTGAAATTTTTTGCTTTTTCCTGCTGCTCTTAGCATGATAAAGAAGATTCAAAGAGAGTGAGATGCCAGCTCCTTTCATTCAGTCAGTAGCTTCAATTATTTCTGGACGTTTTTCAATGGCAAAAATCAATGAATATTGTAAATGCACAAACAGTAATTTCTCCGCATTGCAAGGTGCAATTCTGAAATTTTTTGCTTTTTCCTGCTCCTCTTAGCATGATAAAGAAGATTCAAAGAGAGTGAGATGCCAGCTCCTTTCATTCAGTCAGTTGCTTCAATCATTTCTGGACGTTTTTCAATGGCAAAAATCAGTGAATATTGTAAATGCACAAACAGTAATTTCTCCGCATTGCAAGGTGCAATTCTGAAATTTTTTGCTTTTTCCTGCTCCTCTTAGCATGATAAAGAAGATTCAAAGAGAGTGAGATGCCAGCTCCTTTCATTCAGTCAGTAGCTTCAATCATTTCTGGACGTTTTTCAATGGCAAAAATCAATGAATATTGTAAATGCACAAACAGTAATTTCTCCGCATTGCAAGGTGCAATTCTGAAATTTTTTGCTTTTTCCTGCTCCTCTTTGCATGATAAAGAAGATTCAAAGAGAGTGAGATGCCAGCTCCTTTCATTCAGTCAGTAGCTTCAATCATTTCTGGTATATGAATAACATGATGTTTTTCAATGGCAAAAATCAATGAATATTGTAAATGCACAAACAGTAATTTCTCCGCATTGCAAGGTGCAATTCTGAAATTTTTGGCTTTTTCCTGCTCCTCTTAGCATGATAAAGAAGATTCAAAGAGAGTGAGATGCCAGCTCCTTTCATTCAGTCAGTAGCTTCAATCATTTCTGGATGTTTTTCAATGGCAAAAATCAATGAATATTGTAAATGCACAAACAGTAATTTCTCCGCATTGCAAGGTGCAATTCTGAAATTTCTTGCATTTTCCTGCTCCTCTTAGCATGATAAAGAAGATTCAAAGAGAGTGAGATGCCAGCTCCTTTCATTCAGTCAGTAGCTTCAATCATTTCTGGACGTTTTTCAATGGCAAAAATCAATGAATATTGTAAATGCACAAACAGTAATTTCTCCGCATTGCAAGGTGCAATTCTGAAATTTTTTGCTTTTTCCTGCTCCTCTTAGCATGATAAAGAAGATTCAAAGAGAGTGAGATGCCAGCTCCTTTCATTCAGTCAGTAGCTTCAAACATTTCTGGTATATGAATAACATGATGTTTTTCAATGGCAAAAATCAATGAATATTGTAAATGCACAAACAGTAATTTCTCCGCATTGCAAGGTGCAATTCTGAAATTTTTTGCTTTTTCCTGCTCCTCTTAGCATGATAAAGAAGATTCAAAGAGAGTGAGATGCCAGCTCCTTTCATTCAGTCAGTAGCTTCAATCATTTCTGGTATATGAATAACATGATGTTTTTCAATGGCAAAAATCAATGAATATTGTAAATGCACAAACAGTAATTTCTCCGCATTGCAAGTTGCAATTCTGAAATTTTTTGCTTTTTCCTGCTCCTCTTAGCATGATAAAGAAGATTCAAAGAGAGTGAGATGCCAGCTCCTTTCATTCAGTCAGTAGCTTCAATCATTTCTGGACGTTTTTCAATGGCAAAAATCAATGAATATTGTAAATGCACAAACAGTAATTTCTCCGCATTGCAAGGTGCAATTCTGAAATTTTTTGCTTTTTCCTGCTCCTCTTAGCATGATAAAGAAGATTCAAAGAGAGTGAGATGCCAGCTCCTTTCATTCAGTCAGTAGCTTCAATCATTTCTGGACGTTTTTCAATGGCAAAAATCAATGAATATTGTAAATGCACAAACAGTAATTTCTCCGCATTGCAAGGTGCAATTCTGAAATTTTTTGCTTTTTCCTGCTCCTCTTAGCATGATAAAGAAGATTCAAAGAGAGTGAGATGCCAGCTCCTTTCATTCAGTCAGTAGCTTCAAACATTTCTGGTATATGAATAACATGATGTTTTTCAATGGCAAAAATCAATGAATATTGTAAAAGCACAAACAGTAATTTCTCCGCATTGCAAGGTGCAATTCTGAAATTTTTTGCTTTTTCCTGCTCCTCTTAGCATGATAAAGAAGATTCAAAGAGAGTGAGATGCCAGCTCCTTTCATTCAGTCAGTAGCTTCAATCATTTCTGGACGTTTTTCAATGGCAAAAATCAATGAATATTGTAAATGCACAAACAGTAATTTCTCCGCATTGCAAGGTGCAATTCTGAAATTTTTTGCTTTTTCCTGCTCCTCTTAGCATGATAAAGAAGATTCAAAGAGAGTGAGATGCCAGCTCCTTTCATTCAGTCAGTAGCTTCAATCATTTCTGGTATATGAATAACATGATGTTTTTCAATGGCAAAAATCAATGAATATTGTAAATGCACAAACAGTAATTTCTCCACATTGCAAGGTGCAATTCTGAAATTTTTTGCTTTTTCCTGCTCCTCTTAGCATGATAAAGAAGATTCAAAGAGAGTGAGATGCCAGCTCCTTTCATTCAGTCAGTAGCTTCAATCATTTCTGGACGTTTTTCAATGGCAAAAATCAATGAATATTGTAAATGCACAAACAGTAATTTCTCCGCATTGCAAGGTGCAATTCTGAAATTTTTTGCTTTTTCCTGCTCCTCTTAGCATGATAAAGAAGATTCAAAGAGAGCGAGATGCCAGCTCCTTTCATTCAGTCAGTAGCTTCAATCATTTCTGGTATATGAATAACATGATGTTTTTCAATGGCAAAAATCAATGAATATTGTAAATGCACAAACAGTAATTTCTCCGCATTGCAAGGTGCAATTCTGAAATTTTTTGCTTTTTCCTGCTCCTCTTAGCATGATAAAGAAGATTCAAAGAGAGTGAGATGCCAGCTCCTTTCATTCAGTCAGTAGCTTCAATCATTTCTGGACGTTTTTCAATGGCAAAAATCAATGAATATTGTAAATGCACAAACAGTAATTTCTCCGCATTGCAAGGTGCAATTCTGAAATTTTTTGCTTTTTCCTGCTCCTCTTAGCATGATAAAGAAGATTCAAAGAGAGTGAGATGCCAGCTCCTTTCATTCAGTCAGTAGCTTCAAACATTTCTAGTATATGAATAACATGATGTTTTTCAATGGCAAAAATCAATGAATATTGTAAATGCACAAACAGTAATTTCTCCGCATTGCAAGGTGCAATTCTGAAATTTTTTGCTTTTTCCTGCTCCTCTTAGCATGATAAAGAAGATTCAAAGAGAGTGAGATGCCAGCTCCTTTCATTCAGTCAGTAGCTTCAATCATTTCTGGACGTTTTTCAATGGCAAAAATCAATGAATATTGTAAATGCACAAACAGTAATTTCTCCGCATTGCAAGGTGCAATTCTGAAATTTTTTGCTTTTTCCTGCTCCTCTTAGCATGATAAAGAAGATTCAAAGAGAGTGAGATGCCAGCTCCTTTCATTCAGTCAGTAGCTTCAATCATTTCTGGACGTTTTTCAATGGCAAAAATCAATGAATATTGTAAATGCACAAACAGTAATTTCTCCGCATTGCAAGGTGCAATTCTGAAATTTTTTGCTTTTTTCTGCTCCTCTTAGCATGATAAAGAAGATTCAAAGAGAGTGAGATGCCAGCTCCTTTCATTCAGTCAGTAGCTTCAATCATTTCTGGTATATGAATAACATGATGTTTTTCAATGGCAAAAATCAATGAATATTGTAAATGCACAAACAGTAATTTCTCCGCATTGCAAGGTGCAATTCTGAAATTTTTTGCTTTTTCCTGCTCCTCTTAGCATGATAAAGAAGATTCAAAGAGAGTGAGATGCCAGCTCCTTTCATTCAGTCAGCAGCTTCAATCATTTCTGGACATTTTTCAATGGCAAAAATCAATGAATATTGTAAATGCACAAACAGTAATTTCTCCGCATTGCAAGGTGCAATTCTGAAATTTTTTGCTTTTTCCTGCTCCTCTTAGCATGATAAAGAAGATTCAAAGAGAGTGAGATGCCAGCTCCTTTCATTCAGTCAGTAGCTTCAAACATTTCTGGTATATGAATAACATGATGTTTTTCAATGGCAAAAATCAATGAATATTGTAAAAGCACAAACAGTAATTTCTCCGCATTGCAAGGTGCAATTCTGAAATTTTTTGCTTTTTCCTGCTCCTCTTAGCATGATAAAGAAGATTCAAAGAGAATGAGATGCCAGCTCCTTTCATTCAGTCAGTAGCTTCAATCATTTCTGGACGTTTTTCAATGGCAAAAATCAATGAATATTGTAAATGCACAAACAGTAATTTCTCCGCATTGCAAGGTGCAATTCTGAAATTTTTTGCTTTTTCCTGCTCCTCTTAGCATGATAAAGAAGATTCAAAGAGAGTGAGATGCCAGCTCCTTTCATTCAGTCAGTAGCTTCAATCATTTCTGGTATATGAATAACATGATGTTTTTCAATGGCAAAAATCAATGAATATTGTAAATGCACAAACAGTAATTTCTCCGCATTGCAAGTTGCAATTCTGAAATTTTTTGCTTTTTCCTGCTCCTCTTAGCATGATAAAGAAGATTCAAAGAGAGTGAGATGCCAGCTCCTTTCATTCAGTCAGTAGCTTCAAACATTTCTGGTATATGAATAACATGATGTTTTTCAATGGCAAAAATCAATGAATATTGTAAAAGCACAAACAGTAATTTCTCCGCATTGCAAGGTGCAATTCTGAAATTTTTTGCTTTTTCCTGCTCCTCTTAGCATGATAAAGAAGATTCAAAGAGAGTGAGATGCCAGCTCCTTTCATTCAGTCAGTAGCTTCAATCATTTCTGGACGTTTTTCAATGGCAAAAATCAATGAATATTGTAAATGCACAAACAGTAATTTCTCCGCATTGCAAGGTGCAATTCTGAAATTTTTTGCTTTTTCCTGCTCCTCTTAGCATGATAAAGAAGATTCAAAGAGAGTGAGATGCCAGCTCCTTTCATTCAGTCAGTAGCTTCAATCATTTCTGGTATATGAATAACATGATGTTTTTCAATGGCAAAAATCAATGAATATTGTAAATGCACAAACAGTAATTTCTCCACATTGCAAGGTGCAATTCTGAAATTTTTTGCTTTTTCCTGCTCCTCTTAGCATGATAAAGAAGATTCAAAGAGAGTGAGATGCCAGCTCCTTTCATTCAGTCAGTAGCTTCAATCATTTCTGGACGTTTTTCAATGGCAAAAATCAATGAATATTGTAAATGCACAAACAGTAATTTCTCCGCATTGCAAGGTGCAATTCTGAAATTTTTTGCTTTTTCCTGCTCCTCTTAGCATGATAAAGAAGATTCAAAGAGAGCGAGATGCCAGCTCCTTTCATTCAGTCAGTAGCTTCAATCATTTCTGGTATATGAATAACATGATGTTTTTCAATGGCAAAAATCAATGAATATTGTAAATGCACAAACAGTAATTTCTCCGCATTGCAAGGTGCAATTCTGAAATTTTTTGCTTTTTCCTGCTCCTCTTAGCATGATAAAGAAGATTCAAAGAGAGTGAGATGCCAGCTCCTTTCATTCAGTCAGTAGCTTCAATCATTTCTGGACGTTTTTCAATGGCAAAAATCAATGAATATTGTAAATGCACAAACAGTAATTTCTCCGCATTGCAAGGTGCAATTCTGAAATTTTTTGCTTTTTCCTGCTCCTCTTAGCATGATAAAGAAGATTCAAAGAGAGTGAGATGCCAGCTCCTTTCATTCAGTCAGTAGCTTCAAACATTTCTAGTATATGAATAACATGATGTTTTTCAATGGCAAAAATCAATGAATATTGTAAATGCACAAACAGTAATTTCTCCGCATTGCAAGGTGCAATTCTGAAATTTTTTGCTTTTTCCTGCTCCTCTTAGCATGATAAAGAAGATTCAAAGAGAGTGAGATGCCAGCTCCTTTCATTCAGTCAGTAGCTTCAATCATTTCTGGACGTTTTTCAATGGCAAAAATCAATGAATATTGTAAATGCACAAACAGTAATTTCTCCGCATTGCAAGGTGCAATTCTGAAATTTTTTGCTTTTTCCTGCTCCTCTTAGCATGATAAAGAAGATTCAAAGAGAGTGAGATGCCAGCTCCTTTCATTCAGTCAGTAGCTTCAATCATTTCTGGACGTTTTTCAATGGCAAAAATCAATGAATATTGTAAATGCACAAACAGTAATTTCTCCGCATTGCAAGGTGCAATTCTGAAATTTTTTGCTTTTTTCTGCTCCTCTTAGCATGATAAAGAAGATTCAAAGAGAGTGAGATGCCAGCTCCTTTCATTCAGTCAGTAGCTTCAATCATTTCTGGTATATGAATAACATGATGTTTTTCAATGGCAAAAATCAATGAATATTGTAAATGCACAAACAGTAATTTCTCCGCATTGCAAGGTGCAATTCTGAAATTTTTTGCTTTTTCCTGCTCCTCTTAGCATGATAAAGAAGATTCAAAGAGAGTGAGATGCCAGCTCCTTTCATTCAGTCAGCAGCTTCAATCATTTCTGGACATTTTTCAATGGCAAAAATCAATGAATATTGTAAATGCACAAACAGTAGTTTCTCCGCATTGCAAGGTGCAATTCTGAAATTTTTTGCTTTTTCCTGCTCCTCTTAGCATGATAAAGAAGATTCAAAGAGAGTGAGATGCCAGCTCCTTTCATTCAGTCAGTAGCTTCAATCATTTCTGGACGTTTTTCAATGGCAAAAATCAATGAATATTGTAAATGCACAAACAGTAATTTCTCCGCATTGCAAGGTGCAATTCTGAAATTTTTTGCTTTTTCCTGCTCCTCTTAGCATGATAAAGAAGATTCAAAGAGAGTGAGATGCCAGCTCCTTTCATTCAGTCAGTAGCTTCAATCATTTCTGGTATATGAATAACATCATGTTTTTCAATGGCAAAAATCAATGAATATTGTAAATGCACAAACAGTAATTTCTCCGCATTGCAAGTTGCAATTCTGAAATTTTTTGCTTTTTCCTGCTCCTCTTAGCATGATAAAGAAGATTCAAAGAGAGTGAGATGCCAGCTCCTTTCATTCAGTCAGTAGCTTCAATTATTTCTGGACGTTTTTCAATGGCAAAAATCAATGAATATTGTAAATGCACAAACAGTAATTTCTCCGCATTGCAAGGTGCAATTCTGAAATTTTTTGCTTTTTCCTGCTCCTCTTAGCATGATAAAGAAGATTCAAAGAGAGTGAGATGCCAACTCCTTTCATTCAGTCAGTTGCTTCAATCATTTCTGGACGTTTTTCAATGGCAAAAATCAGTGAATATTGTAAATGCACAAACAGTAATTTCTCCGCATTGCAAGGTGCAATTCTGAAATTTTTTGCTTTTTCCTGCTCCTCTTAGCATGATAAAGAAGATTCAAAGAGAGTGAGATGCCAGCTCCTTTCATTCAGTCAGTAGCTTCAATCATTTCTGGACGTTTTTCAATGGCAAAAATCAATGAATATTGTAAATGCACAAACAGTAATTTCTCCGCATTGCAAGGTGCAATTCTGAAATTTTTTGCTTTTTCCTGCTCCTCTTTGCATGATAAAGAAGATTCAAAGAGAGTGAGATGCCAGCTCCTTTCATTCAGTCAGTAGCTTCAATCATTTCTGGTATATGAATAACATGATGTTTTTCAATGGCAAAAATCAATGAATATTGTAAATGCACAAACAGTAATTTCTCCGCATTGCAAGGTGCAATTCTGAAATTTTTGGCTTTTTCCTGCTCCTCTTAGCATGATAAAGAAGATTCAAAGAGAGTGAGATGCCAGCTCCTTTCATTCAGTCAGTAGCTTCAATCATTTCTGGATGTTTTTCAATGGCAAAAATCAATGAATATTGTAAATGCACAAACAGTAATTTCTCCGCATTGCAAGGTGCAATTCTGAAATTTCTTGCATTTTCCTGCTCCTCTTAGCATGATAAAGAAGATTCAAAGAGAGTGAGATGCCAGCTCCTTTCATTCAGTCAGTAGCTTCAATCATTTCTGGACGTTTTTCAATGGCAAAAATCAATGAATATTGTAAATGCACAAACAGTAATTTCTCCGCATTGCAAGGTGCAATTCTGAAATTTTTTGCTTTTTCCTGCTCCTCTTAGCATGATAAAGAAGATTCAAAGAGAGTGAGATGCCAGCTCCTTTCATTCAGTCAGTAGCTTCAAACATTTCTGGTATATGAATAACATGATGTTTTTCAATGGCAAAAATCAATGAATATTGTAAATGCACAAACAGTAATTTCTCCGCATTGCAAGGTGCAATTCTGAAATTTTTTGCTTTTTCCTGCTCCTCTTAGCATGATAAAGAAGATTCAAAGAGAGTGAGATGCCAGCTCCTTTCATTCAGTCAGTAGCTTCAATCATTTCTGGACGTTTTTCAATGGCAAAAATCAATGAATATTGTAAATGCACAAACAGTAATTTCTCCGCATTGCAAGGTGCAATTCTGAAATTTTTTGCTTTTTTCCTGCTCCTCTTAGCATGATAAAGAAGATTCAAAGAGAGTGAGATGCCAGCTTCTTTCATTCAGTCAGTAGCTTCAAACATTTCTGGGATATGAATAACATGATGTTTTTCAATGGCAAAAATTAATGAATATTGTAAATGCACAAACAGTAATTTCTCCGCATTGCAAGGTGCAATTCTGAAATTTTTTGCTTTTTCCTGCTCCTCTTAGCATGATAAAGAAGATTCAAAGAGAGTGAGATGCCAGCTCCTTTCATTCAGTCAGTAGCTTCAATCATTTCTGGACGTTTTTCAATGGCAAAAATCAATGAATATTGTAAATGCACAAACAGTAATTTCTCCGCATTGCAAGGTGCAATTCTGAAATTTTTTGCTTTTTCCTGCTCCTCTTAGCATGATAAAGAAGATTCAAAGAGAGTGAGATGCCAGCTCCTTTCATTCAGTCAGTAGCTTCAATCATTTCTGGTATATGAATAACATGATGTTTTTCAATGGCAAAAATCAATGAATATTGTAAATGCACAAACAGTAATTTCTCCGCATTGCAAGTTGCAATTCTGAAATTTTTTGCTTTTTCCTGCTCCTCTTAGCATGATAAAGAAGATTCAAAGAGAGTGAGATTCCAGCTCCTTTCATTCAGTCAGTAGCTTCAATCATTTCTGGACGTTTTTCAATGGCAAAAATCAATGAATATTGTAAATGCACAAACAGTAATTTCTCCGCATTGCAAGGTGCAATTCTGAAATTTTTTGCTTTTTCCTGCTCCTCTTAGCATGATAAAGAAGATTCAAAGAGAGTGAGATGCCAGCTCCTTTCATTCAGTCAGTAGCTTCAATCATTTCTGGACGTTTTTCAATGACAAAAATCAATGAATATTGTAAATGCACAAACAGTAATTTCTCCGCATTGCAAGATGCAATTCTGAAATTTTTTGCTTTTTCCTGCTCCTCTTAGCATGATAAAAAAGATTCAAAGAGAGTGAGATGCCAGCTCCTTTCATTCAGTCAGTAGCTTCAATCATTTCTGGACGTTTTTCAATGGCAAAAATCAATGAATATTGTAAATGCACAAACAGTAATTTCTCCGCATTGCAAGGTGCAATTCTGAAATTTTTTGCTTTTTCCTGCTCCTCTTAGCATGATAAAGAAGATTCAAAGAGAGTGAGATGCCAGCTCCTTTCATTCAGTCAGTAGCTTCAATCATTTCTGGTATATGAATAACATGATGTTTTTCAATGGCAAAAATCAATGAATATTGTAAATGCACAAACAGTAATTTCTCCGCATTGCAAGGTGCAATTCTGAAATTTTTTGCTTTTTCCTGCTCCTCTTAGCATGATAAAGAAGATTCAAAGAGAGTGAGATGCCAGCTCCTTTCATTCAGTCAGTAGCTTCAATCATTTCTGGACGTTTTTCAATGGCAAAAATCAATGAATATTGTAAATGCACAAACAGTAATTTCTCCGCATTGCAAGGTGCAATTTTGAAATTTTTTGCTTTTTCCTGCTCCTCTTAGCATGATAAAGAAGATTCAAAGAGAGTGAGATGCCAGCTCCTTTCATTCAGTCAGTAGCTTCAGTCATTTCTGGACGTTTTTCAATGGCAAAAATCAATGAATATTGTAAATGCACAAACAGTAATTTCTCCGCATTGCAAGGTGCAATTCTGAAATTTTTTGCTTTTTCCTGCTCCTCTTAGCATGATAAAGAAGATTCAAAGAGAGTGAGATGCCAGCTCCTTTCATTCAGTCAGTAGCTTCAAACATTTCTGGTATAAACATTTCTGGACGTTTTTCAATGGCAAAAATCAATGAATATTGTAAATGCACAAACAGTAATATCTCCACATTGCAAGGTGCAATTCTGAAATTTTTTGCTTTTTCCTGCTAATCCTAGCATGATAAAGAAGATTCAAATAGAGTGAGATGCCAGCTCCTTTCATTCAGTCAGTAGCTTCAAACATTTCTGGACGTTTTTCAATGGCAAAATTCAATGAATATTGTAAATGCACAAACAGTAATATCTCCACATTGCCAGGTGCAATTCTGAAATTTTTTGCTTTTTCCTGCTAATCCTAGCATGATAAAGAAGATTCAAAGAGAGTGAGATGCCAGCTCCTTTCATTCAGTCAGTAGCTTCAATCATTTCTGGACGTTTTTCAATGGCAAAAATCAATGAATATTGTAAATGCACAAACAGTAATTTCTCCGCATTGCAAGGTGCAATTCTGAAATTTTTTGCTTTTTCCTGCTCCTCTTAGCATGATAAAGAAGATTCAAAGAGAGTGAGATGCCAGCTCCTTTCATTCAGTCAGTAGCTTCAATCATTTCTGGACGTTTTTCAATGGCAAAAATCAATGAATATTGTAAATGCACAAACAGTAATTTCTCCGCATTGCAAGGTGCAATTCTGAAATTTTTTGCTTTTTCCTGCTCCTCTTAGCATGATAAAGAAGATTCAAAGAGAGTGAGATGCCAGCTCCTTTCATTCAGTCAGTAGCTTCAATCATTTCTGGTATATGAATAACATGATGTTTTTCAATGGCAAAAATCAATGAATATTGTAAATGCACAAACAGTAATTTCTCCGCATTGCAAGGTGCAATTCTGAAATTTTTTGCTTTTTCCTGCTCCTCTTAGCATGATAAAGAAGATTCAAAGAGAGTGAGATGCCAGCTCCTTTCATTCAGTCAGTAGCTTCAATCATTTCTGGACGTTTTTCAATGGCAAAATTCAATGAATATTGTAAATGCACAAACAGTAATTTCTCCGCATTGCAAGATGCAATTCTGAAATTTTTTGCTTTTTCCTGCTCCTCTTAGCATGATAAAGAAGATTCAAAGAGAGTGAGATGCCAGCTCCTTTCATTCAGTCAGTAGCTTCAGTCATTTCTGGACGTTTTTCAATGCAAAAATCAATGAATATTGTAAATGCACAAACAGTAATTTCTCCGCATTGCAAGGTGCAATTCTGAAATTTTTTGCTTTTTCCTGCTCCTCTTAGCATGATAAAGAAGATTCAAAGAGAGTGAGATGCCAGCTCCTTTCATTCAGTCAGTAGCTTCAATCATTTCTGGTATATGAATAACATGATGTTTTTCAATGGCAAAAATCAATGAATATTGTAAATGCACAAACAGTAATTTCTCCGCATTGCAAGGTGCAATTCTGAAATTTTTTGCTTTTTCCTGCTCCTCTTAGCATGATAAAGAAGATTCAAAGAGAGTGAGATGCCAGCTCCTTTCATTCAGTCAGTAGCTTCAATCATTTCTGGATGTTTTTCAATGGCAAAAATCAATGAATATTATAAATGCACAAACAGTAATTTCTCCGCATTGCAAGGTGCAATTCTGAAATTTCTTGCATTTTCCTGCTCCTCTTAGTATGATAAAGAAGATTCAAAGAGAGTGAGATGCCAGCTCCTTTCATTCAGTCAGTAGCTTCAATCATTTCTGGACGTTTTTCAATGGCAAAAATCAATGAATATTGTAAATGCACAAACAGTAATTTCTCCGCATTGCAAGGTGCAATTCTGAAATTTTTTGCTTTTTCCTGCTCCTCTTAGCATGATAAAGAAGATTCAAAGAGAGTGAGATGCCAGCTCCTTTCATTCAGTCAGTAGCTTCAAACATTTCTGGTATATGAATAACATGATGTTTTTCAATGGCAAAAATCAATGAATATTGTAAATGCACAAACAGTAATTTCTCCGCATTGCAAGGTGCAATTCTGAAATTTTTTGCTTTTTCCTGCTCCTCTTAGCATGATAAAGAAGATTCAAAGAGAGTGAGATGCCAGCTCCTTTCATTCAGTCAGTAGCTTCAATCATTTCTGGACATTTTTCAATGGCAAAAATCAATGAATATTGTAAATGCACAAACAGTAATTTCTCCGCATTGCAAGGTGCAATTCTGAAATTTTTTGCTTTTTCCTGCTCCTATTAGCATGATAAAGAAGATTCAAAGAGAGTGAGATGCCAGCTTCTTTCATTGTCAGTAGCTTCAAACATTTCTGGGATATGAATAACATGATGTTTTTCAATGGCAAAAATTAATGAATATTGTAAATGCACAAACAGTAATTTCTCCGCATTGCAAGGTGCAATTCTGAAATTTTTTGCTTTTTCCTGCTCCTCTTAGCATGATAAAGAAGATTCAAAGAGAGTGAGATGCCAGCTCCTTTCATTCAGTCAGTAGCTTCAATCATTTCTGGACGTTTTTCAATGGCAAAAATCAATGAATATTGTAAATGCACAAACAGTAATTTCTCCGCATTGCAAGGTGCAATTCTGAAATTTTTTGCTTTTTCCTGCTCCTCTTAGCATGATAAAGAAGATTCAAAGAGAGTGAGATGCCAGCTCCTTTCATTCAGTCAGTAGCTTCAATCATTTCTGGACGTTTTTCAATGGCAAAAATCAATGAATATTGTAAATGCACAAACAGTAATTTCTCCGCATTGCAAGGTGCAATTCTGAAATTTTTTGCTTTTTCCTGCTCCTCTTAGCATGATAAAGAAGATTCAAAGAGAGTGAGATGCCAGCTCCTTTCATTCAGTCAGTAGCTTCAATCATTTCTGGTATATGAATAACATGATGTTTTTCAATGGCAAAAATCAATGAATATTGTAAATGCACAAACAGTAATTTCTCCGCATTGCAAGTTGCAATTCTGAAATTTTTTGCTTTTTCCTGCTCCTCTTAGCATGATAAAGAAGATTCAAAGAGAGTGAGATTCCGGCTCCTTTCATTCAGTCAGTAGCTTCAATCATTTCTGGACGTTTTTCAATGGCAAAAATCAATGAATATTGTAAATGCACAAACAGTAATTTCTCCGCATTGCAAGGTGCAATTCTGAAATTTTTTGCTTTTTCCTGCTCCTCTTAGCATGATAAAGAAGATTCAAAGAGAGTGAGATGCCAGCTCCTTTCATTCAGTCAGTAGCTTCAATCATTTCTGGACGTTTTTCAATGGCAAAAATCAATGAATATTGTAAATGCACAAACAGTAATTTCTCCGCATTGCAAGATGAAATTCTGAAATTTTTTGCTTTTTCCTGCTCCTCTTAGCATGATAAAGAAGATTCAAAGAGAGTGAGATGCCAGCTCCTTTCATTCAGTCAGTAGCTTCAATCATTTCTGGACGTTTTTCAATGGCAAAAATCAATGAATATTGTAAATGCACAAACAGTAATTTCTCCGCATTGCAAGGTGCAATTCTGAAATTTTTTGCTTTTTCCTGCTCCTCTTAGCATGATAAAGAAGATTCAAAGAGAGTGAGATGCCAGCTCCTTTCATTCAGTCAGTAGCTTCAATCATTTCTGGTATATGAATAACATGATGTTTTTCAATGGCAAAAATCAATGAATATTGTAAATGCACAAACAGTAATTTCTCCGCATTGCAAGGTGCAATTCTGAAATTTTTTGCTTTTTCCTGCTCCTCTTAGCATGATAAAGAAGATTCAAAGAGAGTGAGATGCCAGCTCCTTTCATTCATTCAGTAGCTTCAATCATTTCTGGACGTTTTTCAATGGCAAAAATCAATGAATATTGTAAATGCACAAACAGTAATTTCTCCGCATTGCAAGGTGCAATTCTGAAATTTTTTGCTTTTTCCTGCTCCTCTTAGCATGATAAAGAAGATTCAAAGAGAGTGAGATGCCAGCTCCTTTCATTCAGTCAGTAGCTTCAGTCATTTCTGGAAGTTTTTCAATGGCAAAAATCAATGAATATTGTAAATGCACAAACAGTAATTTCTCCGCATTGCAAGGTGCAATTCTGAAATTTTTTGCTTTTTCCTGCTCCTCTTACCATGATAAAGAAGATTCAAAGAGAGTGAGATGCCAGCTCCTTTCATTCAGTCAGTAGCTTCAAACATTTCTGGTATAAACATTTCTGGACGTTTTTCAATGGCAAAAATCAATGAATATTGTAAATGCACAAACAGTAATATCTCCACATTGCAAGGTGCAATGCTGAAATTTTTTTTGCTTTTTCCTGCTAATCCTAGCATGATAAAGAAGATTCAAATAGAGTGAGATGCCAGCTCCTTTCATTCAGTCAGTAGCTTCAAACATTTCTGGACGTTTTTCAATGGCAAAAATCAATGAATATTGTAAATGCACAAACAGTAATATCTCCACATTGCAAGGTGCAATTCTGAAATTTTTTGCTTTTTCCTGCTAATCCTAGCATGATAAAGAAGATTCAAAGAGAGTGAGATGTCAGCTCCTTTCATTCAGTCAGTAGCTTCAAACATTTCTGGTATATGAATAACATGATGTTTTTCAATGGCAAAAATCAATGAATATTGTAAATGCACAAACAGTAATATCTCCACATTGCAAGGTGCAATTCTGAAATTTTTTGCTTTTTCCTGCTAATCCTAGCATGATAAAGAAGATTCAAAGAGAGTGAGATGCCAGCTCCTTTCATTCAGTCAGTAGCTTCAAACATTTCTGGACGTTTTTCAATGGCAAAAATCAATGAATATTGTAAATGCACAAACAGTAATATCTCCACATTGCAAGGTGCAATTCTGAAATTTTTTGCTTTTTCCTGCTACTCCTAGCATGATAAAGAAGATTCAAAGAGAGTGAGATGCCAGCTCCTTTCATTCAGTCAGTAGCTTCAATCATTTCTGGACGTTTTTCAATGGCAAAAATCAATGAATATTGTAAATGCACAAACAGTAATTTCTCCGCATTGCAAGGTGCAATTCTGAATTTTTTTCCTTTTTCCTGCTCCTCTTAGCATGGTAAAGAAGATTCAAAGAGAGTGAGATGCCAGCTCCTTTCATTCAGTCAGTAGCTTCAGTCATTTCTGGACGTTTTCCAATGGCAAAAATCAATGAATATTGTAAATGCACAAAAAGTAATTTCTCCGCATTGCAAGGTGCAATTCTGAAATTTTTTGCTTTTTCCTGCTCCTCTTAGCATGATAAAGAAGATTCAAAGAGAGTGAGATGCCAGCTCCTTTCATTCAGTCAGTAGCTTCAAACATTTCTGGTATAAACATTTCTGGACGTTTTTCAATGGCAAAAATCAATGAATATTGTAAATGCACAAACAGTAATATCTAAACATTGCAAGGTGCAATTCTGAAATTTTTTGCTTTTTCCTGCTAATCCTAGCATGATAAAGAAGATTCAAATAGAGTGAGATGCCAGCTCCTTTCATTCAGTCAGTAGCTTCAAACATTTCTGGACGTTTTTCAATGGCAAAATTCAATGAATATTGTAAATGCACAAACAGTAATATCTCCACATTGCAAGGTGCAATTCTGAAATTTTTTGCTTTTTCCTGCTAATCCTAGCATGATAAAGAAGATTCAAAGAGAGTGAGATGCCAGCTCCTTTCATTCAGTCAGTAGCTTCAATCATTTCTGGACGTTTTTCAATGGCAAAAATCAATGAATATTGTAAATGCACAAACAGTAATTTCTCCGCATTGCAAGGTGCAATTCTGAAATTTTTTGCTTTTTCCTGCTCCTCTTAGCATGATAAAGAAGATTCAAAGAGAGTGAGATGCCAGCTCCTTTCATTCAGTCAGTAGCTTCAATCATTTCTGGATGTTTTTCAATGGCAAAAATCAATGAATATTGTAAATGCACAAACAGTAATTTCTCCGCATTGCAAGGTGCAATTCTGAAATTTTTTGCTTTTTCCTGCTCCTCTTAGCATGATAAAGAAGATTCAAAGAGAGTGAGATGCCAGCTCCTTTCATTCAGTCATTAGCTTCAATCATTTCTGGTATATGAATAACATGATGTTTTTCAATGGCAAAAATCAATGAATATTGTAAATGCACAAACAGTAATTTCTCCGCATTGCAAGGTGCAATTCTGAAATTTTTTGCTTTTTCCTGCTCCTCTTAGCATGATAAAGAAGATTCAAAGAGAGTGAGATGCCAGCTCCTTTCATTCAGTCAGTAGCTTCAATCATTTCTGGACGTTTTTCAATGGCAAAAATCAATGAATATTGTAAATGCACAAACAGTAATTTCTCCGCATTGCAAGATGCAATTCTGAAATTTTTTGCTTTTTCCTGCTCCTCTTAGCATGATAAAGAAGATTCAAAGAGAGTGAGATGCCAGCTCCTTTCATTCAGTCAGTAGCTTCAGTCATTTCTGGACGTTTTTCAATGGCAAAAATCAATGAATATTGTAAATGCACAAACAGTAATTTCTCCGCATTGCAAAGTGCAATTCTGAAATTTTTTGCTTTTTCCTGCTCCTCTTAGCATGATAAAGAAGATTCAATGAGAGTGAGATGCCAGCTCCTTTCATTCAGTCAGTAGCTTCAAACATTTCTGGTATAAACATTTCTGGATGTTTTTCAATGGCAAAAATCAATGAATATTGTAAATGCACAAACAGTAATATCTCCACATTGCAAGGTGCAATGCTGAAATTTTTTGCTTTTTCCTGCTAATCCTAGGATGATAAAGAAGATTCAAATAGAGTGAGATGCCAGCTCCTTTTATTCAGTCAGTAGCTTCAAACATTTCTGGACGTTTTTCAATGGCAAAAATCAATGAATATTGTAAATGCACAAACAGTAATATCTCCACATTGCAAGGTGCAATTCTGAATTTTTTTGCTTTTTCCTGCTAATCCTAGCATGATAAAGAAGATTCAAAGAGAGTGAGATGTCAGCTCCTTTCATTCAGTCAGTAGCTTCAAACATTTCTGGTATATGAATAACATGATGTTTTTCAATGGCAAAAATCAATGAATATTGTAAATGCACAAACAGTAATATCTCCACATTGCAAGGTGCAATTCTGAAATTTTTTGCTTTTTCCTGCTAATCCTAGCATGATAAAGAAGATTCAAAGAGAGTGAGATGCCAGCTCCTTTCATTCAGTCAGTAGCTTCAAACATTTCTGGACGTTTTTCAATGGCAAAAATCAATGAATATTGTAAATGCACAAACAGTAATATCTCCACATTGCAAGGTGCAATTCTGAAATTTTTTGCTTTTTCCTGCTACTCCTAGCATGATAAAGAAGATTCAAAGAGAGTGAGATGCCAGCTCCTTTCATTCAGTCAGTAGCTTCAAACATTTCTGGACGTTTTTCAATGGCAAAAATCAATGAATATTGTAAATGCACAAACAGTCATATCTCCACATTGCAAGGTGCAATTCTGAAATTTTTTGCTTTTTCCTGCTAATCCTAGCATGATAAAGAAGATTCAAAGAGAGTGAGATGCCAGCTCCTTTCATTCAGTCAGTAGCTTCAAACATTTCTGGACGTTTTTCAATGGCAAAAATCAATGAATATTGTAAATGCACAAACAGTAATTTCTCCGCATTGCAAGGTGCAATTCTGAAATTTTTTGCTTTTTCCTGCTCCTCTTAGCATGATAAAGAAGATTCAAAGAGAGTGAGATGCCAGCTCCTTTCATTCAGTCAGTAGCTTCAATCATTTCTGGACGTTTTTCAATGGCAAAAATCAATGAATATTGTAAATGCACAAACAGTAATTTCTCCGCATTGCAAGGTGCAATTCTGAAATTTTTTGCTTTTTCCTGCTCCTCTTAGCATGATAATGAAGATTCAAAGAGAGTGAGATGCCAGCTCCTTTCATTCAGTCAGTAGCTTCAATCATTTCTGGTATATGAATAACATGATGTTTTTCAATGGCAAAAATCAATGAATATTGTAAATGCACAAACAGTAATTTCTCCGCATTGCAAGTTGCAATTCTGAAATTTTTTGCTTTTTCCTGCTCCTCTTAGCATGATAAAGAAGATTCAAAGAGAGTGAGATGCCAGCTCCTTTCATTCAGTCAGTAGCTTCAATCATTTCTGGACGTTTTTCAATGGCAAAAATCAATGAATATTGTAAATGCACAAACAGTAATTTCTCCGCATTGCAAGGTGCAATTCTGAAATTTTTTGCTTTTTCCTGCTCCTCTTAGCATGATAAAGAAGATTCAAAGAGAGTGAGATGCCAGCTCCTTTCATTCAGTCAGTAGCTTCAATCATTTCTGGACGTTTTTCAATGGCAAAAATCAATGAATATTGTAAATGCACAAACAGTAATTTCTCCGCATTGCAAGGTGCAATTCTGAAATTTTTTGCTTTTTCCTGCTCCTCTTAGCATGATAAAGAAGATTCAAAGAGAGTGAGATGCCAGCTCCTTTCATTCAGTCAGTAGCTTCAATCATTTCTGGACGTTTTTCAATGGCAAAAATCAATGAATATTGTAAATGCACAAACAGTAATTTCTCCGCATTGCAAGGTGCAATTCTGAAATTATTTGCTTTTTCCTGCTCCTCTTAGCATGATAAAGAAGATTCAAAGAGAGTGAGATGCCAGCTCCTTTCATTCAGTCAGTAGCTTCAATCATTTCTGGTATATGAATAACATGATGTTTTTCAATGGCAAAAATCAATGAATATTGTAAATGCACAAACAGTAATTTCTCCGCATTGCAAGGTGCAATTCTGAAATTTTTTGCTTTTTCCTGCTCCTCTTAGCATGATAAAGAAGATTCAAAGAGCGTGAGATGCCAGCTCCTTTCATTCAGTCAGTAGCTTCAATCATTTCTGGATGTTTTTCAATGGCAAAAATCAATGAATATTGTAAATGCACAAACAGTAATTTCTCCGCATTGCAAGGTGCAATTCTGAAATTTTTTGCTTTTTCCTGCTCCTCTTAGCATGATAAAGAAGATTCAAAGAGAGTGAGATGCCAGCTCCTTTCATTCAGTCAGTAGCTTCAGTCATTTCTGGACATTTTTCAATGGCAAAAATCAATGAATATTGTAAATGCACAAACAGTAATTTCTCCGCATTGCAAGGTGCAATTCTGAAATTTTTTGCTTTTTCCTGCTCCTCTTAGCATGATAAAGAAGATTCAAAGAGAGTGAGATGCCAGCTCCTTTCATTCAGTCAGTAGCTTCAAACATTTCTGGTATAAACATTTCTGGACGTTTTTCAATGGCAAAAATCAATGAATATTGTAAATGCACAAACAGTAATATCTCCACATTGCAAGGTGCAATTCTGAAATTTTTTGCTTTTTCCTGCTAATCCTAGCATGATAAAGAAGATTCAAATAGAGTGAGATGCCAGCTCCTTTCATTCAGTCAGTAGCTTCAAACATTTCTGGACGTTTTTCAATGGCAAAATTCAATGAATATTGTAAATGCACAAACAGTAATATCTCCACATTGCAAGGTGCAATTCTGAAATTTTTTGCTTTTTCCTGCTAATCCTAGCATGATAAAGAAGATTCAAAGAGAGTGAGATGCCAGCTCCTTTCATTCAGTCAGTAGCTTCAATCATTTCTGGACGTTTTTCAATGGCAAAAATCAATGAATATTGTAAATGCACAAACAGTAATTTCTCCGCATTGCAAGGTGCAATTCTGAAATTTTTTGCTTTTTCCTGCTCCTCTTAGCATGATAAAGAAGATTCAAAGAGAGTGAGATGCCAGCTCCTTTCATTCAGTCAGTAGCTTCAATCATTTCTGGACGTTTTTCAATGGCAAAAATCAATGAATATTGTAAATGCACAAACAGTAATTTCTCCGCATTGCAAGGTGCAATTCTGAAATTTTTTGCTTTTTCCTGCTCCTCTTAGCATGATAAAGAAGATTCAAAGAGAGTGAGATGCCAGCTCCTTTCATTCAGTCAGTAGCTTCAATCATTTCTGGTATATGAATAACATGATGTTTTTCAATGGCAAAAATCAATGAATATTGTAAATGCACAAACAGTAATTTCTCCGCATTGCAAGGTGCAATTCTGAAATTTTTTGCTTTTTCCTGCTCCTCTTAGCATGATAAAGAAGATTCAAAGAGAGTGAGATGCCAGCTCCTTTCATTCAGTCAGTAGCTTCAATCATTTCTGGACGTTTTTCAATGGCAAAAATCAATGAATATTGTAAATGCACAAACAGTAATTTCTCCGCATTGCAAGGTGCAATTCTGAAATTTTTTGCTTTTTCCTGCTCCTCTTAGCATGATAAAGAAGATTCTAAGAGAGTGAGATGCCAGCTCCTTTCATTCAGTCAGTAGCTTCAATCATTTCTGGACGTTTTTCAATGGCAAAAATCAATGAATATTGTAAATGCACAAACAGTAATTTCTCCGCATTGCAAGGTGCAATTCTGAATTTTTTTGCTTTTTCCTGATCCTCTTAGCATGATAAAGAAGATTCAAAGAGAGTGAGATGCCAGTTCCTTTCATTCAGTCAGTAGCTTCAATCATTTCTGGTATATGAATAACATGATGTTTTTCAATGGCAAAAATCAATGAATATTGTAAATGCACAAACAGTAATTTCTCCGCATTGCAAGGTGCAATTCTGAAATTTTTTGCTTTTTCCTGCTCCTCTTAGCATGATAAAGAAGATTCAAAGAGAGTGAGATGCCAGCTCCTTTCATTCAGTCAGTAGCTTCAAACATTTCTGGTATATGAATAACATGATGTTTTTCAATGGCAAAAATCAATGAATATTGTAAATGCACAAACAGTAATTTCTCCGCATTGCAAGGTGCAATTCTGAAATTTTTTGCTTTTTCCTGCTCCTCTTAGCATGATAAAGAAGATTCAAAGAGAGTGAGATGCCAGCTCCTTTCATTCAGTCAGTAGCTTCAATCATTTCTGGACGTTTTTCAATGGCAAAAATCAATGAATATTGTAAATGCACAAACAGTAATTTCTCCGCATTGCAAGGTGCAATTCTGAAATTTTTTGCTTTTTCCTGCTCCTCTTAGCATGATAAAGAAGATTCAAAGAGAGTGAGATGCCAGCTCCTTTCATTCAGTCAGTAGCTTCAGTCATTTCTGGACGTTTTTCAATGGCAAAAATCAATGAATATTGTAAATGCACAAACAGTAATTTCTCCGCATTGCAAGGTGCAATTCTGAAATTTTTTGCTTTTTCCTGCTCCTCTTAGCATGATAAAGAAGATTCAAAGAGAGTGAGATGCCAGCTCCTTTCATTCAGTCAGTAGCTTCAAACATTTCTGGTATAAACATTTCTGGACGTTTTTCAATGGCAAAAATCAATGAATATTGTAAATGCACAAACAGTAATATCTCCACATTGCAAGGTGCAATTCTGAAATTTTTTGCTTTTTCCTGCTAATCCTAGCATGATAAAGAAGATTAAAATAGAGTGAGATGCCAGCTCCTTTCATTCAGTCAGTAGCTTCAAACATTTCTGGACGTTTTTCAATGGCAAAATTCAATGAATATTGTAAATGCACAAACAGTAATATCTCCACATTGCAAGGTGCAATTCTGAAATTTTTTGCTTTTTCCTGCTAATCCTAGCATGATAAAGAAGATTCAAAGAGAGTGAGATGCCAGCTCCTTTCATTCAGTCAGTAGCTTCAATCATTTCTGGACGTTTTTCAATGGCAAAAATCAATGAATATTGTAAATGCACAAACAGCAATTTCTCCGCATTGCAAGGTGCAATTCTGAAATTTTTTGCTTTTTCCTGCTCCTCTTAGCATGATAAAGAAGATTCAAAGAGAGTGAGATGCCAGCTCCTTTCATTCAGTCAGTAGCTTCAATCATTTCTGGACGTTTTTCAATGGCAAAAATCAATGAATATTGTAAATGCACAAACAGTAATTTCTCCGCATTGCAAGGTGCAATTCTGAAATTTTTTGCTTTTTCCTGCTCCTCTTAGCATGATAAAGAAGATTCAAAGAGAGTGAGATGCCAGCTCCTTTCATTCAGTCAGTAGCTTCAATCATTTCTGGTATATGAATAACATGATGTTTTTCAATGGCAAAAATCAATGAATATTGTAAATGCACAAACAGTAATTTCTCCGCATTGCAAGGTGCAATTCTGAAATTTTTTGCTTTTTCCTGCTCCTCTTAGCATGATAAAGAAGATTCAAAGAGAGTGAGATGCCAGCTCCTTTCATTCAGTCAGTAGCTTCAATCATTTCTGGACGTTTTTCAATGGCAAAAATCAATGAATATTGTAAATGCACAAACAGTAATTTCTCCGCATTGCAAGGTGCAATTCTGAAATTTTTTGCTTTTTCCTGCTCCTCTTAGCATGATAAAGAAGATTCAAAGAGAGTGAGATGCCAGCTCCTTTCATTCAGTCAGTAGCTTCAGTCATTTCTGGACGTTTTTCAATGGCAAAAATCAATGAATATTGTAAATGCACAAACAGTAATTTCTCCGCATTGCAAGGTGCAATTCTGAAATTTTTTGCTTTTTCCTGCTCCTCTTAGCATGATAAAGAAGATTCAAAGAGAGTGAGATGCCAGCTCCTTTCATTCAGTCAGTAGCTTCAATCATTTCTGGACGTTTTTCAATGGCAAAAATCAATGAATATTGTAAATGCACAAACAGTAATTTCTCCGCATTGCAAGGTGCAATTCTGAAATTTTTTGCTTTTTCCTGCTCCTCTTGGCATGATAAAGAAGATTCAAAGAGAGTGAGATGCCAGCTCCTTTCATTCAGTCAGTAGCTTCAATCATTTCTGGACGTTTTTCAATGGCAAAAATCAATGAATATTGTAAATGCACAAACAGTAATTTCTCCGCATTGCAAATTGCAATTCTGAAATTTTTTGCTTTTTCCTGCTCCTCTTAGCATGATAAAGAAGATTCAAAGAGAGTGAGATGCCAGCTCCTTTCATTCAGTCAGTAGCTTCAATCATTTCTGGACGTTTTTCAATGGCAAAAATCAATGAATATTGTAAATGCACAAACAGTAATTTCTCCGCATTGCAAGGTGCAATTCTGAAATTTTTTGCTTTTTCCTGCTCCTCTTAGCATGATAAAGAAGATTCAAAGAGAATGAGATGCCAGCTCCTTTCATTCAGTCAGTAGCTTCAATCATTTCTGGTATATGAATAACATGATGTTTTTCAATGGCAAAAATCAATGAATATTGTAAATGCACAAACAGTAATTTCTCCGCATTGCAAGGTGCAATTCTGAAATTTTTTGCTTTTTCCTGCTCCTCTTAGCATGATAAAGAAGATTCAAAGAGAGTGAGATGCCAGCTCCTTTCATTCAGTCAGTAGCTTCAATCATTTCTGGATGTTTTTCAATGGCAAAAATCAATGAATATTGTAAATGCACAAACAGTAATTTCTCCGCATTGCAAGGTGCAATTCTGAAATTTTTTGCTTTTTCCTGCTCCTCTTAGCATGATAAAGAAGATTCAGAGAGTGAGATGCCAGCTCCTTTCATTCAGTCAGTAGCTTCAGTCATTTCTGGACGTTTTTCAATGGCAAAAATCAATGAATATTGTAAATGCACAAACAGTAATTTCTCCGCATTGCAAGGTGCAATTCTGAAATTTTTTGATTTTTCCTGCTCCTCTTAGCATGATAAAGAAGATTCAAAGAGAGTGAGATGCCAGCTCCTTTCATTCAGTCAGTAGCTTCAAACATTTCTGGTATAAACATTTCTGGACGTTTTTCAATGGCAAAAATCAATGAATATTGTAAATGCACAAACAGTAATATCTCCACATTGCAAGGTGCAATTCTGAAATTTTTTGCTTTTTCCTGCTCCTCTTAGCATGATAAAGAAGATTCAAAGAGAGTGAGATGCCAGCTCCTTTCATTCAGTCAGTAGCTTCAATCATTTCTGGTATATGAATAACATGATGTTTTTCAATGGCAAAAATCAATGAATATTGTAAATGCACAAACAGTAATTTCTCCGCATTGCAAGGTGCAATTCTGAAATTTTTTGCTTTTTCCTGCTCCTCTTAGCATGATAAAGAAGATTCAAAGAGAGTGAGATGCCAGCTCTTTTCATTCAGTCAGTAGCTTCAATCATTTCTGGACGTTTTTCAATGGCAAAAATCAATGAATATTGTAAATGCACAAACAGTAATTTCTCCGCATTGCAAGGTGCAATTCTGAAATTTTTTGCTTTTTCCTGCTCCTCTTAGCATGATAAAGAAGATTCAAAGAGAGTGAGATGCCAGCTCCTTTCATTCAGTCAGTAGCTTCAGTCATTTCTGGACGTTTTTCAATGGCAAAAATCAATGAATATTGTAAATGCACAAACAGTAATTTCTCCGCATTGCAAGGTGCAATTCTGAAATTCTTTGCTTTTTCCTGCTCCTCTTAGCATGATAAAGAAGATTCAAAGAGAGTGAGATGCCAGCTCCTTTCATTCAGTCAGTAGCTTCAAACATTTCTGGTATAAACATTTCTGGACGTTTTTCAATGGCAAAAATCAATGAATATTGTAAATGCACAAACAGTAATATCTCCACATTGCAAGGTGCAATTCTGAAATTTTTTGCTTTTTCCTGCTAATCCTAGCATGATAAAGAAGATTCAAATAGAGTGAGATGCCAGCTCCTTTCATTCAGTCAGTAGCTTCAAACATTTCTGGACGTTTTTCAATGGCAAAAATCAATGAATATTGTAAATGCACAAACAGTAATATCTCCACATTGCAAGGTTCAATTCTGAAATTTTTTGCTTTTTCCTGCTAATCCTAGCATGATAAAGAAGATTCAAAGAGAATGAGATGCCAGCTCCTTTCATTCAGTCAGTAGCTTCAAACATTTCTGGTATATGAATAACATGATGTTTTTCAATGGCAAAAATCAATGAATATTGTAAATGCACAAACAGTAATATCTCCATATTGCAAGGTGCAATTCTGAAATTTTTTGCTTTTTCCTGCTAATCCTAGCATGATAAAGAAGATTCAAAGAGAGTGAGATGCCAGCTCCTTTCATTCAGTCAGTAGCTTCAAACATTTCTGGACGTTTTTCAATGGCAAAAATCAATGAATATTGTAAATGCACAAACAGTAATATCTCCACATTGCAAGGTGCAATTCTGAAATTTTTTGCTTTTTCCTGCTACTCCTAGCATGATAAAGAAGATTCAAAGAGAGTGAGATGCCAGCTCCTTTCATTCAGTCAGTAGCTTCAAACATTTCTGGACGTTTTTCAATGGCAAAAATCAATGAATATTGTAAATGCACAAACAGTAATATCTCCACATTGCAAGGTGCAATTCTGAAATTTTTTGCTTTTTCCTGCTAATCCTAGCATGATAAAGAAGATTCAAAGAGAGTGAGATGCCAGCTCCTTTCATTCAGTCAGTAGCTTCAAACATTTCTGGACGTTTTTCAATGGCAAAAATCTATGAATATTGTAAATGCACAAACAGTAATTTCTCCGCATTGCAAGGTGCAATTCTGAAATTTTTTGCTTTTTCCTGCTCCTCTTAGCATGATAAAGATTCAAAGAGAGTGAGATGCCAGCTCCTTTCATTCAGTCAGTAGCTTCAATCATTTCTGGACGTTTTTCAATGGCAAAAATCAATGAATATTGTAAATGCACAAGCAGTAATTTCTCCGCATTGCAAGGTGCAATTCTGAAATTTTTTGCTTTTTCCTGCTCCTCTTAGCATGATAAAGAAGATTCAAAGAGAGTGAGATGCCAGCTCCTTTCATTCAGTCAGTAGCTTCAATCATTTCTGGACGTTTTTCAATGGCAAAAATCAATGAATATTGTAAATGCACAAACAGTAATTTCTCCGCATTGCAAGGTGCAATTCTGAAATTTTTTGCTTTTTCCTGCTCCTCTTAGCATGAAAAAGAAGATTCAAAGAGAATGAGATACCCGCTCCTTTCATTCAGTCAGTAGCTTCAATCATTTCTGGTATATGAATAACATGATGTTTTTCAATGGCAAAAATCAATGAATATTGTAAATGCACAAACAGTAATTTCTCCGCATTGCAAGGTGCAATTCTGAATTTTTTTGCTTTTTCCTGCTCCTCTTAGCATGATAAAGAAGATTCAAAGAGAGTGAGATGCCAGCTCCTTTCATTCAGTCAGTAGCTTCAATCATTTCTGGACGTTTTTCAATGGCAAAAATCAATGAATATTGTAAATGCACAAACAGTAATTTCTCCGCATTGCAAGGTGCAATTCTGAAATTTTTTGCTTTTTCCTGCTCCTCTTAGCATGATAAAGAAGATTCAAAGAGAGTGAGATGCCAGCTCCTTTCATTCAGTCAGTAGCTTCAAACATTTCTGGTATATGAATAACATGATGTTTTTCAATGGCAAAAATCAATGAATATTGTAAATGCACAAACAGTAATTTCTCCGCATTGCAAGGTGCAATTCTGAAATTTTTTGCTTTTTCCTGCTCCTCTTAGCATGATAAAGAAGATTCAAAGAGAGTGAGATGCCAGCTCCTTTCATTCAGTCAGTAGCTTCAATCTTTTCTGGACGTTTTTCAATGGCAAAAATCAATGAATATTGTAAATGCACAAACAGTAATTTCTCCGCATTGCAAGGTGCAATTCTGAAATTTTTTGCTTTTTCCTGCTCCTCTTAGCATGATAAAGAAGATTCAAAGAGAGTGAGATGCCAGCTCCTTTCATTCAGTCAGTAGCTTCAATCATTTCTGGTATATGAATAACATGATGTTTTTCAATGGCAAAAATCAATGAATATTGTAAATGCACAAACAGTAATTTCTCCGCATTGCAAGGTGCAATTCTGAAATTTTTTGCTTTTTCCTGCTCCTCTTAGCATGGTAAAGAAGATTCAAAGAGAGTGAGATGCCAGCTCCTTTCATTCAGTCAGTAGCTTCAATCATTTCTGGACGTTTTTCAATGGCAAAAATCAATGAATATTGTAAATGCACAAACAGTAATTTCTCCGCATTGCAAGGTGCAATTCTGAAATTTTTTGCTTTTTCCTGCTCCTCTTAGCATGATAAAGAAGATTCAAAGAGAGTGAGATGCCAGCTCCTTTCATTCAGTCAGTAGCTTCAATCATTTCTGGGTATGAATAACATGATGTTTTTCAATGGCAAAAATCAATGAATATTGTAAATGCACAAACAGTAATTTCTCCACATTGCAAGGTGCAATTCTGAAATTTTTTGCTTTTTCCTGCTCCTCTTAGCATGATAAAGAAGATTCAAAGAGAGTGAGATGCCAGCTCCTTTCATTCAGTCAGTAGCTTCAATCATTTCTGGACGTTTTTCAATGGCAAAAATCAATGAATATTGTAAATGCACAAACAGTAATTTCTCCGCATTGCAAGGTGCAATTCTGAAATTTTTTGCTTTTTCCTGCTCCTCTTAGCATGATAAAGAAGATTCAAAGAGAGTGAGATGCCAGCTCCTTTCATTCAGTCAGTAGCTTCAATCATTTCTGGACGTTTTTCAATGGCAAAAATCAATGAATATTGAAAATGCACAAACAGTAATTTCTCCGCATTGCAAGGTGCAATTCTGAATTTTTTTGCTTTTTCCTGCTCCTCTTAGCATGATAAAGAAGATTCAAAGAGAGTGAGATGCCAGCTCCTTTCATTCAGTCAGTAACTTCAAACATTTCTGGTATAAACATTTCTGGACGTTTTTCAATGGCAAAAATCAATGAATATTGTAAATGCACAAACAGTAATATCTCCACATTGCAAGGTGCAATTCTGAAATTTTTTGCTTTTTCCTGCTAATCCTAGCATGATAAAGAATATTCAAATAGAGTGAGATGCCAGCTCCTTTCATTCAGTCAGTAGCTTCAAACATTTCTGGACGTTTTTCAATGGCAAAAATCAATGAATATTGTAAATGCACAAACAGTAATATCTCCACATTGCAAGGTGCAATTCTGAAATTTTTTGCTTTTTCCTGCTAATCCTAGCATGATAAAGAAGATTCAAAGAGAGTGAGATGCCAGGTCCTTTCATTCAGTCAGTAGCCTCAAACATTTCTGGTATATGAATAACATGATGTTTTTTAATGGCAAAAATCAATGAATATTGTAAATGCACAAACAGTAATATCTCCACATTGCAAGGTGCAATTCTGAAATTTTTTGCTTTTTCCTGCTAATCCTAGCATGATAAAGAAGATTCAAAGAGAGTGAGATGCCAGCTCCTTTCATTCAGTCAGTAGCTTCAAACATTTCTGGACGTTTTTCAATGGCAAAAATCAATGAATATTGTAAATGCACAAACAGTAATATCTCCACATTGCAAGGTGCAATTCTGAAATTTTTTGCTTTTTCCTGCTACTCCTAGCATGATAAAGAAGATTCAAAGAGAGTGAGATGCCAGCTCCTTTCATTCAGTCAGTAGCTTCAAACATTTCTGTACGTTTTTCAATGGCAAAAATCAATGAATATTGTAAATGCACAAACAGTAATATCTCCACATTGCAAGGTGCAATTCTGAAATTTTTTGCTTTTTCCTGCTAATCCTAGCATGATAAAGAAGATTCAAAGAGAGTGAGATGCCAGCTCCTTTCATTCAGTCAGTAGCTTCAAACATTTCTGGACGTTTTTCAATGGCAAAAATCAATGAATATTGTAAATGCACAAACAGTAATATCTCCACATTGCAAGGTGCAATTCTGAAATTTTTTGCTTTTTCCTGCTAATCCTAGCATGATAAAGAAGATTCAAAGAGAGTGAGATGCCAGCTCCTTTCATTCAGTCAGTAGCTTCAATCATTTCTGGACGTTTTTCAATGGCAAAAATCAATGAATATTGTAAATGCACAAACAGTAATTTCTCCGCATTGCAACGTGCAATTCTGAAATTTTTTGCTTTTTCCTGCTCCTCTTAGCATGATAAAGAAGATTCAAAGAGAGTGAGATGCCCGCTCCTTTCATTCAGTCAGTAGCTTCAATCATTTCTGGTATATGAATAACATGATGTTTTTCAATGGCAAAAATCAATGAATATTGTAAATGCACAAACAGTAATTTCTCCGCATTGCAAGGTGCAATTCTGAATTTTTTTGCTTTTTCCTGCTCCTCTTAGCATGATAAAGAAGATTCAAAGAGAGTGAGATGCCAGCTCCTTTCATTCAGTCAGTAGCTTCAATCATTTCTGGACGTTTTTCAATGGCAAAAATCAATGAATATTGTAAATGCACAAACAGTAATTTCTCCGCATTGCAAGGTGCAATTCTGAAATTTTTTGCTTTTTCCTGCTCCTCTTAGCATGATAAAGAAGATTCAAAGAGAGTGAGATGCCAGCTCCTTTCATTCAGTCAGTAGCTTCAAACATTTCTGGTATATGAATAACATGATGTTTTTCAATGGCAAAAATCAATGAATATTGTAAATGCACAAACAGTAATTTCTCCGCATTGCAAGGTGCAATTCTGAAATTTTTTGCTTTTTCCTGCTCCTCTTAGCATGATAAAGAAGATTCAAAGAGAGTGAGATGCCAGCTCCTTTCATTCAGTCAGTAGCTTCAATCTTTTCTGGACGTTTTTCAATGGCAAAAATCAATGAATATTGTATATGCACAAACAGTAATTTCTCCGCATTGTAAGGTGGAATTCTGAAATTTTTTGCTTTTTCCTGCTCCTCTTAGCATGATAAAGAAGATTCAAAGATAGTGAGATGCCAGCTTCTTTCATTCAGTCAGTAGCTTCAAACATTTCTGGTAAATGAATAACATGATGTTTTTCAATGGCAAAAATCAATGAATATTGTAAATGCACAAAGAGTAATTTCTCCGCATTGCAAGGTGCAATTCTGAAATTTTTTGCTTTTTCCTGCTCCTCTTAGCATGATAAAGAAGACTCAAAGAGAGTTACATGCCAGCTCCTTTCATTCAGTCAGTAGCTTCAATCATTTCTGGACGTTTTTCAATGGCAAAAATCAATGAATATTGTAAATGCACAAACAGTAATTTCTCCACATTGCAAGGTGCAATTCTGAAATTTTTTGCTTTTTCCTGCTCCTCTTAGCATGATAAAGAAGATTCAAAGAGAGTGAGATGCCAGCTCCTTTCATTCAGTCAGTAGCTTCAATCATTTCTGGACGTTTTTCAATGGCAAAAATCAATGAATATTGAAAATGCACAAACAGTAATTTCTCCGCATTGCAAGGTGCAATTCTGAAATTTTTTGCTTTTTCCTGCTCCTCTTAGCATGATAAAGAAGATTCAAAGAGAGTGAGATGCCAGCTCCTTTCATTCAGTCAGTAGCTTCAATCATTTCTGGACGTTTTTCAATGGCAAAAATCAATGAATATTGAAAATGCACAAACAGTAATTTCTCCGCATTGCAAGGTGCAATTCTGAATTTTTTTGCTTTTTCCTGCTCCTCTTAGCATGATAAAGAAGATTCAAAGAGAGTGAGATGCCAGCTCCTTTCATTCAGTCAGTAACTTCAAACATTTCTGGTATAAACATTTCTGGACGTTTTTCAATGGCAAAAATCAATGAATATTGTAAATGCACAAACAGTAATATCTCCACATTGCAAGGTGCAATTCTGAAATTTTTTGCTTTTTCCTGCTAATCCTAGCATGATAAAGAATATTCAAATAGAGTGAGATGCCAGCTCCTTTCATTCAGTCAGTAGCTTCAAACATTTCTGGACGTTTTTCAATGGCAAAAATCAATGAATATTGTAAATGCACAAACAGTAATATCTCCACATTGCAAGGTGCAATTCTGAAATTTTTTGCTTTTTCCTGCTAATCCTAGCATGATAAAGAAGATTCAAAGAGAGTGAGATGCCAGGTCCTTTCATTCAGTCAGTAGCCTCAAACATTTCTGGTATATGAATAACATGATGTTTTTTAATGGCAAAAATCAATGAATATTGTAAATGCACAAACAGTAATATCTCCACATTGCAAGGTGCAATTCTGAAATGTTTTGCTTTTTCCTGCTAATCCTAGCATGATAAAGAAGATTCAAAGAGAGTGAGATGCCAGCTCCTTTCATTCAGTCAGTAGCTTCAAACATTTCTGGACGTTTTTCAATGGCAAAAATCAATGAATATTGTAAATGCACAAACAGTAATATCTCCACATTGCAAGGTGCAATTCTGAAATTTTTTGCTTTTTCCTGCTACTCCTAGCATGATAAAGAAGATTCAAAGAGAGTGAGATGCCAGCTCCTTTCATTCAGTCAGTAGCTTCAAACATTTCTGTACGTTTTTCAATGGCAAAAATCAATGAATATTGTAAATGCACAAACAGTAATATCTCCACATTGCAAGGTGCAATTCTGAAATTTTTTGCTTTTTCCTGCTAATCCTAGCATGATAAAGAAGATTCAAAGAGAGTGAGATGCCAGCTCCTTTCATTCAGTCAGTAGCTTCAAACATTTCTGGACGTTTTTCAATGGCAAAAATCAATGAATATTGTAAATGCACAAACAGTAATATCTCCACATTGCAAGGTGCAATTCTGAAATTTTTTGCTTTTTCCTGCTAATCCTAGCATGATAAAGAAGATTCAAAGAGAGTGAGATGCCAGCTCCTTTCATTCAGTCAGTAGCTTCAATCATTTCTGGACGTTTTTCAATGGCAAAAATCAATGAATATTGTAAATGCACAAACAGTAATTTCTCCGCATTGCAACGTGCAATTCTGAAATTTTTTGCTTTTTCCTGCTCCTCTTAGCATGATAAAGAAGATTCAAAGAGAGTGAGATGCCCGCTCCTTTCATTCAGTCAGTAGCTTCAATCATTTCTGGTATATGAATAACATGATGTTTTTCAATGGCAAAAATCAATGAATATTGTAAATGCACAAACAGTAATTTCTCCGCATTGCAAGGTGCAATTCTGAATTTTTTTGCTTTTTCCTGCTCCTCTTAGCATGATAAAGAAGATTCAAAGAGAGTGAGATGCCAGCTCCTTTCATTCAGTCAGTAGCTTCAATCATTTCTGGACGTTTTTCAATGGCAAAAATCAATGAATATTGTAAATGCACAAACAGTAATTTCTCCGCATTGCAAGGTGCAATTCTGAAATTTTTTGCTTTTTCCTGCTCCTCTTAGCATGATAAAGAAGATTCAAAGAGAGTGAGATGCCAGCTCCTTTCATTCAGTCAGTAGCTTCAAACATTTCTGGTATATGAATAACATGATGTTTTTCAATGGCAAAAATCAATGAATATTGTAAATGCACAAACAGTAATTTCTCCGCATTGCAAGGTGCAATTCTGAAATTTTTTGCTTTTTCCTGCTCCTCTTAGCATGATAAAGAAGATTCAAAGAGAGTGAGATGCCAGCTCCTTTCATTCAGTCAGTAGCTTCAATCTTTTCTGGACGTTTTTCAATGGCAAAAATCAATGAATATTGTATATGCACAAACAGTAATTTCTCCGCATTGTAAGGTGGAATTCTGAAATTTTTTGCTTTTTCCTGCTCCTCTTAGCATGATAAAGAAGATTCAAAGATAGTGAGATGCCAGCTTCTTTCATTCAGTCAGTAGCTTCAAACATTTCTGGTAAATGAATAACATGATGTTTTTCAATGGCAAAAATCAATGAATATTGTAAATGCACAAAGAGTAATTTCTCCGCATTGCAAGGTGCAATTCTGAAATTTTTTGCTTTTTCCTGCTCCTCTTAGCATGATAAAGAAGACTCAAAGAGAGTTACATGCCAGCTCCTTTCATTCAGTCAGTAGCTTCAATCATTTCTGGACGTTTTTCAATGGCAAAAATCAATGAATATTGTAAATGCACAAACAGTAATTTCTCCGCATTGCAAGGTGCAATTCTGAAATTTTTTGCTTTTTCCTGCTCCTCTTAGCATGATAAAGAAGATTCAAAGAGAGTGAGATGCCAGCTCCTTTCATTCAGTCAGTAGCTTCAATCATTTCTGGACGTTTTTCAATGGCAAAAATCAATGAATATTGTAAATGCACAAACAGTAATTTCTCCGCATTGCAAGGTGCAATTCTGAAATTTTTTGCTTTTTCCTGCTCCTCTTAGCATGATAAAGAAGATTCAAAGAGAGTGAGATGCCAGCTCCTTTCATTCAGTCAGTAGCTTCAATCATTTCTGGTATATGAATAACATGATGTTTTTCAATGGCAAAAATCAATGAATATTGTAACTGCACAAACAGTAATTTCTCCGCATTGCAAGGTGCAATTCTGAAATTTTTTGCTTTTTCCTGCTCCTCTTAGCATGGTAAAGAAGATTCAAAGAGAGTGAGATGCCAGCTCCTTTCATTCAGTCAGTAGCTTCAATCATTTCTGGACGTTTTTCAATGGCAAAAATCAATGAATATTGTAAATGCACAAACAGTAATTTCTCCGCATTGCAAGGTGCAATTCTGAAATTTTTTGCTTTTTCCTGCTCCTCTTAGCATGATAAAGAAGATTCAAAGAGAGTGAGATGCCAGCTCCTTTCATTCAGTCAGTAGCTTCAATCATTTCTGGACGTTTTTCAATGGCAAAAATCAATGAATATTGTAAATGCACAAACAGTAATTTCTCCGCATTGCAAGGTGCAATTCTGAAATGTTTTGCTTTTTCCTGCTCCTCTTAGCATGATAAAGAAGATTCAAAGAGAGTGAGATGCCAGCTCCTTTCATTCAGTCAGTAGCTTCAATCATTTCTGGGTATGAATAACATGATGTTTTTCAATGGCAAAAATCAATGAATATTGTAAATGCACAAACAGTAATTTCTCCACATTGCAAGGTGCAATTCTGAAATTTTTTGCTTTTTCCTGCTCCTCTTAGCATGATAAAGAAGATTCAAAGAGAGTGAGATGCCAGATCCTTTCATTCAGTCAGTAGCTTCAATCATTTCTGGACGTTTTTCAATGGCAAAAATCAATGAATATTGTAAATGCACAAACAGTAATTTCTCCGCATTGCAAGGTGCAATTCTGAAATTTTTTGCTTTTTCCTGCTCCTCTTAGCATGATAAAGAAGATTCAAAGAGAGTGAGATGCCAGCTCCTTTCATTCAGTCAGTAGCTTCAATCATTTCTGGACATTTTTCAATAGCAAAAATCAATGAATATTGTAAATGCACAAACAGTAATTTCTCCGCATTGCAAGGTGCAATTCTGAATTTTTTTGCTTTTTCCTGCTCCTCTTAGCATGATAAAGAAGATTCAAAGAGAGTGAGATGCCAGCTCCTTTCATTCAGTCAGTAGCTTCAAACATTTCTGGTATAAACATTTCTGGACGTTTTTCAATGGCAAAAATCAATGAATATTGTAAATGCACAAACAGTAATATCTCCACATTGCAAGGTGCAATTCTGAAATTTTTTGCTTTTTCCTGCTAATCCTAGCATGATAAAGAATATTCAAATAGAGTGAGATGCCAGCTCCTTTCATTCAGTCAGTAGCTTCAAACATTTCTGGACGTTTTTCAATGGCAAAAATCAATGAATATTGTATATGCACAAACAGTAATTTCTCCGCATTGTAAGGTGGAATTCTGAAATTTTTTGCTTTTTCCTGCTCCTCTTAGCATGATAAAGAAGATTCAAAGATAGTGAGATGCCAGCTTCTTTCATTCAGTCAGTAGCTTCAAACATTTCTGGTAAATGAATAACATGATGTTTTTCAATGGCAAAAATCAATGAATATTGTAAATGCACAAAGAGTAATTTCTCCGCATTGCAAGGTGCAATTCTGAAATTTTTTGCTTTTTCCTGCTCCTCTTAGCATGATAAAGAAGACTCAAAGAGAGTTACATGCCAGCTCCTTTCATTCAGTCAGTAGCTTCAATCATTTCTGGACGTTTTTCAATGGCAAAAATCAATGAATATTGTAAATGCACAAACAGTAATTTCTCCGCATTGCAAGGTGCAATTCTGAAATTTTTTGCTTTCTCCTGCTCCTCTTAGCATGATAAAGAAGATTCAAAGAGAGTGAGATGCCAGCTCCTTTCATTCAGTCAGTAGCTTCAATCATTTCTGGACGTTTTTCAATGGCAAAAATCAATGAATATTGTAAATGCACAAACAGTAATTTCTCCGCATTGCAAGGTGCAATTCTGAAATTTTTTGCTTTTTCCTGCTCCTCTTAGCATGATAAAGAAGATTCAAAGAGAGGGAGATGCCAGCTCCTTTCATTCAGTCAGTAGCTTCAATCATTTCTGGTATATGAATAACATGATGTTTTTCAATGGCAAAAATCAATGAATATTTTAACTGCACAAACAGTAATTTCTCCGCATTGCAAGGTGCAATTCTGAAATTTTTTGCTTTTTCCTGCTCCTCTTAGCATGGTAAAGAAGATTCAAAGAGAGTGAGATGCCAGCTCCTTTCATTCAGTCAGTAGCTTCAATCATTTCTGGACGTTTTTCAATGGCAAAAATCAATGAATATTGTAAATGCACAAACAGTAATTTCTCCGCATTGCAAGGTGCAATTCTGAATTTTTTTGCTTTTTCCTGCTCCTCTTAGCATGATAAAGAAGATTCAAAGAGAGTGAGATGCCAGCTCCTTTCATTCAGTCAGTAGCTTCAATCACTTCTGGACGTTTTTCAATGGCAAAAATCAATGAATATTGTAAATGCACAAACAGTAATTTCTCCGCATTGCAAGGTGCAATTCTGAAATTTTTTGCTTTTTCCTGCTCCTCTTAGCATGATAAAGAAGATTCAAAGAGAGTGAGATGCCAGCTCCTTTCATTCAGTCAGTAGCTTCAATCATTTCTGGTATATGAATAACATGATGTTTTTCAATGGCAAAAATCAATGAATATTGTAAATGCACAAACAGTAATTTCTCCGCATTGCAAGGTGCAATTCTGAAATTTTTTGCTTTTTCCTGCTCCTCTTAGCATGGTAAAGAAGATTCAAAGAGAGTGAGATGCCAGCTCCTTTCATTCAGTCAGTAGCTTCAATCATTTCTGGACGTTTTTCAATGCCAAAAATCAATGAATATTGTAAATGCACAAACAGTAATTTCTCCGCATTGCAAGGTGCAATTCTGAAATTTTTTGCTTTTTCCTGCTCCTCTTAGCATGATAAAGAAGATTCAAAGAGAGTGAGATGCCAGCTCCTTTCATTCAGTCAGTAGCTTCAATCATTTCTGGACGTTTTTCAATGGCAAAAATCAATGAATATTGTAAATGCACAAACAGTAATTTCTCCGCATTGCAAGGTGCAATCCTGAAATTTTTTGCTTTTTCCTGCTCCTCTTAGCATGATAAAGAAGATTCAAAGAGAGTGAGATGCCAGCTCCTTTCATTCAGTCAGTAGCTTCAATCATTTCTGGACGTTTTTCAATGGCAAAAATCAATGAATATTGTAAATGCACAAACAGTAATTTCTCCGCATTGCAAGGTGCAATTCTGAAATTTTTTGCTTTTTCCTGCTCCTCTTAGCATGATAAAGAAGATTCAAAGAGAGTGAGATGCCAGCTCCTTTCATTCAGTCAGTAGCTTCAATCATTTCTGGTATATGAATAACATGATGTTTTTCAATGGCAAAAATCAATGAATATTGTAACTGCACAAACAGTAATTTCTCCGCATTGCAAGGTGCAATTCTGAAATTTTTTGCTTTTTCCTGCTCCTCTTAGCATGGTAAAGAAGATTCAAAGAGAGTGAGATGCCAGCTCCTTTCATTCAGTCAGTAGCTTCAATCATTTCTGGACGTTTTTCAATGGCAAAAATCAATGAATATTGTAAATGCACAAACAGTAATTTCTCCGCATTGCAAGGTGCAATTCTGAATTTTTTTGCTTTTTCCTGCTCCTCTTAGCATGATAAAGAAGATTCAAAGAGAGTGAGATGCCAGCTCCTTTCATTCAGTCAGTAGCTTCAATCACTTCTGGACGTTTTTCAATGGCAAAAATCAATGAATATTGTAAATGCACAAACAGTAATTTCTCCGCATTGCAAGGTGCAATTCTGAAATTTTTTGCTTTTTCCTGCTCCTCTTAGCATGATAAAGAAGATTCAAAGAGAGTGAGATGCCAGCTCCTTTCATTCAGTCAGTAGCTTCAATCATTTCTGGTATATGAATAACATGATGTTTTTCAATGGCAAAAATCAATGAATATTGTAAATGCACAAACAGGAATTTCTCCGCATTGCAAGGTGCAATTCTGAAATTTTTTGCTTTTTCCTGCTCCTCTTAGCATGGTAAAGAAGATTCAAAGAGAGTGAGATGCCAGCTCCTTTCATTCAGTCAGTAGCTTCAATCATTTCTGGACGTTTTTCAATGGCAAAAATCAATGAATATTGTAAATGCACAAACAGTAATTTCTCCGCATTGCAAGGTGCAATTCTGAAATTTTTTGCTTTTTCCTGCTCCTCTTAGCATGATAAAGAAGATTCAAAGAGAGTGAGATGCCAGCTCCTTTCATTCAGTCAGTAGCTTCAATCATTTCTGGACGTTTTTCAATGGCAAAAATCAATGAATATTGTAAATGCACAAACAGTAATTTCTCCGCATTGCAAGGTGCAATTCTGAAATGTTTTGCTTTTTCCTGCTCCTCTTAGCATGATAAAGAAGATTCAAAGAGAGTGAGATGCCAGCTCCTTTCATTCAGTCAGTAGCTTCAATCATTTCTGGGTATGAATAACATGATGTTTTTCAATGGCAAAAATCAATGAATATTGTAAATGCACAAACAGTAATTTCTCCACATTGCAAGGTGCAATTCTGAAATTTTTTGCTTTTTCCTGCTCCTCTTAGCATGATAAAGAAGATTCAAAGAGAGTGAGATGCCAGCTCCTTTCATTCAGTCAGTAGCTTCAATCATTTCTGGACGTTTTTCAATGGCAAAAATCAATGAATATTGTAAATGCACAAACAGTAATTTCTCCGCATTGCAAGGTGCAATTCTGAAATTTTTTGCTTTTTCCTGCTCCTCTTAGCATGATAAAGAAGATTCAAAGAGAGTGAGATGCCAGCTCCTTTCATTCAGTCAGTAGCTTCAATCATTTCTGGACATTTTTCAATGGCAAAAATCAATGAATATTGTAAATGCACAAACAGTAATTTCTCCGCATTGCAAGGTGCAATTCTGAATTTTTTTGCTTTTTCCTGCTCCTCTTAGCATGATAAAGAAGATTCAAAGAGAGTGAGATGCCAGCTCCTTTCATTCAGTCAGTAGCTTCAAACATTTCTGGTATAAACATTTCTGGACGTTTTTCAATGGCAAAAATCAATGAATATTGTAAATGCACAAACAGTAATATCTCCACATTGCAAGGTGCAATTCTGAAATTTTTTGCTTTTTCCTGCTAATCCTAGCATGATAAAGAAGATTCAAAGAGAGTGAGATGCCAGCTCCTTTCATTCAGTCAGTAGCTTCAATCATTTCTGGTATATGAATAACATGATGTTTTTCAATGGCAAAAATCAATGAATATTGTAAATGCACAAACAGTAATTTCTCCGCATTGCAAGGTGCAATTCTGAAATTTTTTGCTTTTTCCTGCTCCTCTTAGCATGGTAAAGAAGATTCAAAGAGAGTGAGATGCCAGCTCCTTTCATTCAGTCAGTAGCTTCAATCATTTCTGGACGTTTTTCAATGGCAAAAATCAATGAATATTGTAAATGCACAAACAGTAATTTCTCCGCATTGCAAGGTGCAATTCTGAAATTTTTTGCTTTTTCCTGCTCCTCTTAGCATGATAAAGAAGATTCAAAGAGAGTGAGATGCCAGCTCCTTTCATTCAGTCAGTAGCTTCAATCATTTCTGGACGTTTTTCAATGGCAAAAATCAATGAATATTGTAAATGCACAAACAGTAATTTCTCCGCATTGCAAGGTGCAATTCTGAAATGTTTTGCTTTTTCCTGCTCCTCTTAGCATGATAAAGAAGATTCAAAGAGAGTGAGATGCCAGCTCCTTTCATTCAGTCAGTAGCTTCAATCATTTCTGGGTATGAATAACATGATGTTTTTCAATGGCAAAAATCAATGAATATTGTAAATGCACAAACAGTAATTTCAACGCATTGCAAGGTGCAATTCTGAAATTTTTTGCTTTTTCCTGCTGATCTTAGCATGATAAAGAAGATTCAAAGAGAGTGAGATGCCAGCTCCTTTCATTCAGTCAGTAGCTTCAATCATTTCTGGTATATGAATAACATGATGTTTTTCAATGGCAAAAATCAATGAATATTGTAAATGCACAAACAGTAATTTCTCCGCATTGCAAGGTGCAATTCTGAAATTTTTTGCTTTTTCCTGCTCCTCTTAGCATGGTAAAGAAGATTCAAAGAGAGTGAGATGCCAGCTCCTTTCATTCAGTCAGTAGCTTCAATCATTTCTGGACGTTTTTCAATGGCAAAAATCAATGAATATTGTAAATGCACAAACAGTAATTTCTCCGCATTGCAAGGTGCAATTCTGAAATTTTTTGCTTTTTCCTGCTCCTCTTAGCATGATAAAGAAGATTCAAAGAGAGTGAGATGCCAGCTCCTTTCATTCAGTCAGTAGCTTCAATCATTTCTGGACGTTTTTCAATGGCAAAAATCAATGAATATTGTAAATGCACAAACAGTAATTTCTCCGCATTGCAAGGTGCAATTCTGAAATGTTTTGCTTTTTCCTGCTCCTCTTAGCATGATAAAGAAGATTCAAAGAGAGTGAGATGCCAGCTCCTTTCATTCAGTCAGTAGCTTCAATCATTTCTGGGTATGAATAACATGATGTTTTTCAATGGCAAAAATCAATGAATATTGTAAATGCACAAACAGTAATTTCTCCACATTGCAAGGTGCAATTCTGAAATTTTTTGCTTTTTCCTGCTCCTCTTAGCATGATAAAGAAGATTCAAAGAGAGTGAGATGCCAGCTCCTTTCATTTAGTCAGTAGCTTCAATCATTTCTGGACGTTTTTCAATGGCAAAAATCAATGAATATTGTAAATGCACAAACAGTAATTTCTCCGCATTGCAAGGTGCAATTCTGAAATTTTTTGCTTTTTCCTGCTCCTCTTAGCATGATAAAGAAGATTCAAAGAGAGTGAGATGCCAGCTCCTTTCATTCAGTCAGTAGCTTCAATCATTTCTGGACATTTTTCAATGGCAAAAATCAATGAATATTGTAAATGCACAAACAGTAATTTCTCCGCATTGCAAGGTGCAATTCTGAATTTTTTTGCTTTTTCCTGCTCCTCTTAGCATGATAAAGAAGATTCAAAGAGAGTGAGATGCCAGCTCCTTTCATTCAGTCAGTAGCTTCAAACATTTCTGGTATAAACATTTCTGGACGTTTTTCAATGGCAAAAATCAATGAATATTGTAAATGCACAAACAGTAATATCTCCGCATTGCAAGGTGCAATTCTGAAATTTTTTGCTTTTTCCTGCTAATCCTAGCATGATAAAGAAGATTCAAAGAGAGTGAGATGCCAGCTCCTTTCATTCAGTCAGTAGCTTCAATCATTTCTGGTATATGAATAACATGATGTTTTTCAATGGCAAAAATCAATGAATATTGTAAATGCACAAACAGTAATTTCTCCGCATTGCAAGGTGCAATTCTGAAATTTTTTGCTTTTTCCTGCTCCTCTTAGCATGGTAAAGAAGATTCAAAGAGAGTGAGATGCCAGCTCCTTTCATTCAGTCAGTAGCTTCAATCATTTCTGGACGTTTTTCAATGGCAAAAATCAATGAATATTGTAAATGCACAAACAGTAATTTCTCCGCATTGCAAGGTGCAATTCTGAAATTTTTTGCTTTTTCCTGCTCCTCTTAGCATGATAAAGAAGTTTCAAAGAGAGTGAGATGCCAGCTCCTTTCATTCAGTCAGTAGCTTCAATCATTTCTGGACGTTTTTCAATGGCAAAAATCAATGAATATTGTAAATGCACAAACAGTAATTTCTCCGCATTGCAAGGTGCAATTCTGAAATGTTTTGCTTTTTCCTGCTCCTCTTAGCATGATAAAGAAGATTCAAAGAGAGTGAGATGCCAGCTCCTTTCATTCAGTCAGTAGCTTCAATCATTTCTGGGTATGAATAACATGATGTTTTTCAATGGCAAAAATCAATGAATATTGTAAATGCACAAACAGTAATTTCTCCACATTGCAAGGTGCAATTCTGAAATTTTTTGCTTTTTCCTGCTCCTCTTAGCATGATAAAGAAGATTCAAAGAGAGTGAGATGCCAGCTCCTTTCATTCAGTCAGTAGCTTCAATCATTTCTGGACGTTTTTCAATGGCAAAAATCAATGAATATTGTAAATGCACAAACAGTAATTTCTCCGCATTGCAAGGTGCAATTCTGAATTTTTTTGCTTTTTCCTGCTCCTCTTAGCATGATAAAGAAGATTCAAAGAGAGTGAGATGCCAGCTCCTTTCATTCAGTCAGTAGCTTCAAACATTTCTGGTATAAACATTTCTGGACGTTTTTCAATGGCAAAAATCAATGAATATTGTAAATGTACAAACAGTAATATCTCCACATTGCAAGGTGCAATTCTGAAATTTTTTGCTTTTTCCTGCTAATCCTAGCATGATAAAGAATATTCAAATAGAGTGAGATGCCAGCTCCTTTCATTCAGTCAGTAGCTTCAAACATTTCTGGACGTTTTTCAATGGCAAAAATCAAGGAATATTGTAAATGCACAAACAGTAATATCTCCACATTGCAAGGTGCAATTCTGAAATTTTTTGCTTTTTCCTGCTAATCCTAGCATGATAAAGAAGATTCAAAGAGAGTGAGATGCCAGGTCCTTTCATTCAGTCAGTAGCCTCAAACATTTCTGGTATATGAATAACATGATGTTTTTCAATGGCAAAAATCAATGAATATTGTAAATGCACAAACAGTAATATCTCCACATTGCAAGGTGCAATTCTGAAATTTTTTGCTTTTTCCTGCTAATCCTAGCATGATAAAGAAGATTCAAAGAGAGTGAGATGCCAGCTCCTTTCATTCAGTCAGTAGCTTCAAACATTTCTGGACGTTTTTCAATGGCAAAAATCAATGAATATTGTAAATGCACAAACAGTAATATCTCCACATTGCAAGGTGCAATTCTGAAATTTTTTGCTTTTTCCTGCTACTCCTAGCATGATAAAGAAGATTCAAAGAGAGTGAGATGCCAGCTCCTTTCATTCAGTCAGTAGCTTCAAACATTTCTGGACGTTTTTCAATGGCAAAAATCAATGAATATTGTAAATGCACAAACAGTAATATCTCCACATTGCAAGGTGCAATTCTGAAATTTTTTGCTTTTTCCTGCTAATCCTAGCATGATAAAGAAGATTCAAATAGAGTGAGATGCCAGCTCCTTTCATTCAGTCAGTAGCTTCAAACATTTCTGGACGTTTTTCAATGGCAAAAATCAATGAATATTGTAAATGCACAAACAGTAATATCTAAACATTGCAAGGTGCAATTCTGAAATTTTTTGCTTTTTCCTGCTAATCCTAGCATGATAAAGAACATTCAAAGTGAGTGAGATGCCAGCTCCCTTCATTCAGTCAGTAGCTTCAAACATTTCTGGACGTTTTTCAATGGCAAAAATCAATGAATACTGTAAATGCACAAACAGTAAGATCTCCACATTGCAAGGTGCAATTCTGAAACCTTGCAATGCGGAGAAATTACTGTTTGTGCATTTACAATATTCATTGATTTTTGCCATTGAAAAACGTCCAGAAATGATTGAAGCTACTGACTGAATGAAAGGAGCTGGCATCTCACTCTCTTTGAATCTTCTTTATCATGCTAAGAGGAGCAGGAAAAAGCAAAAAATTTCAGAATTGCACCTTGCAATGCGGAGAAATTACTGTTTGTGCATTTACAATATTCATTGATTTTTGCCATTGAAAAACATCATGTTATTCATATACCAGAAATGTTTGAAGCTACTGACTGAATGAAAGGAGCTGGCATCTCACTCTCTTTGAATCTTCTTTATCATGCTAAGAGGAGCAGGAAAAAGCAAAAAATTTCAGAATTGCACCTTGCAATGCGGAGAAATTACTGTTTGTGCATTTACAATATTCATTGATTTTTGCCATTGAAAAACGTCCAGAAATGATTGAAGCTACTGACTGAATGAAAGGAGCTGGCATCTCACTCTCTTTGAATCTTCTTTATCATGCTAAGAGGAGCAGGAAAAAGCAAAAAATTTCAGAATTGCACCTTGCAATGCGGAGAAATTACTGTTTGTGCATTTACAATATTCATTGATTTTTGCCATTGAAAAACGTCCAGAAATGATTGAAGCTACTGACTGAATGAAAGGAGCTGGCATCTCACTCTCTTTGAATCTTCTTTATCATGCTAAGAGGAGCAGGAAAAAGCAAAAAAATTCAGAATTGCACCTTGCAATGCGGAGAAATTACTGTTTGTGCATTTACAATATTCATTGATTTTTGCCATTGAAAAACATCATGTTATTCATATACCAGAAATGATTGAAGCTACTGACTGAATGAAAGGAGCTGGCATCTCACTCTCTTTGAATCTTCTTTTTCATGCTAAGAGGAGCAGGAAAAAGCAAAAAATTTCAGAATTGCATCTTGCAATGCGGAGAAATTACTGTTTGTGCATTTACAATATTCATTGATTTTTGCCATTGAAAAACATCCAGAAATGATTGAAGCCACTGACTGAATGAAAGGAGCTGGCATCTCACTCTCTTTGAATCTTCTTTATCATGCTAAGAGGAGCAGGAAAAAGCTTAAAATTTCAGAATTGCACCTTGCAATGCGGAGAAATTACTGCTTGTGCATTTACAATATTCATTGATTTTTGCCATTGAAAAACGTCCAGAAATGATTGAAGCTACTGACTGAATGAAAGGAGCTGGCATCTCACTCTCTTTGAATCTTCTTTATCATGCTAAGAGGAGCAGGAAAAAGCAAAAAATTTCAGAATTGCATCTTGCAATGCGGAGAAATTACTGTTTGTGCATTTACAATATTTATTGATTTTTGCCATTGAAACACGTCCAGAAATGTTTGAAGCTACTGACTGAATGAAAGGAGCTGGCATCTCACTCTCTTTGAATCTTCTTTATCATGATAGGATTAGCAGGAAAAAGCAAAAAATTTCAGAATTGCACCTTGCAATGTGGAGATATTACTGTTTGTGCATTTACAATATTCATTGATTTTTGCCATTGAAAAACGTCCAGAAATGTTTGAAGCTACTGACTGAATGAAAGGAGCTGGCATCTCACTCTCTTTGAATCTTCTTTATCATGCTAGGGTTAGCAGGAAAAAGCAAAAAATTTCAGAATTGCACCTTGCAATGTGGAGATATTACTGTTTGTGCATTTACAATATTCATTGATTTTTGCCATTGAAAAACGTCCAGAAATGTTTATACCAGAAATGTTTGAAGCTACTGACTGAATGAAAGGAGCTGGCATCTCACTCTCTTTGAATCTTATTTATCATGCTAAGAGGAGCAGGAAAAAGCAAAAAATTTCAGAATTGCACCTTGCAATGCGGAGAAATTACTGTTTGTGCATTTACAATATTCATTGATTTTTGCCATTGAAAAACATCATGTTATTCATATACCAGAAATGATTGAAGCTACTGACTGAATGAAAGGAGCTGGCATCTCACTCTCTTTGAATCTTCTTTATCATGCTAGGATTAGCAGGAAAAAGCAAAAAATTTCAGAATTGCACCTTGAAATGTGGAGATATTACTGTTTGTGCATTTACAATATTCATTGATTTTTGCCATTGAAAAACGTCCAGAAATGTTTGAAGCTACTGACTGAATGAAAGGAGCTGGCATCTCACTCTCTTTGAATCTTCTTTATCATGCTAGGATTAGCAGGAAAAAGCAAAAAATTTCAGAATTGCACCTTGCAATGTGGAGATATTACTGTTTGTGCATTTACAATATTCATTGATTTTTGCCATTGAAAAACGTCCAGAAATGTTTGAAGCTACTGACTGAATGAAAGGAGCTGGCATCTCACTCTCTTTGAATCTTCTTTATCATGCTAGGAGTAGCAGGAAAAAGCAAAAAATTTCAGAATTGCACCTTGCAATGTGGAGATATTACAGTTTGTGCATTTACAATATTCATTGATTTTTTCCATTGAAAAACGTCCAGAAATGTTTGAAGCTACTGACTGAATGAAAGGAGCTGGCATCTCACTCTCTTTGAATCTTCTTTATCATGCTAGGATTAGCAGGAAAAAGCAAAAAATTTCAGAATTGCACCTTGCAATGTGGAGATATTACTGTTTGTGCATTTACAATATTCATTGATTTTTGCCATTGAAAAACATCATGTTATTCATATACCAGAAATGTTTGAAGCTACTGACTGAATGAAAGGAGCTGGCATCTCACTCTCTTTGAATCTTCTTTATCATGCTAGGATTAGCAGGAAAAAGCAAAAAATTTCAGAATTGCACCTTGCAATGTGGAGATATTACTGTTTGTGCATTTACAATATTCATTGATTTTTGCCATTGAAAAACGTCCAGAAATGTTTGAAGCTACTGACTGAATGAAAGGAGCTGGCATCTCACTCTATTTGTATCTTCTTTATCATGCTAGGTTTAGCAGGAAAAAGCAAAAAATTTCAGAATTGCACCTTGCAATGTGGAGATATTACTGTTTGTGCATTTACAATATTCATTGATTTTTGCCATTGAAAAACGTCCAGAAATGTTTATACCAGAAATGTTTGAAGCTACTGACTGAATGAAAGGAGCTGGCATCTCACTCTCTTTGAATCTTCTTTATTATGCTAAGAGGAGCAGGAAAAAGCAAAAAAATTCAGAATTGCACCTTGCAATGCGGAGAAATTACTGTTTGTGCATTTACAATATTCATTGATTTTTGCCATTGAAACACGTCCAGAAATGTTTGAAGCTACTGACTGAATGAAAGGAGCTGGCATCTCACTCTCTTTGAATCTTCTTTATCATGATAGGATTAGCAGGAAAAAGCAAAAAATTTCAGAATTGCACCTTGCAATGTGGAGATATTACTGTTTGTGCATTTACAATATTCATTGATTTTTGCCATTGAAAAACGTCCAGAAATGTTTATACCAGAAATGTTTGAAGCTACTGACTGAATGAAAGGAGCTGGCATCTCACTCTCTTTGAATCTTCTTTATCATGCTAAGAGGAGCAGGAAAAAGCAAAAAAATTCAGAATTGCACCTTGCAATGCGGAGAAATTACTGTTTGTGCATTTACAATATTCATTGATTTTTGCCATTGAAAAACATCATGTTATTCATATACCAGAAATGATTGAAGCTACTGACTGAATGAAAGGAGCTGGCATCTCACTCTCTTTGAATCTTCTTTATCATGCTAGGATTAGCAGGAAAAAGCAAAAAATTTCAGAATTGCACCTTGCAATGTGGAGATATTACTGTTTGTGCATTTACAATATTCATTGATTTTTGCCATTGAAAAACGTCCAGAAATGTTTGAAGCTACTGACTGAATGAAAGGAGCTGGCATCTCACTCTCTTTGAATCTTCTTTATCATGCTAGGATTAGCAGGAAAAAGCAAAAAATTTCAGAATTGCACCTTGCAATGTGGAGATATTACTGTTTGTGCATTTACAATATTCATTGATATTTGCCATTGAAAAACGTCCAGAAATGTTTGAAGCTACTGACTGAATGAAAGGAGCTGGCATATCACTCTCTTTGAATCTTCTTTATCATGCTAGGAGTAGCAGGAAAAAGCAAAAAATTTCAGAATTGCACCTTGCAATGTGGAGATATTACTGTTTGTGCATTTACAATATTCATTGATTTTTTCCATTGAAAAACGTCCAGAAATATTTGAAGCTACTGACTGAATGAAAGGAGCTGGCATCTCACTCTCTTTGAATCTTCTTTATCATGCTAGGATTAGCAGGAAAAAGCAAAAAATTTCAGAATTGCACCTTGCAATGTGGAGATATTACTGTTTGTGCATTTACAATATTCATTGATTTTTGCCATTGAAAAACATCATGTTATTCATATACCAGAAATGTTTGAAGCTACTGACTGAATGAAAGGAGCTGGCATTTCACTCTCTTTGAATCTTCTTTATCATGCTAGGATTAGCAGGAAAAAGCAAAAAATTTCAGAATTGCACCTTGCAATGTGGAGATATTACTGTTTGTGCATTTACAATATTCATTGATTTTTGCCATTGAAAAACGTCCAGAAATGTTTGAAGCTACTGACTGAATGAAAGGAGCTGGCATCTCACTCTATTTGAATCTTCTTTATCATGCTAGGATTAGCAGGAAAAAGCAAAAAATTTCAGAATTGCACCTTGCAATGTGGAGATATTACTGTTTGTGCATTTACAATATTCATTGATTTTTGCCATTGAAAAACGTCCAGAAATGTTTATACCAGAAATGTTTGAAGCTACTGACTGAATGAAAGGAGCTGGCATCTCACTCTCTTTGAATCTTCTTTATCATGCTAAGAGGAGCAGGAAAAAGCAAAAAAATTCAGAATTGCACCTTGCAATGCGGAGAAATTACTGTTTGTGCATTTACAATATTCATTGATTTTTGCCATTGAAAAACGTCCAGAAATGATTGAAACTACTGACTGAATGAAAGGAGCTGGCATCTCACTCTCTTTGAATCTTCTTTATCATGCTAAGAGGAGCAGGAAAAAGCAAAAAATTTCAGAATTGCACCTTGCAATGCGGAGAAATTACTGTTTGTGCATTTACAATATTCATTGATTTTTGCCATTGAAAAACGTCCAGAAATGATTGAAGCTACTGACTGAATGAAAGGAGCTGGCATCTCACTCTCTTTGAATCTTCTTTATCATGCTAAGAGGAGCAGGAAAAAGCAAAAAATTTCAGAATTGCACCTTGCAATGCGGAGAAATTACTGTTTGTGCATTTACAATATTCATTGATTTTTGCCATTGAAAAACATCATGTTATTCATACCCAGAAATGATTAAAGCTACTGACTGAATGAAAGGAGCTGGCATCTCACTCTCTTTGAATCTTCTTTATCATGCTAAGAGGAGCAGGAAAAAGCAAAAAATTTCAGAATTGCACCTTGCAATGCGGAGAAATTACTGTTTGTGCATTTACAATATTCATTGATTTTTGCCATTGAAAAACGTCCAGAAATGATTGAAGCTACTGACTGAATGAAAGGAGCTGGCATCTCACTCTCTTTGAATCTTCTTTATCATGCTAAGAGGAGCAGGAAAAAGCAAAAAATTTCAGAATTGCACCTTGCAATGCGGAGAAATTACTGTTTGTGCATTTACAATATTCATTGATTTTTGCCATTGAAAAACGTCCAGAAATGATTGAAGCTACTGACTGAATGAAAGGAGTTGGCATCTCACTCTCTTTGAATCTTCTTTACCATGCTAAGAGGAGCAGGAAAAAGCAAAAAATTTCAGAATTGCACCTTGCAATGCGGAGAAATTACTGTTTGTGCATTTACAATATTCATTGATTTTTGACATTGAAAAACATCATGTTATTCATATACCAGAAATAATTGAAGCTACTGACTGAATGAAAGGAGCTGGCATCTCACTCTCTTTGAATCTTCTTTATCATGCTAAGAGGAGCAGGAAAAAGCAAAAAATTTCAGAATTGCACCTTGCAATGCGGAGAAATTACTGTTTGTGCATTTACAATATTCATTGATTTTTGCCATTGAAAAACGTCCAGAAATGATTGAAGCTACTGACTGAATGAAAGGAGCTGGCATCTCACTCTCTTTGAATCTTCTTTATCATGCTAAGAGGAGCAGGAAAAAGCAAAAAATTTCAGAATTGCACCTTGCAATGCGGAGAAATTACTGTTTGTGCATTTACAATATTCATTGATTTTTGCCATTGAAAAACGTCCAGAAATGATTGAAGCTACTGACTGAATGAAAGGAGCTGGCATCTCACTCTCTTTGAATCTTCTTTATCATGCTAAGAGGAGCAGGAAAAAGCAAAAAATTTCAGAATTGCACCTTGCAATGCGGAGAAATTACTGTTTGTGCATTTACAATATTCATTGATTTTTGCCATTGAAAAACATCATGTTATTCATATACCAGAAATGATTGAAGCTACTGACTGAATGAAAGGAGCTGGCATCTCACTCTCTTTGAATCTTCTTTATCATGCTAAGAGGAGCAGGAAAAAGCAAAAAATTTCAGAATTGCACCTTGCAATGCGGAGAAATTACTGTTTGTGCATTTACAATATTCATTGATTTTTGCCATTGAAAAACGTCCAGAAATGATTGAAGCTACTGACTGAATGAAAGGAGCTGGCATCTCACTCTTTTTGAATCTTCTTTATCATGCTAAGAGGAGCAGGAAAAAGCAAAAAATTTCAGAATTGCACCTTGCAATGCGGAGAAATTACTGTTTGTGCATTTACAATATTCATTGATTTTTGCCATTGAAAAACGTCCAGAAATGATTGAAGCTACTGACTGAATGAAAGGAGCTGGCATCTCACTCTCTTTGAATCTTCTTTATCATGGTAAGAGGAGCAGGAAAAAGCAAAAAATTTCAGAATTGCAACTTGCAATGCGGAGAAATTACTGTTTGTGCATTTACAATATTCATTGATTTTTGCCATTGAAAAACGTCCAGAAATGATTGAAGCTACTGACTGAATGAAAGGAGCTGGCATCTCACTCTCTTTGAATCTTCTTTATCATGCTAAGAGGAGCAGGAAAAAGCAAAAAATTTCAGAATTGCACCTTGCAATGCGGAGAAATTACTGTTTGTGCATTTACAATATTCATTGATTTTTGCCATTGAAAAACGTCCAGAAATGATTGAAGCTACTGACTGAATGAAAGGAGCTGGCATCTCACTCTCTTTGAATCTTCTTTATCATGCTAAGAGGAGCAGGAAAAAGCAAAAAATTTCAGAATTGCAACTTGCAATGCGGAGAAATTACTGTTTGTGCATTTACAATATTCATTGATTTTTGCCATTGAAAAACATCATGTTATTCATATACCAGAAATGTTTGAAGCTACTGACTGAATGAAAGAAGCTGGCATCTCACTATCTTTGAATCTTCTTTATCATGCTAAGAGGAGCAGGAAAAAGCAAAAAATTTCAGAATTGCACCTTACAATGCGGAGAAATTACTGTTTGTGCATTTACAATATTCATTGATTTTTGCCATTGAAAAACGTCCAGAAATGATTGAAGCTACTGACTGAATGAAAGGAGCTGGCATCTCACTCTCTTTGAATCTTCTTTATCATGCTAAGAGGAGCAGGAAAAAGCAAAAAATTTCAGAATTGCACCTTGCAATGCGGAGAAATTACTGTTTGTGCATTTACAATATTCATTGATTTTTGCCATTGAAAAACGTCCAGAAATGTTTGAAGCTACTGACTGAATGAAAGGAGCTGGCATCTTACTCTCTTTGAATCTTCTTTATCATGCTAGGATTAGCAGGAAAAAGCAAAAAATTTCAGAATTGCACATTGCAATGTGGAGATATTACTGTTTGTGCATTTACAATATTCATTGATTTTTGCCATTGAAAAACGTCCAGAAATGTTTGAAGCTACTGACTGAATGAAAGGAGCAGGCATCTCACTCTCTTTGAATCTTCTTTATCATGCTAGGAGTAGCAGGAAAAAGCAAAAAATTTCAGAATTGCACCTTGCAATGTGGAGATATTACTGTTTGTGCATTTACAATATTCATTGATTTATGCCATTGAAAAACGTCCAGAAATGATTGAAACTACTGACTGAATGAAAGGAGCTGGCATCTCACTCTCTTTGAATCTTCTTTATCATGCTAAGAGGAGCAGGAAAAAGCAAAAAATTTCAGAATTGCACCTTGCAATGCGGAGAAATTACTGTTTGTGCATTTACAATATTCATTGATTTTTGCCATTGAAAAACGTCCAGAAATGATTGAAGCTACTGACTGAATGAAAGGAGCTGGCATCTCACTCTCTTTGAATCTTCTTTATCATGCTAAGAGGAGCAGGAAAAAGCAAAAAATTTCAGAATTGCACCTTGCAATGCGGAGAAATTACTGTTTGTGCATTTACAATATTCATTGATTTTTGCCATTGAAAAACATCATGTTATTCATACCCAGAAATGATTAAAGCTACTGACTGAATGAAAGGAGCTGGCATCTCACTCTCTTTGAATCTTCTTTATCATGCTAAGAGGAGCAGGAAAAAGCAAAAAATTTCAGAATTGCACCTTGCAATGCGGAGAAATTACTGTTTGTGCATTTACAATATTCATTGATTTTTGCCATTGAAAAACGTCCAGAAATGATTGAAGCTACTGACTGAATGAAAGGAGCTGGCATCTCACTCTCTTTGAATCTTCTTTATCATGCTAAGAGGAGCAGGAAAAAGCAAAAAATTTCAGAATTGCACCTTGCAATGCGGAGAAATTACTGTTTGTGCATTTACAATATTCATTGATTTTTGCCATTGAAAAACGTCCAGAAATGATTGAAGCTACTGACTGAATGAAAGGAGTTGGCATCTCACTCTCTTTGAATCTTCTTTACCATGATAAGAGGAGCAGGAAAAAGCAAAAAATTTCAGAATTGCACCTTGCAATGCGGAGAAATTACTGTTTGTGCATTTACAATATTCATTCATTTTTGACATTGAAAAACATCATGTTATTCATATACCAGAAATAATTGAAGCTACTGACTGAATGAAAGGAGCTGGCATCTCACTCTCTTTGAATCTTCTTTATCATGCTAAGAGGAGCAGGAAAAAGCAAAAAATTTCAGAATTGCACCTTGCAATGCGGAGAAATTACTGTTTGTGCATTTACAATATTCATTGATTTTTGCCATTGAAAAACGTCCAGAAATGATTGAAGCTACTGACTGAATGAAAGGAGCTGGCATCTCACTCTCTTTGAATCTTCTTTATGATGCTAAGAGGAGCAGGAAAAAGCAAAAAATTTCAGAATTGCACCTTGCAATGCGGAGAAATTACTGTTTGTGCATTTACAATATTCATTGATTTTTGCCATTGAAAAACGTCCAGAAATGATTGAAGCTACTGACTGAATGAAAGGAGCTGGCATCTCACTCTCTTTGAATCTTCTTTATCATGCTAAGAGGAGCAGGAAAAAGCAAAAAATTTCAGAATTGCACCTTGCAATGCGGAGAAATTACTGTTTGTGCATTTACAATATTCATTGATTTTTGCCATTGAAAAACATCATGTTATTCATATACCAGAAATGATTGAAGCTACTGACTGAATGAAAGGAGCTGGCATCTCACTCTCTTTGAATCTTCTTTATCATGCTAAGAGGAGCAGGAAAAAGCAAAAAATTTCAGAATTGCACCTTGCAATGCGGAGAAATTACTGTTTGTGCATTTACAATATTCATTGATTTTTGCCATTGAAAAACGTCCAGAAATGATTGAAGCTACTGACTGAATGAAAGGAGCTGGCATCTCACTCTTTTTGAATCTTCTTTATCATGCTAAGAGGAGCAGGAAAAAGCAAAAAATTTCAGAATTGCACCTTGCAATGCGGAGAAATTACTGTTTGTGCATTTACAATATTCATTGATTTTTGCCATTGAAAAACGTCCAGAAATGATTGAAGCTACTGACTGAATGAAAGGAGCTGGCATCTCACTCTCTTTGAATCTTCTTTATCATGGTAAGAGGAGCAGGAAAAAGCAAAAAATTTCAGAATTGCAACTTGCAATGCGGAGAAATTACTGTTTGTGCATTTACAATATTCATTGATTTTTGCCATTGAAAAACGTCCAGAAATGATTGAAGCTACTGACTGAATGAAAGGAGCTGGCATCTCACTCTCTTTGAATCTTCTTTATCATGCTAAGAGGAGCAGGAAAAAGCAAAAAATTTCAGAATTGCACCTTGCAATGCGGAGAAATTACTGTTTGTGCATTTACAATATTCATTGATTTTTGCCATTGAAAAACGTCCAGAAATGATTGAAGCTACTGACTGAATGAAAGGAGCTGGCATCTCACTCTCTTTGAATCTTCTTTATCATGCTAAGAGGAGCAGGAAAAAGCAAAAAATTTCAGAATTGCAACTTGCAATGCGGAGAAATTACTGTTTGTGCATTTACAATATTCATTGATTTTTGCCATTGAAAAACATCATGTTATTCATATACCAGAAATGTTTGAAGCTACTGACTGAATGAAAGAAGCTGGCATCTCACTATCTTTGAATCTTCTTTATCATGCTAAGAGGAGCAGGAAAAAGCAAAAAATTTCAGAATTGCACCTTACAATGCGGAGAAATTACTGTTTGTGCATTTACAATATTCATTGATTTTTGCCATTGAAAAACGTCCAGAAATGATTGAAGCTACTGACTGAATGAAAGGAGCTGGCATCTCACTCTCTTTGAATCTTCTTTATCATGCTAAGAGGAGCAGGAAAAAGCAAAAAATTTCAGAATTGCACCTTGCAATGCGGAGAAATTACTGTTTGTGCATTTACAATATTCATTGATTTTTGCCATTGAAAAACGTCCAGAAATGTTTGAAGCTACTGACTGAATGAAAGGAGCTGGCATCTTACTCTCTTTGAATCTTCTTTATCATGCTAGGATTAGCAGGAAAAAGCAAAAAATTTCAGAATTGCACCTTGCAATGTGGAGATATTACTGTTTGTGCATTTACAATATTCATTGATTTTTGCCATTGAAAAACGTCCAGAAATGTTTGAAGCTACTGACTGAATGAAAGGAGCAGGCATCTCACTCTCTTTGAATCTTCTTTATCATGCTAGGAGTAGCAGGAAAAAGCAAAAAATTTCAGAATTGCACCTTGCAATGTGGAGATATTACTGTTTGTGCATTTACAATATTCATTGATTTATGCCATTGAAAAACGTCCAGAAATGTTTGAAGCTACTGACTGAATGAAAGGAGCTGGCATCTCACTCTCTTTGAATCTTCTTTATCATGCTAGGATTAGCAGGAAAAAGCAAAAAATTTCAGAATTGCACCTTGCAATGTGGAGATATTACTGTTTGTGCATTTACAATATTCATTGATTTTTGCCATTGAAAAACGTCCAGAAATGTTTGAAGCTACTGACTGAATGAAAGGAGCTGGCATCTCACTCTATTTGAATCTTCTTTATCATGCTAGGATTAGCAGGAAAAAGCAAAAAATTTCAGAATTGCACCTTGCAATGTGGAGATATTACTGTTTGTGCATTTACAATATTCATTGATTTTTGCCATTGAAAAACGTCCAGAAATGTTTATACCAGAAATGTTTGAAGCTACTGACTGAATGAAAGGAGCTGGCATCTCACTCTCTTTGAATCTTCTTTATCATGCTAAGAGGAGCAGGAAAAAGCAAAAAATTTCAGAATTGCACCTTGCAATGCGGAGAAATTACTGTTTGTGCATTTACAATATTTATTGATTTTTGCCATTGAAAAACGTCCAGAAATGATTGAAGCTACTGACTGAATGAAAGGAGCTGGCATCTCACTCTCTTTGAATCTTCTTTATCATGCTAAGAGGAGCAGGAAAAAGCAAAAAATTTCAGAATTGCACCTTGCAATGCGGAGAAATTACTGTTTGTGCATTTACAATATTCATTGATTTTTGCCATTGAAAAACATCATGTTATTCATATACCAGAAATGATTGAAGCTACTGACTGAATGAAAGGAGCTGGCATCTCACTCTCTTTGAATCTTCTTTATCATGCTAAGAGGAGCAGGAAAAAGCAAAAAATTTCAGAAATGCACCTTGCAATGCGGAGAAATTACTGTTTGTGCATTTACAATATTCATTGATTTTTGCCATTGAAAAACATCCAGAAATGATTGAAGCTACTGACTGAATGAAAGGAGCTGGCATCTCACTCTCTTTGAATCTTCTTTATCATGCTAAGAGGAGCAGGAAAAAGCAAAAAATTTCAGAATTGCACCTTGCAATGCGGAGAAATTACTGTTTGTGCATTTACAATATTCATTGATTTTTGCCATTGAAAAACGTCCAGAAATGATTGAAGCTACTGACTGAATGAAAGGAGCTGGCATCTCACTCTCTTTGAATCTTCTTTATCATGCTAAGAGGAGCAGGAAAAAGCAAAAAATTTCAGAATTGCACCTTGCAATGCGGAGAAATTACTGTTTGTGCATTTACAATATTCATTGATTTTTGCCATTGAAAAACGTCCAGAAATGATTGAAGCTACTGACTGAATGAAAGGAGCTGGCATCTCACTCTCTTTGAATCTTCTTTATCATGCTAAGAGGAGCAGGAAAAAGCAAAAAATTTCAGAATTGCACCTTGCAATGCGGAGAAATTACTGTTTGTGCATTTACAATATTCATTGATTTTTGCCATTGAAAAACGTCCAGAAATGATTGAAGCTACTGACTGAATGAAAGGAGCTGGCATCTCACTCTCTTTGAATCTTCTTTATCATGCTAAGAGGAGCAGGAAAAAGCAAAAAATTTCAGAATTGCACCTTGCAATGCGGAGAAATTACTGTTTGTGCATTTACAATATTCATTGATTTTTGCCATTGAAAAACATCATGTTATTCATATACCAGAAATGTTTGAAGCTACTGACTGAATGAAAGAAGCTGGCAACTCACTCTCTTTGAATCTTCTTTATCATGCTAAGAGGAGCAGGAAAAAGCAAAAAATTTCAGAATTGCACCTTGCAATGCGGAGAAATTACTGTTTGTGCATTTACAATATTCATTGATTTTTGCAATTGAAAAACGTCCAGAAATGATTGAAGCTACTGACTGAATGAAAGGAGCTGGCATCTCACTCTCTTTGAATCTTCTTTATCATGTTAAGAGGAGCAGGAAAAAGCAAAAAATTTCAGAATTGCACCTTGCAATGCGGAGAAATTACTGTTTGTGCATTTACAATATTCATTGATTTTTGCCATTGAAAAACGTCCAGAAATGATTGAAGCTACTGACTGAATGAAAGGAGCTGTTATCTCACTCTCTTTGAATCTTGTTTATCATGCTAAGAGGAGCAGGAAAAAGCAAAAAATTTCAGAATTGCACCTTGCAATGCGGAGAAATTACTGTTTGTGCATTTACAATATTCATTGATTTTTGCCATTGAAAAACATCATGTTATTCATATACCAGAAATGATTGAAGCTACTGACTGAATGAAAGGAGCTGGCATCTCACACTCTTTGAATCTTCTTTATCATGCTAAGAGGAGCAGGAAAAAGTAAAAAATTTCAGAATTGCACCTTGCAATGCGGAGAAATTACTGTTTGTGCATTTACAATATTCAATGATTTTTGCCATTGAAAAACGTCCAGAAATGATTGAAGCTACTGACTGAACGAAAGGAGCTGGCATCTCACTCTCTTTGAATCTTCTTTATCATGCTAAGAGGAGCAGGAAAAAGCAAAAAATTTCAGAATTGCACCTTGCAATGCGGAGAAATTACTGTTTGTGCATTTACAATATTCATTGATTTTTGCCATTGAAAAACATCATGTTATTCATATACCAGAAATGTTTGAAGCTACTGACTGAATGAAAGGAGCTGGCATCTCACTCTCTTTGAATCTTCTTCATAATGCTAAGAGGAGCAGGAAAAAGCAAAAAATTTCAGAATTGCACCTTGCAATGCGGAGAAATTACTGTTTGTGCATTTACAATATTCATTGATTTTTGCCATTGAAAAACGTCCAGAAATGATTGAAGCCACTGACTGAATGAAAGGAGCTGGCATCTCACTCTCTTTGAATCTTCTTTATCATGCTAAGAGGAGCAGGAAAAAGCAAAAAATTTCAGAATTGCACCTTGCAATGCGGAGAAATTACTGTTTGTGCATTTACAATATTCATTGATTTTTGCCATTGAAAAACATCATGTTATTCATATACCAGAAATGTTTGAAGCTACTGACTGAATGAAAGGAGCTGGCATCTCACTCTCTTTGAATCTTCTTTATCATGCTAAGAGGAGCAGGAAAAAGCAAAAAATTTCAGAATTGCACCTTGCAATGCGGATAAATTACTGTTTGTGCATTTACAATATTCATTGATTTTTGCCATTGAAAAATGTCCAGAAATGATTGAAGCTACTGACTGAATGAAAGGAGCTGGCATCTCACTCTCTTTGAATCTTGTTTATCATGCTAAGAGGAGCAGGAAAAAGCAAAAAAATTCAGAATTGCACCTTGCAATGCGGAGAAATTACTGTTTGTGCATTTACAATATTCATTGATTTTTGCCATTGAAAAACGTCCAGAAATTATTGAAGCTACTGACTGAATGAAAGGAGCTGGCATCTCACTCTCTTTGAAACTTCTTTATCATGCTAAGAGGAGCAGGAAAAAGCAAAAATTTTCAGAATTGCACCTTGCAATGCGGAGAAATTACTGTTTGTGCATTTACAATATTCATTGATTTTTGCCATTGAAAAACATCATGTTATTCATATACCAGAAATGTTTGAAGCTACTGACTGAATGAAAGGAGCTGGCATCTCACTCTCTTTGAATCTTCTTTATCATGCCAAGAGGAGCAGGAAAAAGCAAAAAATTTCAGAATTGCACCTTGCAATGCGGAGAAATTACTGTTTGTGCATTTACAATATTCTTTGATTTTTGCCATTGAAAAACATCATGTTATTCATATACCAGAAATGATTGAAGCTACTGACTGAATGAAAGGAGCTGGCATCTCACTCTCTTTGAATCTTCTTTATCATGCTAAGAGGAGCAGGATAAAGCAAAAAATTTCAGACTTGCACCTTGCAATGCGGAGAAATTACTGTTTGTGCATTTACAATATTCATTGATTTTTGCCATTGAAAAACATCATGTTATTCATATACCAGAAATGTTTGAAGCTACTGACTGAATGAAAGGAGCTGGCATCTCACTCTCTTTGAATCTTCTTTATCATGCTAAGAGGAGCAGGAAAAAGCAAAAAATTTCAGAATTGCACCTTGCAATGCGGAGAAATTACTGTTTGTGCATTTACAATATTCATTGATTTTTGCCATTGAAAAACGTCCAGAAATGATTGAAGGTACTGACTGAATGAAAGGAGCTGGCATCTCACTCTCTTTGAATCTTCTTTATCATGCTAAGAGGAGCAGGAAAAAGCAAAAAATTTCAGAATTGCACCTTGCAATGCGGAGAAATTACTGTTTGTGCATTTACAATATTCATTGATTTTTGCCATTGAAAAACGTCCAGAAATGATTGAAGCTACTGACTGAATGAAAGGAGCTGGCATCTCACTCTCTTTGAATCTTCTTTATCATGCTAAGAGGAGCAGGAAAAAGCAAAAAATTTCAGAATTGCACCTTGCAATGCGGAGAAATTACAGTTTGTGCATTTACAATATTCATTGATTTTTGCCATTGAAAAACGTCCAGAAATGATTGAAGCTACTGACTGAATGAAAGGAGCTGGCATCTCACACTCTTTGAATCTTCTTTATCATGCTAAGAGGAGCAGGAAAAAGCAAAAAATTTCAGAATTGCACCTTGCAATGCGGAGAAATTACTGTTTGTGCATTTACAATATTCGTTGATTTTTGCCATTGAAAAACGTCCAGAAATGATTGAAGCTACTGACTGAATGAAAGGAGCTGGCATCTCACTCTCTTTGAATCTTCTTTATCATGCTAAGAGGAGCAGGAAAAAGCAAAAAATTTCAGAATTGCACCTTGCAATGCGGAGAAATTACAGTTTGTGCATTTACAATATTCATTGATTTTTGCCATTGAAAAACGTCCAGAAATGATTGAAGCTACTGACTGAATGAAAGGAGCTGGCATCTCACTCTCTTTGAATCTTCTTTATCATGCTAAGAGGAGCAGGAAAAAGCAAAAAATTTCAGAATTGCACCTTGCAATGCGGAGAAATTACTGTTTGTGCATTTACAATATTCATTGATTTTTGCCATTGAAAAACATGTTATTCATATACCAGAAATGTTTGAAGCTCCTGACTGAATGAAAGGAGCTGGCACCTCACTCTCTTTGAATCTTCTTTATCATGCTAAGAGGAGCAGGAAAAAGCAAAAAATTTCAGAATTGCACCTTGCAATGCGGAGAAATTACTGTTTGTGCATTTACAATATTCATTGATTTTTGCCATTGAAAAACGTCCAGAAATGATTGAAGCTACTGACTGAATGAAAGGAGCTGGCATCTCACTCTCTTTGAATCTTCTTTATCATGCTAAGAGGAGCAGGAAAAAGCAAAAAATTTCAGAATTGCACCTTGCAATGCGGAGAAATTACTGTTTGTGCATTTACAATATTCATTGATTTTTGCCATTGAAAAATGTCCAGAAATGATTGAAGCTACTGACTGAATGAAAGGAGCTGGCATCTCACTCTCTTTGAATCTTCTTTACCATGCTAAGAGGAGCAGGAAAAAGCAAAAAATTTCAGAATTGCGCCTTGCAATGCGGAGAAATTACTGTTTGTGCATTTACAAAATTCATTGATTTTTGCCATTGAAAAACATCATGTTATTCATATACCAGAAATGATTGAAGCTACTGACTGAAGGAAAGGAGCTGGCATCTCACTCTCTTTGAATCTTCTTTATCATGCTAAGAGGAGCAGGAAAAAGCAAAAAATTTCAGAATTGCACCTTGCAATGCGGAGAAATTACTGTTTGTGCATTTACAATATTCATTGATTTTTGCCATTGAAAAAGTCCAGAAATGATTGAAGCTACTGACTGAATGAAAGGAGCTGGCATCTCACTCTCTTTGAATCTTCTTTATCATGCTAAGAGGAGCAGGAAAAAGTAAAAAATTTCAGAATTGCACCTTGCAATGCGGAGAAATTACTGTTTGTGCATTTACAATATTCAAAGATTTTTGCCATTGAAAAACGTCCAGAAATGATTGAAGCTACTGACTGAATGAAAGGAGCTGGCATCTCACTCTCTTTGAATCTTGTTTATCATGCTAAGAGGAGCAGGAAAAAGCAAAAAATTTCAGAATTGCACCTTGCAATGTGGAGAAATTACTGTTTGTGCATTTACAATATTCATTGATTTTTGCCATTGAAAAACGTCCAGAAATGATTGAAGCTACTGACTGAATGAAAGGAGCTGGCATCTCACTCTCTTTGAATCTTCTTTATCATGCTAAGAGGAGCAGGAAAAAGCAAAAAATTTCAGAATTGCACCTTGCAATGCGGAGAAATTACTGTTTGTGCATTTACAATATTCATTGATTTTTGCTATTGAAAAACATCATGTTATTCATATACCAGAAATGATTGAAGCTACTGACTGAATGAAAGGAGCTGGCATCTCACTCTCTTTGAATCTTCTTTATCATGCTAAGAGGAGCAGGAAAAAGCAAAAAATTTCAGAATTGCACCTTGCAATGCGGAGAAATTACAGTTTGTGCATTTACAATATTCATTGATTTTTGCCATTGAAAAACGTCCAGAAATGATTGAAGCTACTGACTGAATGAAAGGAGCTGGCATCTCACTCTCTTTGAATCTTCTTTATCATGCTAAGAGGAGCAGGAAAAAGCAAAAAATTTCAGAATTGCACCTTGCAATGCGGAGAAATTACTGTTTGTGCATTTACAATATTCATTGATTTTTGCCATTGAAAAACGTCCAGAAATGATTGAAGGTACTGACTGAATGAAAGGAGCTGGCATATCACTCTCTTTGAATCTTCTTTATCATGCTAAGAGGAGCAGGAAAAAGCAAAAAATTTCAGAATTGCACCTTGCAATGCGGAGAAATTACTGTTTGTGCATTTACAATATTCATTGATTTTTGCCATTGAAAAACGTCCAGAAATGATTGAAGCTACTGACTGAATGAAAGGAGCTGGCATCTCACTCTCTTTGAATCTTCTTTATCATGCTAAGAGGAGCAGGAAAAAGCAAAAAATTTCAGAATTGCACCTTGCAATGCGGAGAAATTACTGTTTGTGCATTTACAATATTCATTGATTTTTGCCATTGAAAAACGTCCAGAAATGATTGAAGCTACTGACTGAATGAAAGGAGCTGGCATCTCACTCTCTTTGAATCTTCTTTATCATGCTAAGAGGAGCAGGAAAAAGCAAAAAATTTCAGAATTGCACCTTGCAATGCGGAGAAATTACTGTTTGTGCATTTACAATATTCATTGATTTTTGCCATTGAAAAACATCATGTTATTCATATACCAGAAATGTTTGAAGCTACTGACTGAATGAAAGGAGCTGGCATCTCACTCTCTTTGAATCTTCTTTATCATGCTAAGAGGAGCAGGAAAAAGCAAAAAATTTCAGAATTGCACCTTGCAATGCGGAGAAATTACTGTTTGTGCATTTACAATATTCTTTGATTTTTGCCATTGAAAAACATCATGTTATTCATATACCAGAAATGATTGAAGCTACTGACTGAATGAAAGGAGCTGGCATCTCACTCTCTTTGAATCTTCTTTATCATGCTAAGAGGAGCAGGATAAAGCAAAAAATTTCAGACTTGCACCTTGCAATGCGGAGAAATTACTGTTTGTGCATTTACAATATTCATTGATTTTTGCCATTGAAAAACATCATGTTATTCATATACCAGAAATGTTTGAAGCTACTGACTGAATGAAAGGAGCTGGCATCTCACTCTCTTTGAATCTTCTTTATCATGCTAAGAGGAGCAGGAAAAAGCAAAAAATTTCAGAATTGCACCTTGCAATGCGGAGAAATTACTGTTTGTGCATTTACAATATTCATTGATTTTTGCCATTGAAAAACGTCCAGAAATGATTGAAGGTACTGACTGAATGAAAGGAGCTGGCATCTCACTCTCTTTGAATCTTCTTTATCATGCTAAGAGGAGCAGGAAAAAGCAAAAAATTTCAGAATTGCACCTTGCAATGCGGAGAAATTACTGTTTGTGCATTTACAATATTCATTGATTTTTGCCATTGAAAAACGTCCAGAAATGATTGAAGCTACTGACTGAATGAAAGGAGCTGGCATCTCACTCTCTTTGAATCTTCTTTATCATGCTAAGAGGAGCAGGAAAAAGCAAAAAATTTCAGAATTGCACCTTGCAATGCGGAGAAATTACAGTTTGTGCATTTACAATATTCATTGATTTTTGCCATTGAAAAACGTCCAGAAATGATTGAAGCTACTGACTGAATGAAAGGAGCTGGCATCTCACTCTCTTTGAATCTTCTTTATCATGCTAAGAGGAGCAGGAAAAAGCAAAAAATTTCAGAATTGCACCTTGCAATGCGGAGAAATTACTGTTTGTGCATTTACAATATTCGTTGATTTTTGCCATTGAAAAACGTCCAGAAATGATTGAAGCTACTGACTGAATGAAAGGAGCTGGCATCTCACTCTCTTTGAATCTTCTTTATCATGCTAAGAGGAGCAGGAAAAAGCAAAAAATTTCAGAATTGCACCTTGCAATGCGGAGAAATTACTGTTTGTGCATTTACAATATTCATTGATTTTTGCCATTGAAAAACATGTTATTCATATACCAGAAATGTTTGAAGCTCCTGACTGAATGAAAGGAGCTGGCACCTCACTCTCTTTGAATCTTCTTTATCATGCTAAGAGGAGCAGGAAAAAGCAAAAAATTTCAGAATTGCACCTTGCAATGCGGAGAAATTACTGTTTGTGCATTTACAATATTCGTTGATTTTTGCCATTGAAAAACGTCCAGAAATGATTGAAGCTACTGACTGAATGAAAGGAGCTGGCATCTCACTCTCTTTGAATCTTCTTTATCATGCTAAGAGGAGCAGGAAAAAGCAAAAAATTTCAGAATTGCACCTTGCAATGCGGAGAAATTACAGTTTGTGCATTTACAATATTCATTGATTTTTGCCATTGAAAAACGTCCAGAAATGATTGAAGCTACTGACTGAATGAAAGGAGCTGGCATCTCACTCTCTTTGAATCTTCTTTATCATGCTAAGAGGAGCAGGAAAAAGCAAAAAATTTCAGAATTGCACCTTGCAATGCGGAGAAATTACTGTTTGTGCATTTACAATATTCATTGATTTTTGCCATTGAAAAACATGTTATTCATATACCAGAAATGTTTGAAGCTCCTGACTGAATGAAAGGAGCTGGCACCTCACTCTCTTTGAATCTTCTTTATCATGCTAAGAGGAGCAGGAAAAAGCAAAAAATTTCAGAATTGCACCTTGCAATGCGGAGAAATTACTGTTTGTGCATTTACAATATTCATTGATTTTTGCCATTGAAAAACGTCCAGAAATGATTGAAGCTACTGACTGAATGAAAGGAGCTGGCATCTCACTCTCTTTGAATCTTCTTTATCATGCTAAGAGGAGCAGGAAAAAGCAAAAAATTTCAGAATTGCACCTTGCAATGCGGAGAAATTACTGTTTGTGCATTTACAATATTCATTGATTTTTGCCATTGAAAAATGTCCAGAAATGATTGAAGCTACTGACTGAATGAAAGGAGCTGGCATCTCACTCTCTTTGAATCTTCTTTATCATGCTAAGAGGAGCAGGAAAAAGCAAAAAATTTCAGAATTGCGCCTTGCAATGCGGAGAAATTACTGTTTGTGCATTTACAAAATTCATTGATTTTTGCCATTGAAAAACATCATGTTATTCATATACCAGAAATGATTGAAGCTACTGACTGAAGGAAAGGAGCTGGCATCTCACTCTCTTTGAATCTTCTTTATCATGCTAAGAGGAGCAGGAAAAAGCAAAAAATTTCAGAATTGCACCTTGCAATGCGGAGAAATTACTGTTTGTGCATTTACAATATTCATTGATTTTTGCCATTGAAAAACGTCCAGAAATGATTGAAGCTACTGACTGAATGAAAGGAGCTGGCATCTCACTCTCTTTGAATCTTCTTTATCATGCTAAGAGGAGCAGGAAAAAGTAAAAAATTTCAGAATTGCACCTTGCAATGCGGAGAAATTACTGTTTGTGCATTTACAATATTCAATGATTTTTGCCATTGAAAAACGTCCAGAAATGATTGAAGCTACTGACTGAATGAAAGGAGCTGGCATCTCACTCTCTTTGAATCTTGTTTATCATGCTAAGAGGAGCAGGAAAAAGCAAAAAATTTCAGAATTGCACCTTGCAATGTGGAGAAATTATTGTTTGTGCATTTACAATATTCATTGATTTTTGCCATTGAAAAACGTCCAGAAATGATTGAAGCTACTGACTGAATGAAAGGAGCTGGCATCTCACTCTCTTTGAATCTTCTTTATCATGCTAAGAGGAGCAGGAAAAAGCAAAAAATTTCAGAATTGCACCTTGCAATGCGGAGAAATTACTGTTTGTGCATTTACAATATTCATTGATTTTTGCTATTGAAAAACATCATGTTATTCATATACCAGAAATGATTGAAGCTACTGACTGAATGAAAGGAGCTGGCATCTCACTCTCTTTGAATCTTCTTTATCATGCTAAGAGGAGCAGGAAAAAGCAAAAAATTTCAGAATTGCACCTTGCAATGCGGAGAAATTACAGTTTGTGCATTTACAATATTCATTGATTTTTGCCATTGAAAAACGTCCAGAAATGATTGAAGCTACTGACTGAATGAAAGGAGCTGGCATCTCACTCTCTTTGAATCTTCTTTATCATGCTAAGAGGAGCAGGAAAAAGCAAAAAATTTCAGAATTGCACCTTGCAATGCGGAGAAATTACTGTTTGTGCATTTACAATATTCATTGATTTTTGCCATTGAAAAACGTCCAGAAATGATTGAAGGTACTGACTGAATGAAAGGAGCTGGCATATCACTCTCTTTGAATCTTCTTTATCATGCTAAGAGGAGCAGGAAAAAGCAAAAAATTTCAGAATTGCACCTTGCAATGCGGAGAAATTACTGTTTGTGCATTTACAATATTCATTGATTTTTGCCATTGAAAAACGTCCAGAAATGATTGAAGCTACTGACTGAATGAAAGGAGCTGGCATCTCACTCTCTTTGAATCTTCTTTATCATGCTAAGAGGAGCAGGAAAAAGCAAAAAATTTCAGAATTGCACCTTGCAATGCGGAGAAATTACTGTTTGTGCATTTACAATATTCATTGATTTTTGCCATTGAAAAATGTCCAGAAATGATTGAAGCTACTGACTGAATGAAAGGAGCTGGCATCTCACTCTCTTTGAATCTTCTTTATCATGCTAAGAGGAGCAGGAAAAAGCAAAAAATTTCAGAATTGCGCCTTGCAATGCGGAGAAATTACTGTTTGTGCATTTACAAAATTCATTGATTTTTGCCATTGAAAAACATCATGTTATTCATATACCAGAAATGATTGAAGCTACTGACTGAAGGAAAGGAGCTGGCATCTCACTCTCTTTGAATCTTCTTTATCATGCTAAGAGGAGCAGGAAAAAGCAAAAAATTTCAGAATTGCACCTTGCAATGCGGAGAAATTACTGTTTGTGCATTTACAATATTCATTGATTTTTGCCATTGAAAAACATCCAGAAATGATTGTAGCTACTGACTGAATGAAAGGAGCTGGCATCTCACTCTCTTTGAATCTTCTTTATCATGCTAAGAGGAGCAGGAAAAAGCAAAAAATTTCAGAATTGCACCTTGCAATGCGGAGAAATTACTGTTTGTGCATTTACAATATTCATTGATTTTTGCGATTGAAAAACATCATGTTATTCATATACCAGAAATGATTGAAGCTACTGACTGAATGAAAGGAGCTGGCATCTCACTCTCTTTGAATCTTCTTTATCATGCTAAGAGGAGCAGGAAAAAGTAAAAAATTTCAGAATTGCACCTTGCAATGCGGAGAAATTACTGTTTGTGCATTTACAATATTCAATGATTTTTGCCATTGAAAAACGTCCAGAAATGATTGAAGCTACTGACTGAATGAAAGGAGCTGGCATCTCACTCTCTTTGAATCTTGTTTATCATGCTAAGAGGAGCAGGAAAAAGCAAAAAATTTCAGAATTGCACCTTGCAATGCGGAGAAATTACTGTTTGTGCATTTACAATATTCATTGATTTTTGCCATTGAAAAACGTCCAGAAATGATTGAAGCTACTGACTGAATGAAAGGAGCTGGCATCTCACTCTCTTTGAATCTTCTTTATCATGCTAAGAGGAGCAGGAAAAAGCAAAAAATTTCAGAATTGCACCTTGCAATGCGGAGAAATTACTGTTTGTGCATTTACAATATTCATTGATTTTTGCCATTGAAAAATGTCCAGAAATGATTGAAGCTACTGACTGAATGAAAGGAGCTGGCATCTCACTCTCTTTGAATCTTCTTTATCATGCTAAGAGGAGCAGGAAAAAGCAAAAAATTTCAGAATTGCGCCTTGCAATGCGGAGAAATTACTGTTTGTGCATTTACAAAATTCATTGATTTTTGCCATTGAAAAACATCATGTTATTCATATACCAGAAATGATTGAAGCTACTGACTGAAGGAAAGGAGCTGGCATCTCACTCTCTTTGAATCTTCTTTATCATGCTAAGAGGAGCAGGAAAAAGCAAAAAATTTCAGAATTGCACCTTGCAATGCGGAGAAATTACTGTTTGTGCATTTACAATATTCATTGATTTTTGCCATTGAAAAACGTCCAGAAATGATTGAAGCTACTGACTGAATGAAAGGAGCTGGCATCTCACTCTCTTTGAATCTTCTTTATCATGCTAAGAGGAGCAGGAAAAAGTAAAAAATTTCAGAATTGCACCTTGCAATGCGGAGAAATTACTGTTTGTGCATTTACAATATTCAATGATTTTTGCCATTGAAAAACGTCCAGAAATGATTGAAGCTACTGACTGAATGAAAGGAGCTGGCATCTCACTCTCTTTGAATCTTGTTTATCATGCTAAGAGGAGCAGGAAAAAGCAAAAAATTTCAGAATTGCACCTTGCAATGTGGAGAAATTATTGTTTGTGCATTTACAATATTCATTGATTTTTGCCATTGAAAAACGTCCAGAAATGATTGAAGCTACTGACTGAATGAAAGGAGCTGGCATCTCACTCTCTTTGAATCTTCTTTATCATGCTAAGAGGAGCAGGAAAAAGCAAAAAATTTCAGAATTGCACCTTGCAATGCGGAGAAATTACTGTTTGTGCATTTACAATATTCATTGATTTTTGCTATTGAAAAACATCATGTTATTCATATACCAGAAATGATTGAAGCTACTGACTGAATGAAAGGAGCTGGCATCTCACTCTCTTTGAATCTTCTTTATCATGCTAAGAGGAGCAGGAAAAAGCAAAAAATTTCAGAATTGCACCTTGCAATGCGGAGAAATTACAGTTTGTGCATTTACAATATTCATTGATTTTTGCCATTGAGAAACGTCCAGAAATGATTGAAGCTACTGAATGAATGAAAGGAGCTGGCATCTCACTCTCTTTGAATCTTCTTTATCATACTAAGAGGAGCAGGAAAAAGCAAAAAATTTCAGAATTGCACCTTGCAATGCGGAGAAATTACTGTTTGTGCATTTACAATATTCATTGATTTTTGCCATTGAAAAACGTCCAGAAATGATTGAAGGTACTGACTGAATGAAAGGAGCTGGCATATCACTCTCTTTGAATCTTCTTTATCGTGCTAAGAGGAGCAGGAAAAAGCAAAAAATTTCAGAATTGCACCTTGCAATGCGGAGAAATTACTGTTTGTGCATTTACAATATTCATTGATTTTTGCCATTGAAAAACGTCCAGAAATGATTGAAGCTACTGACTGAATGAAAGGAGCTGGCATCTCACTCTCTTTGAATCTTCTTTATCATGCTAAGAGGAGCAGGAAAAAGCAAAAAATTTCAGAATTGCGCCTTGCAATGCGGAGAAATTACTGTTTGTGCATTTACAAAATTCATTGATTTTTGCCATTGAAAAACATCATGTTATTCATATACCAGAAATGATTGAAGCTACTGACTGAAGGAAAGGAGCTGGCATCTCACTCTCTTTGAATCTTCTTTATCATGCTAAGAGGAGCAGGAAAAAGCAAAAAATTTCAGAATTGCACCTTGCAATGCGGAGAAATTACTGTTTGTGCATTTACAATATTCATTGATTTTTGCCATTGAAAAACATCCAGAAATGATTGTAGCTACTGACTGAATGAAAGGAGCTGGCATCTCACTCTCTTTGAATCTTCTTTATCATGCTAAGAGGAGCAGGAAAAAGCAAAAAATTTCAGAATTGCACCTTGCAATGCGGAGAAATTACTGTTTGTGCATTTACAATATTCATTGATTTTTGCGATTGAAAAACATCATGTTATTCATATACCAGAAATGATTGAAGCTACTGACTGAATGAAAGGAGCTGGCATCTCACTCTCTTTGAATCTTCTTTATCATGCTAAGAGGAGCAGGAAAAAGTAAAAAATTTCAGAATTGCACCTTGCAATGCGGAGAAATTACTGTTTGTGCATTTACAATATTCAATGATTTTTGCCATTGAAAAACGTCCAGAAATGATTGAAGCTACTGACTGAATGAAAGGAGCTGGCATCTCACTCTCTTTGAATCTTGTTTATCATGCTAAGAGGAGCAGGAAAAAGCAAAAAATTTCAGAATTGCACCTTGCAATGCGGAGAAATTACTGTTTGTGCATTTACAATATTCATTGATTTTTGCCATTGAAAAACGTCCAGAAATGATTGAAGCTACTGACTGAATGAAAGGAGCTGGCATCTCACTCTCTTTGAATCTTCTTTATCATGCTAAGAGGAGCAGGAAAAAGCAAAAAATTTCAGAATTGCACCTTGCAATGCGGAGAAATTACTGTTTGTGCATTTACAATATTCATTGATTTTTGCCATTGAAAAATGTCCAGAAATGATTGAAGCTACTGACTGAATGAAAGGAGCTGGCATCTCACTCTCTTTGAATCTTCTTTATCATGCTAAGAGGAGCAGGAAAAAGCAAAAAATTTCAGAATTGCGCCTTGCAATGCGGAGAAATTACTGTTTGTGCATTTACAAAATTCATTGATTTTTGCCATTGAAAAACATCATGTTATTCATATACCAGAAATGATTGAAGCTACTGACTGAAGGAAAGGAGCTGGCATCTCACTCTCTTTGAATCTTCTTTATCATGCTAAGAGGAGCAGGAAAAAGCAAAAAATTTCAGAATTGCACCTTGCAATGCGGAGAAATTACTGTTTGTGCATTTACAATATTCATTGATTTTTGCCATTGAAAAACGTCCAGAAATGATTGAAGCTACTGACTGAATGAAAGGAGCTGGCATCTCACTCTCTTTGAATCTTCTTTATCATGCTAAGAGGAGCAGGAAAAAGTAAAAAATTTCAGAATTGCACCTTGCAATGCGGAGAAATTACTGTTTGTGCATTTACAATATTCAATGATTTTTGCCATTGAAAAACGTCCAGAAATGATTGAAGCTACTGACTGAATGAAAGGAGCTGGCATCTCACTCTCTTTGAATCTTGTTTATCATGCTAAGAGGAGCAGGAAAAAGCAAAAAATTTCAGAATTGCACCTTGCAATGTGGAGAAATTATTGTTTGTGCATTTACAATATTCATTGATTTTTGCCATTGAAAAACGTCCAGAAATGATTGAAGCTACTGACTGAATGAAAGGAGCTGGCATCTCACTCTCTTTGAATCTTCTTTATCATGCTAAGAGGAGCAGGAAAAAGCAAAAAATTTCAGAATTGCACCTTGCAATGCGGAGAAATTACTGTTTGTGCATTTACAATATTCATTGATTTTTGCTATTGAAAAACATCATGTTATTCATATACCAGAAATGATTGAAGCTACTGACTGAATGAAAGGAGCTGGCATCTCACTCTCTTTGAATCTTCTTTATCATGCTAAGAGGAGCAGGAAAAAGCAAAAAATTTCAGAATTGCACCTTGCAATGCGGAGAAATTACAGTTTGTGCATTTACAATATTCATTGATTTTTGCCATTGAGAAACGTCCAGAAATGATTGAAGCTACTGAATGAATGAAAGGAGCTGGCATCTCACTCTCTTTGAATCTTCTTTATCATACTAAGAGGAGCAGGAAAAAGCAAAAAATTTCAGAATTGCACCTTGCAATGCGGAGAAATTACTGTTTGTGCATTTACAATATTCATTGATTTTTGCCATTGAAAAACGTCCAGAAATGATTGAAGGTACTGACTGAATGAAAGGAGCTGGCATATCACTCTCTTTGAATCTTCTTTATCGTGCTAAGAGGAGCAGGAAAAAGCAAAAAATTTCAGAATTGCACCTTGCAATGCGGAGAAATTACTGTTTGTGCATTTACAATATTCATTGATTTTTGCCATTGAAAAACGTCCAGAAATGATTGAAGCTACTGACTGAATGAAAGGAGCTGGCATCTCACTCTCTTTGAATCTTCTTTATCATGCTAAGAGGAGCAGGAAAAAGCAAAAAATTTCAGAATTGCACCTTGCAATGCGGAGAAATTACTGTTTGTGCATTTACAATATTCATTGATTTTTGCCATTGAAAAATGTCCAGAAATGATTGAAGCTACTGACTGAATGAAAGGAGCTGGCATCTCACTCTCTTTGAATCTTCTTTATCATGCTAAGAGGAGCAGGAAAAAGCAAAAAATTTCAGAATTGCGCCTTGCAATGCGGAGAAATTACTGTTTGTGCATTTACAAAATTCATTGATTTTTGCCATTGAAAAACATCATGTTATTCATATACCAGAAATGATTGAAGCTACTGACTGAAGGAAAGGAGCTGGCATCTCACTCTCTTTGAATCTTCTTTATCATGCTAAGAGGAGCAGGAAAAAGCAAAAAATTTCAGAATTGCACCTTGCAATGCGGAGAAATTACTGTTTGTGCATTTACAATATTCATTGATTTTTGCCATTGAAAAACATCCAGAAATGATTGTAGCTACTGACTGAATGAAAGGAGCTGGCATCTCACTCTCTTTGAATCTTCTTTATCATGCTAAGAGGAGCAGGAAAAAGCAAAAAATTTCAGAATTGCACCTTGCAATGCGGAGAAATTACTGTTTGTGCATTTACAATATTCATTGATTTTTGCGATTGAAAAACATCATGTTATTCATATACCAGAAATGATTGAAGCTACTGACTGAATGAAAGGAGCTGGCATCTCACTCTCTTTGAATCTTCTTTATCATGCTAAGAGGAGCAGGAAAAAGTAAAAAATTTCAGAATTGCACCTTGCAATGCGGAGAAATTACTGTTTGTGCATTTACAATATTCAATGATTTTTGCCATTGAAAAACGTCCAGAAATGATTGAAGCTACTGACTGAATGAAAGGAGCTGGCATCTCACTCTCTTTGAATCTTGTTTATCATGCTAAGAGGAGCAGGAAAAAGCAAAAAATTTCAGAATTGCACCTTGCAATGCGGAGAAATTACTGTTTGTGCATTTACAATATTCATTGATTTTTGCCATTGAAAAACGTCCAGAAATGATTGAAGCTACTGACTGAATGAAAGGAGCTGGCATCTCACTCTCTTTGAATCTTCTTTATCATGCTAAGAGGAGCAGGAAAAAGCAAAAAATTTCAGAATTGCACCTTGCAATGCGGAGAAATTACTGTTTGTGCATTTACAATATTCATTGATTTTTGCCATTGAAAAACATCATGTTATTCATATACCAGAAATGATTGAAGCTACTGACTGAATGAAAGGAGCTGGCATCTCACTCTCTTTGAATCTTCTTTATCATGCTAAGAGGAGCAGGAAAAAGCAAAAAATTTCAGAATTGCACCTTGCAATGCGGAGAAATTACTGTTTGTGCATTTACAATATTCATTGATTTTTGCCATTGAAAAACGTCCAGAAATGATTGAAGCTACTGACTGAATGAAAGGAGATGGCATCTCACTCTCTTTGAATCTTGTTTATCATGCTAAGAGGAGCAGGAAAAAGCAAAAAATTTCAGAATTGCACCTTGCAATGCGGAGAAATTACTGTTTGTGCATTTACAATATTCATTGATTTTTGCCATTGAAAAATGTCCAGAAATGATTGAAGCTACTGACTGAATGAAAGGAGCTGGCATCTCACTCTCTTTGAATCTTCTTTATCATGCTAAGAGGAGCAGGAAAAAGCAAAAAATTTCAGAATTGCACCTTGCAATGCGGAGAAATTACTGTTTGTGCATTTACAATATTCATTGATTTTTGCTATTGAAAAACATCATGTTATTCATATACCAGAAATGATTGAAGCTACTGACAGAATGAAAGGAGCTGGCATCTCACTCTCTTTGAATCTTCTTTATCATGCTAAGAGGAGCAGGAAAAAGCAAAAAATTTCAGAATTGCACCTTGCAATGCGGAGAAATTACTGTTTGTGCATTTACAATATTCATTGATTTTTGCCATTGAAAAACGTCCAGAAATGATTGAAGCTACTGACTGAATGAAAGGAGCTGTCATCTCACTCTCTTTGAATCTTCTTTATCATGCTAAGAGGAGCAGGAAAAAGCAAAAAATTTCAGAATTGCACCTTGCAATGCGGAGAAATTACTGTTTGTGCATTTACAATATTCATTGATTTTTGCCATTGAAAAATGTCCAGAAATGATTGAAGCTACTGACTGAATGAAAGGAGCTGGCATCTCACTCTCTTTGAATCTTCTTTATCATGCTAGGATTAGCAGGAAAAAGCAAAAAATTTCAGAATTGCACCTTGCAATGTGGAGATATTACTGTTTGTGCATTTACAATATTCATTGATTTTTGCCATTGAAAAACATGTTTTTCATATACCAGAAATGTTTGAAGCTACTGACTGAATGAAAGGAGCTGGCATCTCACTCTCTTTGAATCTTCTTTATCATGCTAGGATTAACAGGAAAAAGCAAAAAATTTCAGAATTTCACCTTGCAATGTGGAGATATTACTGTTTGTGCATTTACAATATTCATTGATTTTTGCCATTGAAAAACATCATGTTTTTCATATACCAGAAATGTTTGAAGCTACTGACTGAATGAAAGGAGCTGGCATCTCACTCTCTTTGAATCTTCTTTATCATGCTAGGATTAACAGGAAAAAGCAAAAAATTTCAGAATTGCACCTTGCAATGTGGAGATATTACTGTTTGTGCATTTACAATATTCATTGATTTTTGCCATTAAAAAATGTCCAGAAATGATTGAAGCTACTGACTGAATGAAAGGAGCTGGCATCTCACTCTCTTTGAATCTTCTTTATCATGCTAGGATTAGCAGGAAAAAGCAAAAAATTTCAGAATTGCACCTTGCAATGTGGAGATATTACTGTTTGTGCATTTACAATATTCATTGATTTTTGCCATTGAAAAACATGTTTTTCATATACCAGAAATGTTTGAAGCTACTGACTGAATGAAAGGAGCTGGCATCTCACTCTCTTTGAATCTTCTTTATCATGCTAGGATTAACAGGAAAAAGCAAAAAATTTCAGAATTTCACCTTGCAATGTGGAGATATTACTGTTTGTGCATTTACAATATTCATTAATTTTTGCCATTGAAAAACATGTTTTTCATATACCAGAAATGTTTGAAGCTACTGACTGAATGAAAGGAGCTGGCATCTCACTCTCTTTGAATCTTCTTTATCATGCTAGGATTAACAGGAAAAAGCAAAAAATTTCAGAATTGCACCTTGCAATGTGGAGATATTACTGTTTGTGCATTTACAATATTCATTGATTTTTGCCATTGAAAAACGTCCAGAAATGTTTGAAGCTACTGACTGAATGAAAGGAGCTGGCATCTCACTCTCTTTGAATCTTCTTTATCATGCTAGGATTAGCAGGAAAAAGCAAAAAATTTCAGAATTGCACCTTGCAATGTGGAGATATTACTGTTTGTGCATTTACAATATTCATTGATTTTTGCCATTGAAAAACATGTTTTTCATATACCAGAAATGTTTGAAGCTACTGACTGAATGAAAGGAGCTGGCATCTCACTCTCTTTGAATCTTCTTTATCATGCTAGGATTAGCAGGAAAAAGCAAAAAATTTCAGAATTGCACCTTGCAATGTGGAGATATTACTGTTTGTGCATTTACAATATTCATTGATTTTTGCCATTGAAAAACGTTTTTCATATACCAGAAATGTTTGAAGCTACTGACTGAATGAAAGGAGCTGGCATCTCACTCTCTTTGAATCTTCTTTATCATGCTAGGATTAACAGGAAAAAGCCAAAAATTTCAGAATTGCACCTTGCAATGTGGAGATATTACTGTTTGTGCATTTACAATATTCATTGATTTTTGCCATTGAAAAACGTCCAGAAATGTTTGAAGCTACTGACTGAATGAAAGGAGCTGGCATCTCACTCTCTTTGAATCTTTTTTATCATGCTAGGATTAACAGGAAAAAGCTAAAAATTTCAGAATTGCACCTTGCAATGTGGAGATATTACTGTTTGTGCATTTACAATATTCATTGATTTTTGCCATTGAAAAACATGTTTTTCATATACCAGAAATGTTTGAAGCTACTGACTGAATGAAAGGAGCTGGCATCTCACTCTCTTTGAATCTTCTTTATCATGCTAGGATTAGCAGGAAAAAGCAAAAAATTTCAGAATTGCACCTTGCAATGTGGAGATATTACTGTTTGTGCATTTACAATATTCATTGATTTTTGCCATTGAAAAACATGTGTTTTTCATATACCAGAAATGTTTGAAGCTACTGACTGAATGAAAGGAGCTGGCATCTCACTCTCTTTGAATCTTCTTTATCATGCTAGGATTAGCAGGAAAAAGCAAAAAATTTCAGAATTGCACCTTGCAATGTGGAGATATTACTGTTTGTGCATTTACAATATTCATTGATTTTTGCCATTGAAAAACATGTTTTTCATATACCAGAAATGTTTGAAGCTACTGACTGAATGAAAGGAGCTGGCATCTCACTCTCTTTGAATCTTCTTTATCATGCTAGGAACAGGAAAAAGCAAAAAATTTCAGAATTGCACCTTGCAATGTGGAGATATTACTGTTTGTGCATTTACAATATTCATTGATTTTTGCCATTGAAAAACGTCCAGAAATGTTTGAAGCTACTGACTGAATGAAAGGAGCTGGCATCTCACTCTCTTTGAATCTTCTTTATCATGCTAGGATTAGCAGGAAAAAGCAAAAAATTTCAGAATTGCACCTTGCAATGTGGAGATATTACTGTTTGTGCATTTACAATATTCATTGATTTTTGCCATTGAAAAACATGTTTTTCATATACCAGAAATGTTTGAAGCTACTGACTGAATGAAAGGAGCTGGCATGTCACTCTCTTTGAATCTTCTTTATCATGCTAGGATTAACAGGAAAAAGCAAAAAATTTCAGAATTGCACCTTGCAATGTGGAGATATTACTGTTTGTGCATTTACAATATTCATTGATTTTTGCCATTGAAAAACATGTTTTTCATATACCAGAAATGTTTGAAGCTACTGACTGAATGAAAGGAGCTGGCATCTCACTCTCTTTGAATCTTCTTTATCATGCTAGGATTAACAGGAAAAAGCAAAAAATTTCAGAATTGCACCTTGCAATGTGGCGATATTACTGTTTGTGCATTTACAATATTCATTGATTTTTGCCATTGAAAAACGTCCAGAAATGTTTGAAGCTACTGACTGAATGAAAGGAGCTGGCATCTCACTCTCTTTGAATCTTCTTTATCATGCTAGGATTAGCAGGAAAAAGCAAAAAATTTCAGAATTGCACCTTGCAATGTGGAGATATTACTGTTTGTGCATTTAAAATATTCATTGATTTTTGCCATTGAAAAACATGTTTTTCATATACCAGAAATGTTTGAAGCTACTGACTGAATGAAAGGAGCTGGCATCTCACTCTCTTTGAATCTTCTTTATCATGCTAGGATTAACAGGAAAAAGCAAAAAATTTCAGAATTGCACCTTGCAATGTGGAGATATTACTGTTTGTGCATTTACAATATTCATTGATTTTTGCCATTGAAAAACATGTTTTTCATATACCAGAAATGTTTGAAGCTACTGACTGAATGAAAGGAGCTGGCATCTCACTCTCTTTGAATCTTCTTTATCATGCTAGGATTAACAGGAAAAAGCAAAAAATTTCAGAATTGCACCTTGCAATGTGGAGATATTACTGTTTGTGCATTTACAATATTCATTGATTTTTGCCATTGAAAAACGTCCAGAAATGTTTGAAGCTACTGACTGAATGAAAGGAGCTGGCATCTCACTCTCTTTGAATCTTCTTTATCATGCTAGGATTAGCAGGAAAAAGCAAAAAATTTCAGAATTGCACCTTGCAATGTGGAGATATTACTGTTTGTGCATTTACAATATTCATTGATTTTTGCCATTGAAAAACATGTTTTTCATATACCAGAAATGTTTGAAGCTACTGACTGAATGAAAGGAGCTGGCATGTCACTCTCTTTGAATCTTCTTTATCATGCTAGGATTAACAGGAAAAAGCAAAAAATTTCAGAATTGCACCTTGCAATGTGGAGATATTACTGTTTGTGCATTTACAATATTCATTGATTTTTGCCATTGAAAAACATGTTTTTCATATACCAGAAATGTTTGAAGCTACTGACTGAATGAAAGGAGCTGGCATCTCACTCTCTTTGAATCTTCTTTATCATGCTAGGATTAACAGGAAAAAGCAAAAAATTTCAGAATTGCACCTTGCAATGTGGAGATATTACTGTTTGTGCATTTACAATATTCATTGATTTTTGCCATTGAAAAACGTCCAGAAATGTTTGAAGCTACTGACTGAATGAAAGGAGCTGGCATCTCACTCTCTTTGAATCTTCTTTATCATGCTAGGATTAGCAGGAAAAAGCAAAAAATTTCAGAATTGCACCTTGCAATGTGGAGATATTACTGTTTGTGCATTTAAAATATTCATTGATTTTTGCCATTGAAAAACATGTTTTTCATATACCAGAAATGTTTGAAGCTACTGACTGAATGAAAGGAGCTGGCATCTCACTCTCTTTGAATCTTCTTTATCATGCTAGGATTAACAGGAAAAAGCAAAAAATTTCAGAATTGCACCTTGCAATGTGGAGATATTACTGTTTGTGCATTTACAATATTCATTGATTTTTGCCATTGAAAAACATGTTTTTCATATACCAGAAATGTTTGAAGCTACTGACTGAATGAAAGGAGCTGGCATCTCACTCTCTTTGAATCTTCTTTATCATGCTAGGATTAACAGGAAAAAGCAAAAAATTTCAGAATTGCACCTTGCAATGTGGAGATATTACTGTTTGTGCATTTACAATATTCATTGATTTTTGCCATTGAAAAACGTCCAGAAATGTTTGAAGCTACTGACTGAATGAAAGGAGCTGGCATCTCACTCTCTTTGAATCTTCTTTATCATGCTAGGATTAGCAGGAAAAAGCAAAAAATTTCAGAATTGCACCTTGCAATGTGGAGATATTACTGTTTGTGCATTTACAATATTCATTGATTTTTGCCATTGAAAAACATGTTTTTCATATACCAGAAATGTTTGAAGCTACTGACTGAATGAAAGGAGCTGGCATCTCACTCTCTTTGAATCTTCTTTATCATGCTAGGATTAGCAGGAAAAAGCAAAAAATTTCAGAATTGCACCTTGCAATGTGGAGATATTACTGTTTGTGCATTTACAATATTCATTGATTTTTGCCATTGAAAAACGTTTTTCATATACCAGAAATGTTTGAAGCTACTGACTGAATGAAAGGAGCTGGCATCTCACTCTCTTTGAATCTTCTTTATCATGCTAGGATTAACAGGAAAAAGCAAAAAATTTCAGAATTGCACCTTGCAATGTGGAGATATTACTGTTTGTGCATTTACAATATTCATTGATTTTTGCCATTGAAAAACGTCCAGAAATGTTTGAAGCTACTGACTGAATGAAAGGAGCTGGCATCTCACTCTCTTTGAATCTTCTTTATCATGCTAGGATTAACAGGAAAAAGCTAAAAATTTCAGAATTGCACCTTGCAATGTGGAGATATTACTGTTTGTGCATTTACAATATTCATTGATTTTTGCCATTGAAAAACATGTTTTTCATATACCAGAAATGTTTGAAGCTACTGACTGAATGAAAGGAGCTGGCATCTCACTCTCTTTGAATCTTCTTTATCATGCTAGGATTAGCAGGAAAAAGCAAAAAATTTCAGAATTGCACCTTGCAATGTGGAGATATTACTGTTTGTGCATTTACAATATTCATTGATTTTTGCCATTGAAAAACATGTGTTTTTCATATACCAGAAATGTTTGAAGCTACTGACTGAATGAAAGGAGCTGGCATCTCACTCTCTTTGAATCTTCTTTATCATGCTAGGATTAGCAGGAAAAAGCAAAAAATTTCAGAATTGCACCTTGCAATGTGGAGATATTACTGTTTGTGCATTTACAATATTCATTGATTTTTGCCATTGAAAAACATGTTTTTCATATACCAGAAATGTTTGAAGCTACTGACTGAATGAAAGGAGCTGGCATCTCACTCTCTTTGAATCTTCTTTATCATGCTAGGATTAACAGGAAAAAGCAAAAAATTTCAGAATTGCACCTTGCAATGTGGAGATATTACTGTTTGTGCATTTACAATATTCATTGATTTTTGCCATTGAAAAACGTCCAGAAATGTTTGAAGCTACTGACTGAATGAAAGGAGCTGGCATCTCACTCTCTTTGAATCTTCTTTATCATGCTAGGATTAGCAGGAAAAAGCAAAAAATTTCAGAATTGCACCTTGCAATGTGGAGATATTACTGTTTGTGCATTTACAATATTCATTGATTTTTGCCATTGAAAAACATGTTTTTCATATACCAGAAATGTTTGAAGCTACTGACTGAATGAAAGGAGCTGGCATGTCACTCTCTTTGAATCTTCTTTATCATGCTAGGATTAACAGGAAAAAGCAAAAAATTTCAGAATTGCACCTTGCAATGTGGAGATATTACTGTTTGTGCATTTACAATATTCATTGATTTTTGCCATTGAAAAACATGTTTTTCATATACCAGAAATGTTTGAAGCTACTGACTGAATGAAAGGAGCTGGCATCTCACTCTCTTTGAATCTTCTTTATCATGCTAGGATTAACAGGAAAAAGCAAAAAATTTCAGAATTGCACCTTGCAATGTGGAGATATTACTGTTTGTGCATTTACAATATTCATTGATTTTTGCCATTGAAAAACGTCCAGAAATGTTTGAAGCTACTGACTGAATGAAAGGAGCTGGCATCTCACTCTCTTTGAATCTTCTTTATCATGCTAGGATTAGCAGGAAAAAGCAAAAAATTTCAGAATTGCACCTTGCAATGTGGAGATATTACTGTTTGTGCATTTAAAATATTCATTGATTTTTGCCATTGAAAAACATGTTTTTCATATACCAGAAATGTTTGAAGCTACTGACTGAATGAAAGGAGCTGGCATCTCACTCTCTTTGAATCTTCTTTATCATGCTAGGATTAACAGGAAAAAGCAAAAAATTTCAGAATTGCACCTTGCAATGTGGAGATATTACTGTTTGTGCATTTACAATATTCATTGATTTTTGCCATTGAAAAACGTCCAGAAATGTTTGAAGCTACTGACTGAATGAAAGGAGCTGGCATCTCACTCTCTTTGAATCTTCTTTATCATGCTAGGATTAACAGGAAAAAGCAAAAAATTTCAGAATTGCACCTTGCAATGTGGAGATATTACTGTTTGTGCATTTACAATATTCATTGATTTTTGCCATTGAAAAACGTCCAGAAATGTTTGAAGCTACTGACTGAATGAAAGGAGCTGGCATCTCACTCTCTTTGAATCTTCTTTATCATGCTAGGATTAGCAGGAAAAAGCAAAAAATTTCAGAATTGCACCTTGCAATGTGGAGATATTACTGTTTGTGCATTTACAATATTCATTGATTTTTGCCATTGAAAAACATGTTTTTCATATACCAGAAATGTTTGAAGCTACTGACTGAATGAAAGGAGCTGGCATCTCACTCTCTTTGAATCTTCTTTATCATGCTAGGATTAGCAGGAAAAAGCAAAAAATTTCAGAATTGCACCTTGCAATGTGGAGATATTACTGTTTGTGCATTTACAATATTCATTGATTTTTGCCATTGAAAAACATGTTTTTCATATACCAGAAATGTTTGAAGCTACTGACTGAATGAAAGGAGCTGGCATCTCACTCTCTTTGAATCTTCTTTATCATGCTAGGATTAACAGGAAAAAGCAAAAAATTTCAGAATTGCACCTTGCAATGTGGAGATATTACTGTTTGTGCATTTACAATATTCATTGATTTTTGCCATTGAAAAACGTCCAGAAATGTTTGAAGCTACTGACTGAATGAAAGGATCTGGCATCTCACTCTCTTTGAATCTTCTTTATCATGCTCGGATTAACAGGAAAAAGCTAAAAATTTCAGAATTGCACCTTGCAATGTGGAGATATTACTGTTTGTGCATTTACAATATTCATTGATTTTTGCCATTGAAAAACATGTTTTTCATATACCAGAAATGTTTGAAGCTACAGACTGAATGAAAGGAGCTGGCATCTCACTCTCTTTGAATCTTCTTTATCATGCTAGGATTAGCAGAAAAAAGCAAAGAATTTCAGAATTGCACCTTGCAATGTGGAGATATTACTGTTTGTGCATTTACAATATTCATTGATTTTTGCCATTGAAAAACATGTTTTTCATATACCACAAATGTTTGAAGCTACTGACTGAATGAAAGGAGCTGGCATCTCACTCTCTTTGAATCTTCTTTATCATGCTAAGAGGAGCAGGAAAAAGCAAAAAATTTCAGAATTGCACCTTGCAATGCGGAGAAATTACTGTTTGTGCATTTACAATATTCATTGATTTTTGCCATTGAAAAACGTCCAGAAATGATTGAAGCTACTGACTGAATGAAAGGAGCTGTCATCTCACTCTCTTTGAATCTTCTTTATCATGCTAAGAGGAGCAGGAAAAAGCAAAAAATTTCAGAATTGCACCTTGCAATGCGGAGAAATTACTGTTTGTGCATTTACAATATTCATTGATTTTTGCCATTGAAAAATGTCCAGAAATGATTGAAGCTACTGACTGAATGAAAGGAGCTGGCATCTCACTCTCTTTGAATCTTCTTTATCATGCTAGGATTAGCAGGAAAAAGCAAAAAATTTCAGAATTGCACCTTGCAATGTGGAGATATTACTGTTTGTGCATTTACAATATTCATTGATTTTTGCCATTGAAAAACATGTTTTTCATATACCAGAAATGTTTGAAGCTACTGACTGAATGAAAGGAGCTGGCATCTCACTCTCTTTGAATCTTCTTTATCATGCTAGGATTAACAGGAAAAAGCAAAAAATTTCAGAATTTCACCTTGCAATGTGGAGATATTACTGTTTGTGCATTTACAATATTCATTGATTTTTGCCATTGAAAAACATGTTTTTCATATACCAGAAATGTTTGAAGCTACTGACTGAATGAAAGGAGCTGGCATCTCACTCTCTTTGAATCTTCTTTATCATGCTGGGATTAACAGGAAAAAGCAAAAAATTTCAGAATTGCACCTTGCAATGTGGAGATATTACTGTTTGTGCATTTACAATATTCATTGATTTTTGCCATTGAAAAACGTCCAGAAATGTTTGAAGCTACTGACTGAATGAAAGGAGCTGGCATCTCACTCTCTTTGAATCTTCTTTATCATGCTAGGATTAGCAGGAAAAAGCAAAAAATTTCAGAATTGCACCTTGCAATGTGGAGATATTACTGTTTGTGCATTTAAAATATTCATTGATTTTTGCCATTGAAAAACATGTTTTTCATATACCAGAAATGTTTGAAGCTACTGACTGAATGAAAGGAGCTGGCATCTCACTCTCTTTGAATCTTCTTTATCATGCTAGGATTAACAGGAAAAAGCAAAAAATTTCAGAATTGCACCTTGCAATGTGGAGATATTACTGTTTGTGCATTTACAATATTCATTGATTTTTGCCATTGAAAAACATGTTTTTCATATACCAGAAATGTTTGAAGCTACTGACTGAATGAAAGGAGCTGGCATCTCACTCTCTTTGAATCTTCTTTATCATGCTAGGATTAACAGGAAAAAGCAAAAAATTTCAGAATTGCACCTTGCAATGTGGAGATATTACTGTTTGTGCATTTACAATATTCATTGATTTTTGCCATTGAAAAACGTCCAGAAATGTTTGAAGCTACTGACTGAATGAAAGGAGCTGGCATCTCACTCTCTTTGAATCTTCTTTATCATGCTAGGATTAACAGGAAAAAGCAAAAAATTTCAGAATTGCACCTTGCAATGTGGAGATATTACTGTTTGTGCATTTACAATATTCATTGATTTTTGCCATTGAAAAACGTCCAGAAATGTTTGAAGCTACTGACTGAATGAAAGGAGCTGGCATCTCACTCTCTTTGAATCTTCTTTATCATGCTAGGATTAGCAGGAAAAAGCAAAAAATTTCAGAATTGCACCTTGCAATGTGGAGATATTACTGTTTGTGCATTTACAATATTCATTGATTTTTGCCATTGAAAAACATGTTTTTCATATACCAGAAATGTTTGAAGCTACTGACTGAATGAAAGGAGCTGGCATCTCACTCTCTTTGAATCTTCTTTATCATGCTAGGATTAGCAGGAAAAAGCAAAAAATTTCAGAATTGCACCTTGCAATGTGGAGATATTACTGTTTGTGCATTTACAATATTCATTGATTTTTGCCATTGAAAAACATGTTTTTCATATACCAGAAATGTTTGAAGCTACTGACTGAATGAAAGGAGCTGGCATCTCACTCTCTTTGAATCTTCTTTATCATGCTAGGATTAACAGGAAAAAGCAAAAAATTTCAGAATTGCACCTTGCAATGTGGAGATATTACTGTTTGTGCATTTACAATATTCATTGATTTTTGCCATTGAAAAACATCCAGAAATGTTTGAAGCTACTGACTGAATGAAAGGAGCTGGCATCTCACTCTCTTTGAATCTTCTTTATCATGCTAGGATTAACAGGAAAAAGCTAAAAATTTCAGAATTGCACCTTGCAATGTGGAGATATTACTGTTTGTGCATTTACAATATTCATTGATTTTTGCCATTGAAAAACATGTTTTTCATATACCAGAAATGTTTGAAGCTACTGACTGAATGAAAGGAGCTGGCATCTCACTCTCTTTGAATCTTCTTTATCATGCTAGGATTAGCAGGAAAAAGCAAAGAATTTCAGAATTGCACCTTGCAATGTGGAGATATTACTGTTTGTGCATTTACAATATTCATTGATTTTTGCCATTGAAAAACATGTTTTTCATATACCAGAAATGTTTGAAGCTACTGACTGAATGAAAGGAGCTGGCATCTCACTCTCTTTGAATCTTCTTTATCATGCTAAGAGGAGCAGGAAAAAGCAAAAAATTTCAGAATTGCACCTTGCAATGCGGAGAAATTACTGTTTGTGCATTTACAATATTCATTGATTTTTGCCATTGAAAAACGTCCAGAAATGATTGAAGCTACTGACTGAATGAAAGGAGCTGTCATCTCACTCTCTTTGAATCTTCTTTATCATGCTAAGAGGAGCAGGAAAAAGCAAAAAATTTCAGAATTGCACCTTGCAATGCGGAGAAATTACTGTTTGTGCATTTACAATATTCATTGATTTTTGCCATTGAAAAATGTCCAGAAATGATTGAAGCTACTGACTGAATGAAAGGAGCTGGCATCTCACTCTCTTTGAATCTTCTTTATCATGCTAGGATTAGCAGGAAAAAGCAAAAAATTTCAGAATTGCACCTTGCAATGTGGAGATATTACTGTTTGTGCATTTACAATATTCATTGATTTTTGCCATTGAAAAACATGTTTTTCATATACCAGAAATGTTTGAAGCTACTGACTGAATGAAAGGAGCTGGCATCTCACTCTCTTTGAATCTTCTTTATCATGCTAGGATTAACAGGAAAAAGCAAAACATTTCAGAATTTCACCTTGCAATGTGGAGATATTACTGTTTGTGCATTTACAATATTCATTGATTTTTGCCAATGAAAAACATGTTTTTCATATACCAGAAATGTTTGAAGCTACTGACTGAATGAAAGGAGCTGGCATCTCACTCTCTTTGAATCTTCTTTATCATGCTAGGATTAACAGGAAAAAGCAAAAAATTTCAGAATTGCACCTTGCAATGTGGAGATATTACTGTTTGTGCATTTACAATATTCATTGATTTTTGCCATTGAAAAACGTCCAGAAATGTTTGAAGCTACTGACTGTATGAAAGGAGCTGGCATCTCACTCTCTTTGAATCTTCTTTATCATGCTAGGATTAGCAGGAAAAAGCAAAAAATTTCAGAATTGCACCTTGCAATGTGGAGATATTACTGTTTGTGCATTTACAATATTCATTGATTTTTGCCATTGAAAAACATGTTTTTCATATACCAGAAATGTTTGAAGCTACTGACTGAATGAAAGGAGCTGGCATCTCACTCTCTTTGAATCTTCTTTATCATGCTAGGATTAGCAGGAAAAAGCAAAAAATTTCAGAATTGCACCTTGCAATGTGGAGATATTACTGTTTGTGCATTTACAATATTCATTGATTTTTGCCATTGAAAAACGTTTTTCATATACCAGAAATGTTTGAAGCTACTGACTGAATGAAAGGAGCTGGCATCTCACTCTCTTTGAATCTTCTTTATCATGCTAGGATTAACAGGAAAAAGCAAAAAATTTCAGAATTGCACCTTGCAATGTGGAGATATTACTGTTTGTGCATTTACAATATTCATTGATTTTTGCCATTGAAAAACGTCCAGAAATGTTTGAAGCTACTGACTGAATGAAAGGAGCTGGCATCTCACTCTCTTTGAATCTTCTTTATCATGCTAGGATTAACAGGAAAAAGCAAAAAATTTCAGAATTGCACCTTGCAATGTGGAGATATTACTGTTTGTGCATTTACAATATTCATTGATTTTTGCCATTGAAAAACGTCCAGAAATGTTTGAAGCTACTGACTGAATGAAAGGAGCTGGCATCTCACTCTCTTTGAATCTTCTTTATCATGCTAGGATTAGCAGGAAAAAGCAAAAAATTTCAGAATTGCACCTTGCAATGTGGAGATATTACTGTTTGTGCATTTACAATATTCATTGATTTTTGCCATTGAAAAACATGTTTTTCATATACCAGAAATGTTTGAAGCTACTGACTGAATGAAAGGAGCTGGCATCTCACTCTCTTTGAATCTTCTTTATCATGCTAGGATTAGCAGGAAAAAGCAAAAAATTTCAGAATTGCACCTTGCAATGTGGAGATATTACTGTTTGTGCATTTACAATATTCATTGATTTTTGCCATTGAAAAACGTCCAGAAATGTTTGAAGCTACTGACTGAATGAAAGGAGCTGGCATCTCACTCTCTTTGAATCTTCTTTATCATGCTAGGATTAACAGGAAAAAGCAAAAAATTTCAGAATTGCACCTTGCAATGTGGAGATATTACTGTTTGTGCATTTACAATATTCATTGATTTTTGCCATTGAAAAACGTCCAGAAATGTTTGAAGCTACTGACTGAATGAAAGGAGCTGGCATCTCACTCTCTTTGAATCTTCTTTATCATGCTAGGATTAGCAGGAAAAAGCAAAAAATTTCAGAATTGCACCTTGCAATGTGGAGATATTACTGTTTGTGCATTTACAATATTCATTGATTTTTGCCATTGAAAAACATGTTTTTCATATACCAGAAATGTTTGAAGCTACTGACTGAATGAAAGGAGCTGGCATCTCACTCTCTTTGAATCTTCTTTATCATGCTAGGATTAGCAGGAAAAAGCAAAAAATTTCAGAATTGCACCTTGCAATGTGGAGATATTACTGTTTGTGCATTTACAATATTCATTGATTTTTGCCATTGAAAAACGTCCAGAAATGTTTGAAGCTACTGACTGAATGAAAGGAGCTGGCATCTCACTCTCTTTGAATCTTCTTTATCATGCTAGGATTAGCAGGAAAAAGCAAAAAATTTCAGAATTGCACCTTGCAATGTGGAGATATTACTGTTTGTGCATTTACAATATTCATTGATTTTTGATATTGAAAAACATGTTTTTCATATACCAGAAATGTTTGAAGCTACTGACTGAATGAAAGGAGCTGGCATCTCACTCTCTTTGAATCTTCTTTATCATGCTAGGATTAGCAGGAAAAAGCAAAAAATTTCAGAATTGCACCTTGCAATGTGGAGATATTACTGTTTGTGCATTTACAATATTCATTGATTTTTGCCATTGAAAAACATGTTTTTCATATACCAGAAATGTTTGAAGCTACTGACTGAATGAAAGGAGCTGGCATCTCACTCTCTTTGAATCTTCTTTATCATGCTAGGATTAACAGGAAAAAGCTAAAAATTTCAGAATTGCACCTTGCAATGTGGAGATATTACTGTTTGTGCATTTACAATATTCATTGATTTTTGCCATTGAAAAACATGTTTTTCATATACCAGAAATGTTTGAAGCTACTGACTGAATGAAAGGAGCTGGCATCTCACTCTCTTTGAATCTTCTTTATCATGCTAGGATTAGCAGGAAAAAGCAAAGAATTTCAGAATTGCACCTTGCAATGTGGAGATATTACTGTTTGTGCATTTACAATATTCATTGATTTTTGCCATTGAAAAACATGTTTTTCATATACCAGAAATTTTTGAAGCTACTGACTGAATGAAAGGAGCTGGCATCTCACTCTCTTTGAATCTTCTTTATCATGCTAAGAGGAGCAGGAAAAAGCAAAAAATTTCAGAATTGCACCTTGCAATGCGGAGAAATTACTGTTTGTGCATTTACAATATTCATTGATTTTTGCCATTGAAAAACGTCCAGAAATGATTGAACTACTGACTGAATGAAAGGAGCTGTCATCTCACTCTCTTTGAATCTTCTTTATCATGCTAAGAGGAGCAGGAAAAAGCAAAAAATTTCAGAATTGCACCTTGCAATGCGGAGAAATTACTGTTTGTGCATTTACAATATTCATTGATTTTTGCCATTGAAAAATGTCCAGAAATGATTGAAGCTACTGACTGAATGAAAGGAGCTGGCATCTCACTCTCTTTGAATCTTCTTTATCATGCTAGGATTAGCAGGAAAAAGCAAAAAATTTCAGAATTGCACCTTGCAATGTGGAGATATTACTGTTTGTGCATTTACAATATTCATTGATTTTTGCCATTGAAAAACATGTTTTTCATATACCAGAAATGTTTGAAGCTACTGACTGAATGAAAGGAGCTGGCATCTCACTCTCTTTGAATCTTCTTTATCATGCTAGGATTAACAGGAAAAAGCAAAAAATTTCAGAATTTCACCTTGCAATGTGGAGATATTACTGTTTGTGCATTTACAATATTCATTGATTTTTGCCATTGAAAAACATGTTTTTCATATACCAGAAATGTTTGAAGCTACTGACTGAATGAAAGGAGCTGGCATCTCACTCTCTTTGAATCTTCTTTATCATGCTAGGATTAACAGGAAAAAGCAAAAAATTTCAGAATTGCACCTTGCAATGTGGAGATATTACTGTTTGTGCATTTACAATATTCATTGATTTTTGCCATTGAAAAACGTCCAGAAATGTTTGAAGCTACTGACTGAATGAAAGGATCTGGCATCTCACTCTCTTTGAATCTTCTTTATCATGCTAGGATTAGCAGGAAAAAGCAAAAAATTTCAGAATTGCACCTTGCAATGTGGAGATATTACTGTTTGTGCATTTACAATATTCATTGATTTTTGCCATTGAAAAACGTCCAGAAATGTTTGAAGCTACTGACTGAATGAAAGGAGCTGGCATCTCACTCTCTTTGAATCTTCTTTATCATGCTAGGATTAGCAGGAAAAAGCAAAAAATTTCAGAATTGCACCTTGCAATGTGGAGATATTACTGTTTGTGCATTTACAATATTCATTGATTTTTGCCATTGAAAAACATGTTTTTCATATACCAGAAATGTTTGAAGCTACTGACTGAATGAAAGGAGCTGGCATCTCACTCTCTTTGAATCTTCTTTATCATGCTAGGATTAGCAGGAAAAAGCAAAAAATTTCAGAATTGCACCTTGCAATGTGGAGATATTACTGTTTGTGCATTTACAATATTCATTGATTTTTGCCATTGAAAAACATGTTTTTCATATACCAGAAATGTTTGAAGCTACTGACTGAATGAAAGGAGCTGGCATCTCACTCTCTTTGAATCTTCTTTATCATGCTAGGATTAACAGGAAAAAGCAAAAAATTTCAGAATTGCACCTTGCAATGTGGAGATATTACTGTTTGTGCATTTACAATATTCATTGATTTTTGCCATTGAAAAACATCCAGAAATGTTTGAAGCTACTGACTGAATGAAAGGAGCTGGCATCTCACTCTCTTTGAATCTTCTTTATCATGCTAGGATTAACAGGAAAAAGCTAAAAATTTCAGAATTGCACCTTGCAATGTGGAGATATTACTGTTTGTGCATTTACAATATTCATTGATTTTTGCCATTGAAAAACATGTTTTTCATATACCAGAAATGTTTGAAGCTACTGACTGAATGAAAGGAGCTGGCATCTCACTCTCTTTGAATCTTTATCATGCTAGGATTAGCAGGAAAAAGCAAAGAATTTCAGAATTGCACCTTGCAATGTGGAGATATTACTGTTTGTGCATTTACAATATTCATTGATTTTTGCCATTGAAAAACATGTTTTTCATATACCAGAAATGTTTGAAGCTACTGACTGAATGAAAGGAGCTGGCATCTCACTCTCTTTGAATCTTCTTTATCATGCTAAGAGGAGCAGGAAAAAGCAAAAAATTTCAGAATTCCACCTTGCAATGCGGAGAAATTACTGTTTGTGCATTTACAATATTCATTGATTTTTGCCATTGAAAAACGTCCAGAAATGATTGAAGCTACTGACTGAATGAAAGGAGCTGTCATCTCACTCTCTTTGAATCTTCTTTATCATGCTAAGAGGAGCAGGAAAAAGCAAAAAATTTCAGAATTGCACCTTGCAATGCGGAGAAATTACTGTTTGTGCATTTACAATATTCATTGATTTTTGCCATTGAAAAATGTCCAGAAATGATTGAAGCTACTGACTGAATGAAAGGAGCTGGCATCTCACTCTCTTTGAATCTTCTTTATCATGCTAGGATTAGCAGGAAAAAGCAAAAAATTTCAGAATTGCACCTTGCAATGTGGAGATATTACTGTTTGTGCATTTACAATATTCATTGATTTTTGCCATTGAAAAACATGTTTTTCATATACCAGAAATGTTTGAAGCTACTGACTGAATGAAAGGAGCTGGCATCTCACTCTCTTTGAATCTTCTTTATCATGCTAGGATTAACAGGAAAAAGCAAAAAATTTCAGAATTTCACCTTGCAATGTGGAGATATTACTGTTTGTGCATTTACAATATTCATTGATTTTTGCCATTGAAAAACGTTTTTCATATACCAGAAATGTTTGAAGCTACTGACTGAATGAAAGGAGCTGGCATCTCACTCTGAATCTTCTTTATCATGCTAGGATTAACAGGAAAAAGCAAAAAATTTCAGAATTGCACCTTGCAATGTGGAGATATTACTGTTTGTGAATTTACAATATTCATTGATTTTTGCCATTGAAAAACGTCCAGAAATGTTTGAAGCTACTGACTGAATGAAAGGAGCTGGCATCTCACTCTCTTTGAATCTTCTTTATCATGCTAGGATTAACAGGAAAAAGCTAAAAATTTCAGAATTGCACCTTGCAATGTGGAGATATTACTGTTTGTGCATTTACAATATTCATTGATTTTTGCCATTGAAAAACATGTTTTTCATATACCAGAAATGTTTGAAGCTACTGACTGAATGAAAGGAGCTGGCATCTCACTCTCTTTGAATCTTCTTTATCATGCTAGGATTAGCAGGAAAAAGCAAAAAATTTCAGAATTGCACCTTGCAATGTGGAGATATTACTGTTTGTGCATTTACAATATTCATTGATTTTTGCCATTGAAAAACATGTGTTTTTCATATACCAGAAATGTTTGAAGCTACTGACTGAATGAAAGGAGCTGGCATCTCACTCTCTTTGAATCTTCTTTATCATGCTAGGATTAGCAGGAAAAAGCAAAAAATTTCAGAATTGCACCTTGCAATGTGGAGATATTACTGTTTGTGCATTTACAATATTCATTGATTTTTGCCATTGAAAAACATGTTTTTCATATACCAGAAATGTTTGAAGCTACTGACTGAATGAAAGGAGCTGGCATCTCACTCTCTTTGAATCTTCTTTATCATGCTAGGATTAACAGGAAAAAGCAAAAAATTTCAGAATTGCACCTTGCAATGTGGAGATATTACTGTTTGTGCATTTACAATATTCATTGATTTTTGCCTTTGAAAAACGTCCAGAAATGTTTGAAGCTACTGACTGAATGAAAGGAGCTGGCATCTCACTCTCTTTGAATCTTCTTTATCATGCTAGGATTAGCAGGAAAAAGCAAAAAATTTCAGAATTGCACCTTGCAATGTGGAGATATTACTGTTTGTGCATTTACAATATTCATTGATTTTTGCCATTGAAAAACATGTTTTTCATATACCAGAAATGTTTGAAGCTACTGACTGAATGAAAGGAGCTGGCATGTCACTCTCTTTGAATCTTCTTTATCATGCTAGGATTAACAGGAAAAAGCAAAAAATTTCAGAATTGCACCTTGCAATGTGGAGATATTACTGTTTGTGCATTTACAATATTCATTGATTTTTGCCATTGAAAAACATGTTTTTCATATACCAGAAATGTTTGAAGCTACTGACTGAATGAAAGGAGCTGGCATCTCACTCTCTTTGAAGCTTCTTTATCATGCTAGGATTAACAGGAAAAAGCAAAAAATTTCAGAATTGCACCTTGCAATGTTGAGATATTACTGTTTGTGCATTTACAATATTCATTGATTTTTGCCATTGAAAAACGTCCAGAAATGTTTGAAGCTACTGACTGAATGAAAGGAGCTGGCATCTCACTCTCTTTGAATCTTCTTTATCATGCTAGGATTAGCAGGAAAAAGCAAAAAATTTCAGAATTGCACCTTGCAATGTGGAGATATTACTGTTTGTGCATTTACAATATTCATTGATTTTTGCCATTGAAAAACATGTTTTTCATATACCAGAAATGTTTGAAGCTACTGACTGAATGAAAGGAGCTGGCATCTCACTCTCTTTGAAACTTCTTTATCATGCTAGGATTAGCAGGAAAAAGCAAAAAATTTCAGAATTGCACCTTGCAATGTGGAGATATTACTGTTTGTGCATTTACAATATTCATTGATTTTTGCCATTGAAAAACGTTTTTCATATACCAGAAATGTTTGAAGCTACTGACTGAATGAAAGGAGCTGGCATCTCACTCTCTTGGAATCTTCTTTATCATGCTAGGATTAACAGGAAAAAGCAAAAAATTTCAGAATTGCACCTTGCAATGTGGAGATATTACTGTTTGTGCATTTACAATATTCATTGATTTTTGCCATTGAAAAACATCCAGAAATGTTTGAAGCTACTGACTGAATGAAAGGAGCTGGCATCTCACTCTCTTTGAATCTTCTTTATCATGCTAGGATTAGCAGGAAAAAGCAAAAAATTTCAGAATTGCACCTTGCAATGTGGAGATATTACTGTTTGTGCATTTACAATATTCATTGATTTTTGCCATTGAAAAACATGTTTTTCATATACCAGAAATGTTTGAAGCTACTGACTGAATGAAAGGAGCTGGCATCTCACTCTCTTTGAATCTTCTTTATCATGCTAGGATTAGCAGGAAAAAGCAAAAAATTTCAGAATTGCACCTTGCAATGTGGAGATATTACTGTTTGTGCATTTACAATATTCATTGATTTTTGCCATTGAAAAACGTTTTTCATATACCAGAAATGTTTGAAGCTACTGACTGAATGAAAGGAGCTGGCATCTCACTCTCTTTGAATCTTCTTTATCATGCTAGGATTAACAGGAAAAAGCAAAAAATTTCAGAATTGCACCTTGCAATGTGGAGATATTACTGTTTGTGCATTTACAATATTCATTGATTTTTGCCATTGAAAAACGTCCAGTAATGTTTGAAGCTACTGACTGAATGAAAGGAGCTGGCATCTCACTCTCTTTGAATCTTCTTTATCATGCTAGGATTAACAGGAAAAAGCTAAAAATTTCAGAATTGCACCTTGCAATGTGGAGATATTACTGTTTGTGCATTTACAATATTCATTGATTTTTGCCATTGAAAAACATGTTTTTCATATACCAGAAATGTTTGAAGCTACTGACTGAATGAAAGGAGCTGGCATCTCACTCTCTTTGAATCTTCTTTATCATGCCAGGAAAAAGCAAAAAATTTCAGAATTGCACCTTGCAATGTGGAGATATTACTGTTTGTGCATTTACAATATTCATTGATTTTTGCCATTGAAAAACATGTGTTTTTCATATACCAGAAATGTTTGAAGCTACTGACTGAATGAAAGGAGCTGGCATCTCACTCTCTTTGAATCTTCTTTATCATGCTAGGATTAGCAGGAAAAAGCAAAAAATTTCAGAATTGCACCTTGCAATGTGGAGATATTACTGTTTGTGCATTTACAATATTCATTGATTTTTGCCATTGAAAAACATGTTTTTCATATACCAGAAATGTTTGAAGCTACTGACTGAATGAAAGGAGCTGGCATCTCACTCTCTTTGAATCTTCTTTTCATGCTAGGATTAACAGGAAAAAGCAAAAAATTTCAGAATTGCACCTTGCAATGTGGAGATATTACTGTTTGTGCATTTACAATATTCATTGATTTTTGCCATTGAAAAACGTCCAGAAATGTTTGAAGCTACTGACTGAATGAAAGGAGCTGGCATCTCACTCTCTTTGAATCTTCTTTATCATGCTAGGATTAGCAGGAAAAAGCAAAAAATTTCAGAATTGCACCTTGCAATGTGGAGATATTACTGTTTGTGCATTTACAATATTCATTGATTTTTGCCATTGAAAAACATGTTTTTCATATACCAGAAATGTTTGAAGCTACTGACTGAATGAAAGGAGCTGGCATGTCACTCTCTTTGAATCTTCTTTATCATGCTAGGATTAACAGGAAAAAGCAAAAAATTTCAGAATTGCACCTTGCAATGTGGAGATATTACTGTTTGTGCATTTACAATATTCATTGATTTTTGCCATTGAAAAACATGTTTTTCATATACCAGAAATGTTTGAAGCTACTGACTGAATGAAAGGAGCTGGCATCTCACTCTCTTTGAATCTTCTTTATCATGCTAGGATTAACAGGAAAAAGCAAAAAATTTCAGAATTGCACCTTGCAATGTGGAGATATTACTGTTTGTGCATTTACAATATTCATTGATTTTTGCCATTGAAAAACGTCCAGAAATGTTTGAAGCTACTGACTGAATGAAAGGAGCTGGCATCTCACTCTCTTTGAATCTTCTTTATCATGCTAGGATTAGCAGGAAAAAGCAAAAAATTTCAGAATTGCACCTTGCAATGTGGAGATATTACTGTTTGTGCATTTAAAATATTCATTGATTTTTGCCATTGAAAAACATGTTTTTCATATACCAGAAATGTTTGAAGCTACTGACTGAATGAAAGGAGCTGGCATCTCACTCTCTTTGAATCTTCTTTATCATGCTAGGATTAACAGGAAAAAGCAAAAAATTTCAGAATTGCACCTTGCAATGTGGAGATATTACTGTTTGTGCATTTACAATATTCATTGATTTTTGCCATTGAAAAACATGTTTTTCATATACCAGAAATGTTTGAAGCTACTGACTGAATGAAAGGAGCTGGCATCTCACTCTCTTTGAATCTTCTTTATCATGCTAGGATTAACAGGAAAAAGCAAAAAATTTCAGAATTGCACCTTGCAATGTGGAGATATTACTGTTTGTGCATTTACAATATTCATTGATTTTTGCCATTGAAAAACGTCCAGAAATGTTTGAAGCTACTGACTGAATGAAAGGAGCTGGCATCTCACTCTCTTTGAATCTTCTTTATCATGCTAGGATTAACAGGAAAAAGCAAAAAATTTCAGAATTGCACCTTGCAATGTGGAGATATTACTGTTTGTGCATTTACAATATTCATTGATTTTTGCCATTGAAAAACGTCCAGAAATGTTTGAAGCTACCGACTGAATGAAAGGAGCTGGCATCTCACTCTCTTTGAATCTTCTTTATCATGCTAGGATTAGCAGGAAAAAGCAAAAAATTTCAGAATTGCACCTTGCAATGTGGAGATATTACTGTTTGTGCATTTACAATATTCATTGATTTTTGCCATTGAAAAACATGTTTTTCATATACCAGAAATGTTTGAAGCTACTGACTGAATGAAAGGAGCTGGCATGTCACTCTCTTTGAATCTTCTTTATCATGCTAGGATTAACAGGAAAAAGCAAAAAATTTCAGAATTGCACCTTGCAATGTGGAGATATTACTGTTTGTGCATTTACAATATTCATTGATTTTTGCCATTGAAAAACATGTTTTTCATATACCAGAAATGTTTGAAGCTACTGACTGAATGAAAGGAGCTGGCATCTCACTCTCTTTGAATCTTCTTTATCATGCTAGGATTAACAGGAAAAAGCAAAAAATTTCAGAATTGCACCTTGCAATGTGGAGATATTACTGTTTGTGCATTTACAATATTCATTGATTTTTGCCATTGAAAAACGTCCAGAAATGTTTGAAGCTACTGACTGAATGAAAGGAGCTGGCATCTCACTCTCTTTGAATCTTCTTTATCATGCTAGGATTAGCAGGAAAAAGCAAAAAATTTCAGAATTGCACCTTGCAATGTGGAGATATTACTGTTTGTGCATTTAAAATATTCATTGATTTTTGCCATTGAAAAACATGTTTTTCATATACCAGAAATGTTTGAAGCTACTGACTGAATGAAAGGAGCTGGCATCTCACTCTCTTTGAATCTTCTTTATCATGCTAGGATTAACAGGAAAAAGCAAAAAATTTCAGAATTGCACCTTGCAATGTGGAGATATTACTGTTTGTGCATTTACAATATTCATTGATTTTTGCCATTGAAAAACATGTTTTTCATATACCAGAAATGTTTGAAGCTACTGACTGAATGAAAGGAGCTGGCATCTCACTCTCTTTGAATCTTCTTTATCATGCTAGGATTAACAGGAAAAAGCAAAAAATTTCAGAATTGCACCTTGCAATGTGGAGATATTACTGTTTGTGCATTTACAATATTCATTGATTTTTGCCATTGAAAAACGTCCAGAAATGTTTGAAGCTACTGACTGAATGAAAGGAGCTGGCATCTCACTCTCTTTGAATCTTCTTTATCATGCTAGGATTAACAGGAAAAAGCAAAAAATTTCAGAATTGCACCTTGCAATGTGGAGATATTACTGTTTGTGCATTTACAATATTCATTGATTTTTGCCATTGAAAAACGTCCAGAAATGTTTGAAGCTACCGACTGAATGAAAGGAGCTGGCATCTCACTCTCTTTGAATCTTCTTTATCATGCTAGGATTAGCAGGAAAAAGCAAAAAATTTCAGAATTGCACCTTGCAATGTGGAGATATTACTGTTTGTGCATTTACAATATTCATTGATTTTTGCCATTGAAAAACATGTTTTTCATATACCAGAAATGTTTGAAGCTACTGACTGAATGAAAGGAGCTGGCATCTCACTCTCTTTGAATCTTCTTTATCATGCTAGGATTAGCAGGAAAAAGCAAAAAATTTCAGAATTGCACCTTGCAATGTGGAGATATTACTGTTTGTGCATTTACAATATTCATTGATTTTTGCCATTGAAAAACATGTTTTTCATATACCAGAAATGTTTGAAGCTACTGACTGAATGAAAGGAGCTGGCATCTCACTCTCTTTGAATCTTCTTTATCATGCTAGGATTAACAGGAAAAAGCAAAAAATTTCAGAATTGCACCTTGCAATGTGGAGATATTACTGTTTGTGCATTTACAATATTCATTGATTTTTGCCATTGAAAAACGTCCAGAAATGTTTGAAGCTACTGACTGAATGAAAGGAGCTGGCATCTCACTCTCTTTGAATCTTCTTTATCATGCTAGGATTAACAGGAAAAAGCTAAAAATTTCAGAACTGCACCTTGCAATGTGGAGATATTACTGTTTGTGCATTTACAATATTCATTGATTTTTGCCATTGAAAAACATGTTTTTCATATACCAGAAATGTTTGAAGCTACTGACTGAATGAAAGGAGCTGGCATCTCACTCTCTTTGAATCTTCTTTATCATGCTAGGATTAGCAGGAAAAAGCAAAGAATTTCAGAATTGCACCTTGCAATGTGGAGATATTACTGTTTGTGCATTTACAATATTCATTGATTTTTGCCATTGAAAAACATGTTTTTCATATACCAGAAATGTTTGAAGCTACTGACTGAATGAAAGGAGCTGGCATCTCACTCTCTTTGAATCTTCTTTATCATGCTAGGATTAGCAGGAAAAAGCAAAAAATTTCAGAATTGCACCTTGCAATGTGGAGATATTACTGTTTGTGCATTTACAATATTCATTGATTTTTGCCATTGAAAAACATGTTTTTCATATACCAGAAATGTTTGAAGCTACTGACTGAATGAAAGGAGCTGGCATCTCACTCTCTTTGAATCTTCTTTATCATGCTAGGATTAACAGGAAAAAGCAAAAAATTTCAGAATTGCACCTTGCAATGTGGAGATATTACTGTTTGTGCATTTACAATATTCATTGATTTTTGCCATTGAAAAACGTCCAGAAATGTTTGAAGCTACTGACTGAATGAAAGGAGCTGGCATCTCACTCTCTTTGAATCTTCTTTATCATGCTAGGATTAGCAGGAAAAAGCAAAAAATTTCAGAATTGCACCTTGCAATGTGGAGATATTACTGTTTGTGCATTTACAATATTCATTGATTTTTGCCATTGAAAAACATGTTTTTCATATACCAGAAATGTTTGAAGCTACTGACTGAATGAAAGGAGCTGGCATCTCACTCTCTTTGAATCTTCTTTATCATGCTAGGATTAGCAGGAAAAAGCAAAAAATTTCAGAATTGCACCTTGCAATGTGGAGATATTACTGTTTGTGCATTTACAATATTCATTGATTTTTGCCATTGAAAAACATGTTTTTCATATACCAGAAATGTTTGAAGCTACTGACTGAATGAAAGGAGCTGGCATCTCACTCTCTTTGAATCTTCTTTATCATGCTAGGATTAACAGGAAAAAGCAAAAAATTTCAGAATTGCACCTTGCAATGTGGAGATATTACTGTTTGTGCATTTACAATATTCATTGATTTTTGCCATTGAAAAACGTCCAGAAATGTTTGAAGCTACTGACTGAATGAAAGGAGCTGGCATCTCACTCTCTTTGAATCTTCTTTATCATGCTAGGATTAACAGGAAAAAGCTAAAAATTTCAGAATTGCACCTTCCAATGTGGAGATATTACTGTTTGTGCATTTACAATATTCATTGATTTTTGCCATTGAAAAACATGTTTTTCATATACCAGAAATGTTTGAAGCTACTGACTGAATGAAAGGAGCTGGCATCTCACTCTCTTTGAATCTTCTTTATCATGCTAGGATTAGCAGGAAAAAGCAAAAAATTTCAGAATTGCACCTTGCAATGTGGAGATATTACTGTTTGTGCATTTACAATATTCATTGATTTTTGCCATTGAAAAACATGTTTTTCATATACCAGAAATGTTTGAAGCTACTGACTGAATGAAAGGAGCTGGCATCTCACTCTCTTTGAATCTTCTTTATCATGCTAGGATTAACAGGAAAAAGCAAAAAATTTCAGAATTGCACCTTGCAATGTGGAGATATTACTGTTTGTGCATTTACAATATTCATTGATTTTTGCCATTGAAAAACGTCCAGAAATGTTTGAAGCTACTGACTGAATGAAAGGAGCTGGCATCTCACTCTCTTTGAATCTTCTTTATCATGCTAGGATTAACAGGAAAAAGCTAAAAATTTCAGAATTGCACCTTGCAATGTGGAGATATTACTGTTTGTGCATTTACAATATTCATTGATTTTTGCCATTGAAAAACATGTTTTTCATATACCAGAAATGTTTGAAGCTACTGACTGAATGAAAGGAGCTGGCATCTCACTCTCTTTGAATCTTCTTTATCATGCTAGGATTAGCAGGAAAAAGCAAAAAATTTCAGAATTGCACCTTGCAATGTGGAGATATTACTGTTTGTGCATTTACAATATTCATTGATTTTTGCCATTGAAAAACATGTTTTTCATATACCAGAAATGTTTGAAGCTACTGACTGAATGAAAGGAGCTGGCATCTCACTCTCTTTGAATCTTCTTTATCATGCTAGGATTAGCAGGAAAAAGCAAAAAATTTCAGAATTGCACCTTGCAATGTGGAGATATTACTGTTTGTGCATTTACAATATTCATTGATTTTTGCCATTGAAAAACATGTTTTTCATATACCAGAAATGTTTGAAGCTACTGACTGAATGAAAGGAGCTGGCATCTCACTCTCTTTGAATCTTCTTTATCATGCTAGGATTAACAGGAAAAAGCAAAAAATTTCAGAATTGCACCTTGCAATGTGGAGATATTACTGTTTGTGCATTTACAATATTCATTGATTTTTGCCATTGAAAAACGTCCAGAAATGTTTGAAGCTACTGACTGAATGAAAGGAGCTGGCATCTCACTCTCTTTGAATCTTCTTTATCATGCTAGGATCAGCAGGAAAAAGCAAAAAATTTCCGAATTGCACCTTGCAATGTGGAGATATTACTGTTTGTGCATTTACAATATTCATTGATTTTTGTCATTGAAAAACATGTTTTTCATATACCAGAAATGTTTGAAGCTACTGACTGAATGAAAGGAGCTGGCATCTCACTCTCTTTGAATCTTCTTTATCATGCTAGGATTAGCAGGAAAAAGCAAAAAATTTCAGAATTGCACCTTGCAATGTGGAGATATTACTGTTTGTGCATTTACAATATTCATTGATTTTTGCCATTGAAAAACATGTTTTTCATATACCAGAAATGTTTGAAGCTACTGACTGAATGAAAGGAGCTGGCATCTCACTCTTTGAATATTCTTTATCATGCTAGGATTAGCAGGAAAAAGCAAAAAATTTCAGAATTGCACCTTGCAATGTGGAGATATTACTGTTTGTGCATTTACAATATTCATTGATTTTTGCCATTGAAAAACATGTTTTTCATATACCAGAAATGTTTGAAGCTACTGACTGAATGAAAGGAGCTGGCATCTCACTCTCTTTGAATCTTCTTTATCATGCTAGGATTAACAGGAAAAAGCAAAAAATTTCAGAATTGCACCTTGCAATGTGGAGATATTACTGTTTGTGCATTTACAATATTCATTGATTTTTGCCATTGAAAAACGTCCAGAAATGTTTGAAGCTACTGACTGAATGAAAGGAGCTGGCATCTCACTCTCTTTGAATCTTCTTTATCATGCTAGGATTAGCAGGAAAAAGCAAAAAATTTCAGAATTGCACCTTGCAATGTGGAGATATTACTGTTTGTGCATTTACAATATTCATTGATTTTTGCCATTGAAAAACATCATGTTATTCATATACCAGAAATGTTTGAAGCTACTGACTGAATGAAAGGAGCTGGCATCTCACTCTGAATCTTCTTTATCATGCTAGGATTAGCAGGAAAAAGCAAAAAATTTCCGAATTGCACCTTGCAATGTGGAGATATTACTGTTTGTGCATTTACAATATTCATTGATTTTTGCCATTGAAAAACATGTTTTTCATATACCAGAAATGTTTGAAGCTACTGACTGAATGAAAGGAGCTGGCATCTCACTCTCTTTGAATCTTCTTTATCATGCTAGGATTAGCAGGAAAAAGCAAAAAATTTCAGAATTGCACCTTGCAATGTGGAGATATTACTGTTTGTGCATTTACAATATTCATTGATTTTTGCCATTGAAAAACATGTTTTTCATATACCAGAAATGTTTGAAGCTACTGACTGAATGAAAGGAGCTGGCATCTCACTCTCTTTGAATCTTCTTTATCATGCTAGGATTAACAGGAAAAAGCTAAAAATTTCAGAATTGCACCTTGCAATGTGGAGATATTACTGTTTGTGCATTTACAATATTCATTGATTTTTGCCATTGAAAAACATGTTTTTCATATACCAGAAATGTTTGAAGCTACTGACTGAATGAAAGGAGCTGGCATCTCACTCTCTTTGAATCTTCTTTATCATGCTAGGATTAGCAGGAAAAAGCAAAAAATTTCAGAATTGCACCTTGCAATGTGGAGATATTACTGTTTGTGCATTTACAATATTCATTGATTTTTGCCATTGAAAAACATGTTTTTCATATACCAGAAATGTTTGAAGCTACTGACTGAATGAAAGGAGCTGGCATCTCACTCTCTTTGAATCTTCTTTATCATGCTAGGATTAACAGGAAAAAGCAAAAAATTTCAGAATTGCACCTTGCAATGTGGAGATATTACTGTTTGTGCATTTACAATATTCATTGATTTTTGCCATTGAAAAACGTCCAGAAATGTTTGAAGCTACTGACTGAATGAAAGGAGCTGGCATCTCACTCTCTTTGAATCTTCTTTATCATGCTAGGATTAGCAGGCAAAAGCAAAAAATTTCAGAATTGCACCTTGCAATGTGGAGATATTACTGTTTGTGCATTTACAATATTCATTGATTTTTGCCATTGAAAAACATCATGTTATTCATATACCAGAAATGTTTGAAGCTACTGACTGAATGAAAGGAGCTGGCATCTCACTCTCTTTGAATCTTCTTTATCATGCTAGGATTAGCAGGAAAAAGCAAAAAATTTCAGAATTGCACCTTGCAATGTGGAGATATTACTGTTTGTGCATTTACAATATTCATTGATTTTTGCCATTGAAAAACATGTTTTTCATATACCAGAAATGTTTGAAGCTACTGACTGAATGAAAGGAGCTGGCATCTCACTCTCTTTGAATCTTCTTTATCATGCTAGGATTAGCAGGAAAAAGCAAAAAATTTCAGAATTGCACCTTGCAATGTGGAGATATTACTGTTTGTGCATTTACAATATTCATTGATTTTTGCCATTGAAAAACATGTTTTTCATATACCAGAAATGTTTGAAGCTACTGACTGAATGAAAGGAGCTGGCATCTCACTCTTTGAATCTTCTTTATCATGCTAGGATTAGCAGGAAAAAGCAAAAAATTTCAGAATTGCACCTTGCAATGTGGAGATATTACTGTTTGTGCATTTACAATATTCATTGATTTTTGCCATTGAAAAACATGTTTTTCATATACCAGAAATGTTTGAAGCTTCTGACTGAATGAAAGGAGCTGGCATCTCACTCTCTTTGAATCTTCTTTATCATGCTAGGATTAACAGGAAAAAGCAAAAAATTTCAGAATTGCACCTTGCAATGTGGAGATATTACTGTTTGTGCATTTACAATATTCATTGATTTTTGCCATTGAAAAACGTCCAGAAATGTTTGAAGCTACTGACTGAATGAAAGGAGCTGGCATCTCACTCTCTTTGAATCTTCTTTATCATGCTAGGATTAGCAGGAAAAAGCAAAAAATTTCAGAATTGCACCTTGCAATGTGGAGATATTACTGTTTGTGCATTTACAATATTCATTGATTTTTGCCATTGAAAAACATCATGTTATTCATATACCAGAAATGTTTGAAGCTACTGAGTGAATGAAAGGAGCTGGCATCTCACTCTCTTTGAATCTTCTTTATCATGCTAGGATTAGCAGGAAAAAGCAAAAAATTTCCGAATTGCACCTTGCAATGTGGAGATATTACTGTTTGTGCATTTACAATATTCATTGATTTTTGCCATTGAAAAACATGTTTTTCATATACCAGAAATGTTTGAAGCTACTGACTGAATGAAAGGAGCTGGCATCTCACTCTCTTTGAATCTTCTTTATCATGCTAGGATTAGCAGGAAAAAGCAAAAAATTTCAGAATTGCACCTTGCAATGTGGAGATATTACTGTTTGTGCATTTACAATATTCATTGATTTTTGCCATTGAAAAACATGTTTTTCATATACCAGAAATGTTTGAAGCTACTGACTGAATGAAAGGAGCTGGCATCTCACTCTCTTTGAATCTTCTTTATCATGCTAGGATTAACAGGAAAAAGCTAAAAATTTCAGAATTGCACCTTGCAATGTGGAGATATTACTGTTTGTGCATTTACAATATTCATTGATTTTTGCCATTGAAAAACATGTTTTTCATATACCAGAAATGTTTGAAGCTACTGACTGAATGAAAGGAGCTGGCATCTCACTCTCTTTGAATCTTCTTTATCATGCTAGGATTAGCAGGAAAAAGCAAAAAATTTCAGAATTGCACCTTGCAATGTGGAGATATTACTGTTTGTGCATTTACAATATTCATTGATTTTTGCCATTGAAAAACATGTTTTTCATATACCAGAAATGTTTGAAGCTACTGACTGAATGAAAGGAGCTGGCATCTCACTCTCTTTGAATCTTCTTTATCATGCTAGGATTAACAGGAAAAAGCAAAAAATTTCAGAATTGCACCTTGCAATGTGGAGATATTACTGTTTGTGCATTTACAATATTCATTGATTTTTGCCATTGAAAAACGTCCAGAAATGTTTGAAGCTACTGACTGAATGAAAGGAGCTGGCATCTCACTCTCTTTGAATCTTCTTTATCATGCTAGGATTAGCAGGAAAAAGCAAAAAATTTCAGAACTGCACCTTGCAATGTGGAGATATTACTGTTTGTGCATTTACAATATTCATTTATTTTTGCCATTGAAAAACATCATGTTATTCATATACCAGAAATGTTTGAAGCTACTGACTGAATGAAAGGAGCTGGCATCTCACTCTCTTTGAATCTTCTTTATCATGCTAGGATTAGCAGGAAAAAGCAAAAAATTTCCGAATTGCACCTTGCAATGTGGAGATATTACTGTTTGTGCATTTACAATATTCATTGATTTTTGCCATTGAAAAACATGTTTTTCATATACCAGAAATGTTTGAAGCTACTGACTGAATGAAAGGAGCTGGCATCTCACTCTCTTTGAATCTTCTTTATCATGCTAGGATTAACAGGAAAAAGCAAAAAATTTCAGAATTGCACCTTGCAATGTGGAGATATTACTGTTTGTGCATTTACAATATTCATTGATTTTTGCCATTGAAAAACGTCCAGAAATGTTTGAAGCTACTGACTGAATGAAAGGAGCTGGCATCTCACTCTCTTTGAATCTTCTTTATCATGCTAGGATTAGCAGGAAAAAGCAAAAAATTTCAGAATTGCACCTTGCAATGTGGAGATATTACTGTTTGTGCATTTACAATATTCATTGATTTTTGCCATTGAAAAACATCATGTTATTCATATACCAGAAATGTTTGAAACTACTGACTGAATGAAAGGAGCTGGCATCTCACTCTCTTTGAATCTTCTTTATCATGCTAGGATTAGCAGGAAAAAGCAAAAAATTTCCGAATTGCACCTTGCAATGTGGAGATATTACTGTTTGTGCATTTACAATATTCATTGATTTTTGCCATTGAAAAACATGTTTTTCATATACCAGAAATGTTTGAAGCTACTGACTGAATGAAAGGAGCTGGCATCTCACTCTCTTTGAATCTTCTTTATCATGCTAGGATTAACAGGAAAAAGCAAAAAATTTCAGAATTGCACCTTGCAATGTGGAGATATTACTGTTTGTGCATTTACAATATTCATTGATTTTTGCCATTGAAAAACATGTTTTTCATATACCAGAAATGTTTGAAGCTACTGACTGAATGAAAGGAGCTGGCATCTCACTCTCTTTGAATCTTCTTTATCATGCTAGGATTAACAGGAAAAAGCTAAAAATTTCAGAATTGCAAATTGCAATGTGGAGATATTACTGTTTGTGCATTTACAATATTCATTGATTTTTGCCATTGAAAAACATGTTTTTCATATACCAGAAATGTTTGAAGCTACTGACTGAATGAAAGGAGCTGGCATCTCACTCTCTTTGAATCTTCTTTATCATGCTAGGATTAGCAGGAAAAAGCAAAAAATTTCAGAATTGCACCTTGCAATGTGGAGATATTACTGTTTGTGCATTTACAATATTCATTGATTTTTGCCATTGAAAAACATGTTTTTCATATACCAGAAATGTTTGAAGCTACTGACTGAATGAAAGGAGCTGGCATCTCACTCTCTTTGAATCTTCTTTATCATGCTAGGATTAACAGGAAAAAGCAAAAAATTTCAGAATTGCACCTTGCAATGTGGAGATATTACTGTTTGTGCATTTACAATATTCATTGATTTTTGCCATTGAAAAACGTCCAGAAATGTTTGAAGCTACTGACTGAATGAAAGGAGCTGGCATCTCACTCTCTTTGAATCTTCTTTATCATGCTAGGATTAGCAGGAAAAAGCAAAAAATTTCAGAATTGCACCTTGCAATGTGGAGATATTACTGTTTGTGCATTTACAATATTCATTTATTTTTGCCATTGAAAAACATCATGTTATTCATATACCAGAAATGTTTGAAGCTACTGACTGAATGAAAGGAGCTGGCATCTCACTCTCTTTGAATCTTCTTTATCATGCTAGGATTAGCAGGAAAAAGCAAAAAATTTCCGAATTGCACCTTGCAATGTGGAGATATTACTGTTTGTGCATTTACAATATTCATTGATTTTTGCCATTGAAAAACATGTTTTTCATATACCAGAAATGTTTGAAGCTACTGACTGAATGAAAGGAGCTGGCATCTCACTCTCTTTGAATCTTCTTTATCATGCTAGGATTAACAGGAAAAAGCAAAAAATTTCAGAATTGCACCTTGCAATGTGGAGATATTACTGTTTGTGCATTTACAATATTCATTGATTTTTGCCATTGAAAAACGTCCAGAAATGTTTGAAGCTACTGACTGAATGAAAGGCGCTGGCATCTCACTCTCTTTGAATCTTCTTTATCATGCTAGGATTAGCAGGAAAAAGCAAAAAATTTCAGAATTGCACCTTGCAATGTGGAGATATTACTGTTTGTGCATTTACAATATTCATTGATTTTTGCCATTGAAAAACATCATGTTATTCATATACCAGAAATGTTTGAAACTACTGACTGAATGAAAGGAGCTGGCATCTCACTCTCTTTGAATCTTCTTTATCATGCTAGGATTAGCAGGAAAAAGCAAAAAATTTCCGAATTGCACCTTGCAATGTGGAGATATTACTGTTTGTGCATTTACAATATTCATTGATTTTTGCCATTGAAAAACATGTTTTTCATATACCAGAAATGTTTGAAGCTACTGACTGAATGAAAGGAGCTGGCATCTCACTCTCTTTGAATCTTCTTTATCATGCTAGGATTAACAGGAAAAAGCAAAAAATTTCAGAATTGCACCTTGCAATGTGGAGATATTACTGTTTGTGCATTTACAATATTCATTGATTTTTGCCATTGAAAAACATGTTTTTCATATACCAGAAATGTTTGAAGCTACTGACTGAATGAAAGGAGCTGGCATCTCACTCTTTGAATCTTCTTTATCATGCTAGGATTAGCAGGAAAAAGCAAAAAATTTCAGAATTGCACCTTGCAATGTGGAGATATTACTGTTTGTGCATTTACAATATTCATTGATTTTTGCCATTGAAAAACATGTTTTTCATATACCAGAAATGTTTGAAGCTACTGACTGAATGAAAGGAGCTGGCATCTCACTCTCTTTGAATCTTCTTTATCATGCTAGGATTAACAGGAAAAAGCAAAAAATTTCAGAATTGCACCTTGCAATGTGGAGATATTACTGTTTGTGCATTTACAATATTCATTGATTTTTGCCATTGAAAAACATGTTTTTCATATACCAGAAATGTTTGAAGCTACTGACTGAATGAAAGGAGCTGGCATCTCACTCTCTTTGAATCTTCTTTATCATGCCAGGACTAACAGGAAAAAGCAAAAAATTTCAGAATTGCACCTTGCAATGTGGAGATATTACTGTTTGTGCATTTACAATATTCATTGATTTTTGCCATTGAAAAACGTCCAGAAATGTTTGAAGCTACTGACTGAATGAAAGGAGCTGGCATCTCACTCTCTTTGAATCTTCTTTATCATGCTAGGATTAGCAGGAAAAAGCAAAAAATTTCAGAATTGCACCTTGCAATGTGGAGATATTACTGTTTGTGCATTTACAATATTCATTGATTTTTGCCATTGAAAAACATGTTTTTCATATACCAGAAATGTTTGAAGCTACTGACTGAATGAAAGGAGCTGGCATCTCACTCTCTTTGAATCTTCTTTATCATGCTAGGATTAGCAGGAAAAAGGAAAAAATTTCAGAATTGCACCTTGCAATGTGGAGATATTACTCTTTGTGCATTTACAATATTCATTGATTTTTGCCATTGAAAAACATGTTTTTCATATACCAGAAATGTTTGAAGCTACTGACTGAATGAAAGGAGCTGGCATCTCACTCTCTTTGAATCTTCTTTATCATGCTAGGATTAACGGGAAAAATCAAAAAATTTCAGAATTGCACCTTGCAATGTGGAGATATTACTGTTTGTGCATTTACAATATTCATTGATTTTTGCCATTGAAAAACATGTTTTTCATATTCCAGAAATGTTTGAAGCTACTGACTGAATGAAAGGAGCTGGCATCTCACTCTCTTTGAATCTTCTTTATCATGCTAGGATTAACAGGAAAAAGCAAAAAATTTCAGAATTGCACCTTGCAATGTGGAGATATTACTGTTTGTGCATTTACAATATTCATTGATTTTTGCCATTGAAAAATGTCCAGAAATGTTTGAAGCTACTGACTGAATGAAAGGAGCTGGCATCTCACTCTCTTTGAATCTTCTTTATCATGCTAGGATTAGCAGGAAAAAGCAAAAAATTTCAGAATTGCACCTTGCAATGTGGAGATATTACTGTTTGTGCATTTACAATATTCATTGATTTTTGCCATTGAAAAACATGTTTTTCATATACCAGAAATGTTTGAAGCTACTGACTGAATGAAAGGAGCTGGCATCTCACTCTCTTTGAATCTTCTATATCATGCTAGGATTAACAGGAAAAAGCAAAAAATTTCAGAATTGCACCTTGCAATGTGGAGATATTACTGTTTGTGCATTTACAATATTCATTGATTTTTGCCATTGAAAAACGTCCAGAAATGTTTGAAGCTACTGACTGAATGAAAGGAGCTGGCATCTCACTCTCTTTGAATCTTCTTTATCATGCTAGGATTAGCAGGAAAAAGCAAAAAATTTCAGAATTGCACCTTGCAATGTGGAGATATTACTGTTTGTGCATTTACAATATTCATTGATTTTTGCCATTGAAAAACATGTTTTTCATATACCAGAAATGTTTGAAGCTACTGACTGAATGAAAGGAGCTGGCATCTCACTCTCTTTGAATCTTCTTTATCATGCTAGGATTAGCAGGAAAAAGCAAAAAATTTCAGAATTGCACCTTGCAATGTGGAGATATTACTGTTTGTGCATTTACAATATTCATTGATTTTTGCCATTGAAAAACATGTTTTTCATATACCAGAAATGTTTGAAGCTACTGACTGAATGAAAGGAGCTGGCATCTCACTCTCTTTGAATCTTCTTTATCATGCTAGGATTAACAGGAAAAATCAAAAAATTTCAGAATTGCACCTTGCAATGTGGAGATATTACTGTTTGTGCATTTACAATATTCATTGATTTTTGCCATTGAAAAACGTCCAGAAATGTTTGAAGCTACTGACTGAATGAAAGGAGCTGGCATCTCACTCTCTTTGAATCTTCTTTATCATGCTAGGATTAGCAGGAAAAAGCAAAAAATTTCAGAATTGCACCTTGCAATGTGGAGATATTACTGTTTGTGCATTTACAATATTCATTTATTTTTGCCATTGAAAAACATCATGTTATTCATATACCAGAAATGTTTGAAGCTACTGACTGAATGAAAGGAGCTGGCATCTCACTCTCTTTGAATCTTCTTTATCATGCTAGGATTAGCAGGAAAAAGCAAAAAATTTCCGAATTGCACCTTGCAATGTGGAGATATTACTGTTTGTGCATTTACAATATTCATTGATTTTTGCCATTGAAAAACATGTTTTTCATATACCAGAAATGTTTGAAGCTACTGACTGAATGAAAGGAGCTGGCATCTCACTCTCTTTGAATCTTCTTTATCATGCTAGGATTAACAGGAAAAAGCAAAAAATTTCAGAATTGCACCTTGCAATGTGGAGATATTACTGTTTGTGCATTTACAATATTCATTGATTTTTGCCATTGAAAAACGTCCAGAAATGTTTGAAGCTACTGACTGAATGAAAGGAGCTGGCATCTCACTCTCTTTGAATCTTCTTTATCATGCTAGGATTAGCAGGAAAAAGCAAAAAATTTCAGAATTGCACCTTGCAATGTGGAGATATTACTGTTTGTGCATTTACAATATTCATTGATTTTTGCCATTGAAAAACATCATGTTATTCATATACCAGAAATGTTTGAAACTACTGACTGAATGAAAGGAGCTGGCATCTCACTCTCTTTGAATCTTCTTTATCATGCTAGGATTAGCAGGAAAAAGCAAAAAATTTCCGAATTGCACCTTGCAATGTGGAGATATTACTGTTTGTGCATTTACAATATTCATTGATTTTTGCCATTGAAAAACATGTTTTTCATATACCAGAAATGTTTGAAGCTACTGACTGAATGAAAGGAGCTGGCATCTCACTCTCTTTGAATCTTCTTTATCATGCTAGGATTAACAGGAAAAAGCAAAAAATTTCAGAATTGCACCTTGCAATGTGGAGATATTACTGTTTGTGCATTTACAATATTCATTGATTTTTGCCATTGAAAAACATGTTTTTCATATACCAGAAATGTTTGAAGCTACTGACTGAATGAAAGGAGCTGGCATCTCACTCTTTGAATCTTCTTTATCATGCTAGGATTAGCAGGAAAAAGCAAAAAATTTCAGAATTGCACCTTGCAATGTGGAGATATTACTGTTTGTGCATTTACAATATTCATTGATTTTTGCCATTGAAAAACATGTTTTTCATATACCAGAAATGTTTGAAGCTACTGACTGAATGAAAGGAGCTGGCATCTCACTCTCTTTGAATCTTCTTTATCATGCTAGGATTAACAGGAAAAAGCAAAAAATTTCAGAATTGCACCTTGCAATGTGGAGATATTACTGTTTGTGCATTTACAATATTCATTGATTTTTGCCATTGAAAAACATGTTTTTCATATACCAGAAATGTTTGAAGCTACTGACTGAATGAAAGGAGCTGGCATCTCACTCTCTTTGAATCTTCTTTATCATGCCAGGACTAACAGGAAAAAGCAAAAAATTTCAGAATTGCACCTTGCAATGTGGAGATATTACTGTTTGTGCATTTACAATATTCATTGATTTTTGCCATTGAAAAACGTCCAGAAATGTTTGAAGCTACTGACTGAATGAAAGGAGCTGGCATCTCACTCTCTTTGAATCTTCTTTATCATGCTAGGATTAGCAGGAAAAAGCAAAAAATTTCAGAATTGCACCTTGCAATGTGGAAATATTACTGTTTGTGCATTTACAATATTCATTGATTTTTGCCATTGAAAAACATGTTTTTCATATACCAGAAATGTTTGAAGCTACTGACTGAATGAAAGGAGCTGGCATCTCACTCTCTTTGAATCTTCTTTATCATGCTAGGATTAGCAGGAAAAAGGAAAAAATTTCAGAATTGCACCTTGCAATGTGGAGATATTACTCTTTGTGCATTTACAATATTCATTGATTTTTGCCATTGAAAAACATGTTTTTCATATACCAGAAATGTTTGAAGCTACTGACTGAATGAAAGGAGCTGGCATCTCACTCTCTTTGAATCTTCTTTATCATGCTAGGATTAACGGGAAAAATCAAAAAATTTCAGAATTGCACCTTGCAATGTGGAGATATTACTGTTTGTGCATTTACAATATTCATTGATTTTTGCCATTGAAAAACATGTTTTTCATATTCCAGAAATGTTTGAAGCTACTGACTGAATGAAAGGAGCTGGCATCTCACTCTCTTTGAATCTTCTTTATCATGCTAGGATTAACAGGAAAAAGCAAAAAATTTCAGAATTGCACCTTGCAATGTGGAGATATTACTGTTTGTGCATTTACAATATTCATTGATTTTTGCCATTGAAAAACGTCCAGAAATGTTTGAAGCTACTGACTGAATGAAAGGAGCTGGCATCTCACTCTCTTTGAATCTTCTTTATCATGCTAGGATTAGCAGGAAAAAGCAAAATTCAGAATTGCACCTTGCAATGTGGAGATATTACTGTTTGTGCATTTACAATATTCATTGATTTTTGCCATTGAAAAACGTTTTTCATATACCAGAAATGTTTGAAGCTACTGACTGAATGAAAGGAGCTGGCATCTCACTCTCTTTGAATCTTCTTTATCATGCTAGGATTAACAGGAAAAAGCAAAAAATTTCAGAATTGCACCTTGCAATGTGGAGATATTACTGTTTGTGCATTTACAATATTCATTGATTTTTGCCATTGAAAAATGTCCAGAAATGTTTGAAGCTACTGACTGAATGAAAGGAGCTGGCATCTCACTCTCTTTGAATCTTCTTTATCATGCTAGGATTAGCAGGAAAAAGCAAAAAATTTCAGAATTGCACCTTGCAATGTGGAGATATTACTGTTTGTGCATTTACAATATTCATTGATTTTTGCCATTGAAAAACATGTTTTTCATATACCAGAAATGTTTGAAGCTACTGACTGAATGAAAGGAGCTGGCATCTCACTCTCTTTGAATCTTCTATATCATGCTAGGATTAACAGGAAAAAGCAAAAAATTTCAGAATTGCACCTTGCAATGTGGAGATATTACTGTTTGTGCATTTACAATATTCATTGATTTTTGCCATTGAAAAACGTCCAGAAATGTTTGAAGCTACTGACTGAATGAAAGGAGCTGGCATCTCACTCTCTTTGAATCTTCTTTATCATGCTAGGATTAGCAGGAAAAAGCAAAAAATTTCAGAATTGCACCTTGCAATGTGGAGATATTACTGTTTGTGCATTTACAATATTCATTGATTTTTGCCATTGAAAAACATGTTTTTCATATACCAGAAATGTTTGAAGCTACTGACTGAATGAAAGGAGCTGGCATCTCACTCTCTTTGAATCTTCTTTATCATGCTAGGATTAGCAGGAAAAAGCAAAAAATTTCAGAATTGCACCTTGCAATGTGGAGATATTACTGTTTGTGCATTTACAATATTCATTGATTTTTGCCATTGAAAAACATGTTTTTCATATACCAGAAATGTTTGAAGCTACTGACTGAATGAAAGGAGCTGGCATCTCACTCTCTTTGAATCTTCTTTATCATGCTAGGATTAACAGGAAAAATCAAAAAATTTCAGAATTGCACCTTGCAATGTGGAGATATTACTGTTTGTGCATTTACAATATTCATTGATTTTTGCCATTGAAAAACATGTTTTTCATATTCCAGAAATGTTTGAAGCTACTGACTGAATGAAAGGAGCTGGCATCTCACTCTCTTTGAATCTTCTTTATCATGCTAGGATTAACAGGAAAAAGCAAAAAATTTCAGAATTGCACCTTGCAATGTGGAGATATTACTGTTTGTGCATTTACAATATTCATTGATTTTTGCCATTGAAAAACGTCCAGAAATGTTTGAAGCTACTGACTGAATGAAAGGAGCTGGCATCTCACTCTCTTTGAATCTTCTTTATCATGCTAGGATTAGCAGGAAAAAGCAAAAAATTTCAGAATTGCACCTTGCAATGTGGAGATATTACTGTTTGTGCATTTACAATATTCATTGATTTTTGCCATTGAAAAACATGTTTTTCATATACCAGAAATGTTTGAAGCTACTGACTGAATGAAAGGAGCTGGCATCTCACTCTCTTTGAATCTTCTTTATCATGCTAGGATTAGCAGGAAAAAGCAAAAAATTTCAGAATTGCACCTTGCAATGTGGAGATATTACTCTTTGTGCATTTACAATATTCATTGATTTTTGCCATTGAAAAACATGTTTTTCATATACCAGAAATGTTTGAAGCTACTGACTGAATGAAAGGAGCTGGCATCTCACTCTCTTTGAATCTTCTTTATCATGCTAGGATTAATGGGAAAAATCAAAAAATTTCAGAATTGCACCTTGCAATGTGGAGATATTACTGTTTGTGCATTTACAATATTCATTGATTTTTGCCATTGAAAAACATGTTTTTCATATTCCAGAAATGTTTGAAGCTACTGACTGAATGAAAGGAGCTGGCATCTCACTCTCTTTGAATCTTCTTTATCATGCTAGGATTAACAGGAAAAAGCAAAAAATTTCAGAATTGCACCTTGCAATGTGGAGATATTACTGTTTGTGCATTTACAATATTCATTGATTTTTGCCATTGAAAAACGTCCAGAAATGTTTGAAGCTACTGACTGAATGAAAGGAGCTGGCATCTCACTCTCTTTGAATCTTCTTTATCATGCTAGGATTAGCAGGAAAAAGCAAAATTCAGAATTGCACCTTGCAATGTGGAGATATTACTGTTTGTGCATTTACAATATTCATTGATTTTTGCCATTGAAAAACGTTTTTCATATACCAGAAATGTTTGAAGCTACTGACTGAATGAAAGGAGCTGGCATCTCACTCTCTTTGAATCTTCTTTATCATGCTAGGATTAACAGGAAAAAGCAAAAAATTTCAGAATTGCACCTTGCAATGTGGAGATATTACTGTTTGTGCATTTACAATATTCATTGATTTTTGCCATTGAAAAATGTCCAGAAATGTTTGAAGCTACTGACTGAATGAAAGGAGCTGGCATCTCACTCTCTTTGAATCTTCTTTATCATGCTAGGATTAGCAGGAAAAAGCAAAAAATTTCAGAATTGCACCTTGCAATGTGGAGATATTACTGTTTGTGCATTTACAATATTCATTGATTTTTGCCATTGAAAAACATGTTTTTCATATACCAGAAATGTTTGAAGCTACTGACTGAATGAAAGGAGCTGGCATCTCACTCTCTTTGAATCTTCTATATCATGCTAGGATTAACAGGAAAAAGCAAAAAATTTCAGAATTGCACCTTGCAATGTGGAGATATTACTGTTTGTGCATTTACAATATTCATTGATTTTTGCCATTGAAAAACGTCCAGAAATGTTTGAAGCTACTGACTGAATGAAAGGAGCTGGCATCTCACTCTCTTTGAATCTTCTTTATCATGCTAGGATTAGCAGGAAAAAGCAAAAAATTTCAGAATTGCACCTTGCAATGTGGAGATATTACTGTTTGTGCATTTACAATATTCATTGATTTTTGCCATTGAAAAACATGTTTTTCATATACCAGAAATGTTTGAAGCTACTGACTGAATGAAAGGAGCTGGCATCTCACTCTCTTTGAATCTTCTTTATCATGCTAGGATTAGCAGGAAAAAGCAAAAAATTTCAGAATTGCACCTTGCAATGTGGAGATATTACTGTTTGTGCATTTACAATATTCATTGATTTTTGCCATTGAAAAACATGTTTTTCATATACCAGAAATGTTTGAAGCTACTGACTGAATGAAAGGAGCTGGCATCTCACTCTCTTTGAATCTTCTTTATCATGCTAGGATTAACAGGAAAAATCAAAAAATTTCAGAATTGCACCTTGCAATGTGGAGATATTACTGTTTGTGCATTTACAATATTCATTGATTTTTGCCATTGAAAAACATGTTTTTCATATTCCAGAAATGTTTGAAGCTACTGACTGAATGAAAGGAGCTGGCATCTCACTCTCTTTGAATCTTCTTTATCATGCTAGGATTAACAGGAAAAAGCAAAAAAATTTCAGAATTGCACCTTGCAATGTGGAGATATTACTGTTTGTGCATTTACAATATTCATTGATTTTTGCCATTGAAAAACGTCCAGAAATGTTTGAAGCTACTGACTGAATGAAAGGAGCTGGCATCTCACTCTCTTTGAATCTTCTTTATCATGCTAGGATTAGCAGGAAAAAGCAAAAAATTTCAGAATTGCACCTTGCAATGTGGAGATATTACTGTTTGTGCATTTACAATATTCATTGATTTTTGCCATTGAAAAACATGTTTTTCATATACCAGAAATGTTTGAAGCTACTGACTGAATGAAAGGAGCTGGCATCTCACTCTCTTTGAATCTTCTTTATCATGCTAGGATTAGCAGGAAAAAGCAAAAAATTTCAGAATTGCACCTTGCAATGTGGAGATATTACTCTTTGTGCATTTACAATATTCATTGATTTTTGCCATTGAAAAACATGTTTTTCATATACCAGAAATGTTTGAAGCTACTGACTGAATGAAAGGAGCTGGCATCTCACTCTCTTTGAATCTTCTTTATCATGCTAGGATTAACGGGAAAAATCAAAAAATTTCAGAATTGCACCTTGCAATGTGGAGATATTACTGTTTGTGCATTTACAATATTCATTGATTTTTGCCATTGAAAAACATGTTTTTCATATTCCAGAAATGTTTGAAGCTACTGACTGAATGAAAGGAGCTGGCATCTCACTCTCTTTGAATCTTCTTTATCATGCTAGGATTAACAGGAAAAAGCAAAAAATTTCAGAATTGCACCTTGCAATGTGGAGATATTACTGTTTGTGCATTTACAATATTCATTGATTTTTGCCATTGAAAAACGTCCAGAAATGTTTGAAGCTACTGACTGAATGAAAGGAGCTGGCATCTCACTCTCTTTGAATCTTCTTTATCATGCTAGGATTAGCAGGAAAAAGCAAAATTCAGAATTGCACCTTGCAATGTGGAGATATTACTGTTTGTGCATTTACAATATTCATTGATTTTTGCCATTGAAAAACGTTTTTCATATACCAGAAATGTTTGAAGCTACTGACTGAATGAAAGGAGCTGGCATCTCACTCTCTTTGAATCTTCTTTATCATGCTAGGATTAACAGGAAAAAGCAAAAAATTTCAGAATTGCACCTTGCAATGTGGAGATATTACTGTTTGTGCATTTACAATATTCATTGATTTTTGCCATTGAAAAATGTCCAGAAATGTTTGAAGCTACTGACTGAATGAAAGGAGCTGGCATCTCACTCTCTTTGAATCTTCTTTATCATGCTAGGATTAGCAGGAAAAAGCAAAAAATTTCAGAATTGCACCTTGCAATGTGGAGATATTACTGTTTGTGCATTTACAATATTCATTGATTTTTGCCATTGAAAAACATGTTTTTCATATACCAGAAATGTTTGAAGCTACTGACTGAATGAAAGGAGCTGGCATCTCACTCTCTTTGAATCTTCTATATCATGCTAGGATTAACAGGAAAAAGCAAAAAATTTCAGAATTGCACCTTGCAATGTGGAGATATTACTGTTTGTGCATTTACAATATTCATTGATTTTTGCCATTGAAAAACGTCCAGAAATGTTTGAAGCTACTGACTGAATGAAAGGAGCTGGCATCTCACTCTCTTTGAATCTTCTTTATCATGCTAGGATTAGCAGGAAAAAGCAAAAAATTTCAGAATTGCACCTTGCAATGTGGAGATATTACTGTTTGTGCATTTACAATATTCATTGATTTTTGCCATTGAAAAACATGTTTTTCATATACCAGAAATGTTTGAAGCTACTGACTGAATGAAAGGAGCTGGCATCTCACTCTCTTTGAATCTTCTTTATCATGCTAGGATTAGCAGGAAAAAGCAAAAAATTTCAGAATTGCACCTTGCAATGTGGAGATATTACTGTTTGTGCATTTACAATATTCATTGATTTTTGCCATTGAAAAACATGTTTTTCATATACCAGAAATGTTTGAAGCTACTGACTGAATGAAAGGAGCTGGCATCTCACTCTCTTTGAATCTTCTTTATCATGCTAGGATTAACAGGAAAAATCAAAAAATTTCAGAATTGCACCTTGCAATGTGGAGATATTACTGTTTGTGCATTTACAATATTCATTGATTTTTGCCATTGAAAAACATGTTTTTCATATTCCAGAAATGTTTGAAGCTACTGACTGAATGAAAGGAGCTGGCATCTCACTCTCTTTGAATCTTCTTTATCATGCTAGGATTAACAGGAAAAAGCAAAAAAATTTCAGAATTGCACCTTGCAATGTGGAGATATTACTGTTTGTGCATTTACAATATTCATTGATTTTTGCCATTGAAAAACGTCCAGAAATGTTTGAAGCTACTGACTGAATGAAAGGAGCTGGCATCTCACTCTCTTTGAATCTTCTTTATCATGCTAGGATTAGCAGGAAAAAGCAAAAAATTTCAGAATTGCACCTTGCAATGTGGAGATATTACTGTTTGTGCATTTACAATATTCATTGATTTTTGCCATTGAAAAACATGTTTTTCATATACCAGAAATGTTTGAAGCTACTGACTGAATGAAAGGAGCTGGCATCTCACTCTCTTTGAATCTTCTTTATCATGCTAGGATTAGCAGGAAAAAGCAAAAAATTTCAGAATTGCACCTTGCAATGTGGAGATATTACTGTTTGTGCATTTACAATATTCATTGATTTTTGCCATTGAAAAACAAGTTTTTCATATACCAGAAATGTTTGAAGCTACTGACTGAATGAAAGGAGCTGGCATCTCACTCTCTTTGAATCTTCTTTATCATGCTAGGATTAACAGGAAAAAGCAAAAAATTTCAGAATTGCACCTTGCAATGTGGAGATATTACTGTTTGTGCATTTACAATATTCATTGATTTTAGCCATTGAAAAACGTCCAGAAATGTTTGAAGCTACTGACTGTATGAAAGGAGCTGGCATCTCACTCTCTTTGAATCTTCTTTATCATGCTAGGATTAACAGGAAAAAGCTAAAAATTTCAGAATTGCACCTTGCAATGTGGAGATATTACTGTATGTGCATTTACAATATTCATTGATTTTTGCCATTGAAAAACATGCTTTTCATATACCAGAAATGTTTGAAGCTACTGACTGAATGAAAGGAGCTGGCATCTCACTCTCTTTGAATCTTCTTTATCATGCTAGGATTAGCAGGAAAAAGCAAAAAATTTCAGAATTGCACCTTGCATTGTGGAGATATTACTGTTTGTGCATTTACAATATTCATTGATTTTTGCCATTGAAAAACGTTTTTCATATACCAGAAATGTTTGAAGCTACTGACTGAATGAAAGGAGCTGGCATCTCACTCTCTTTGAATCTTCTTTATCATGCTAGGATTAGCAGGAAAAAGCAAAAAATTTCAGAATTGCACCTTGCAATGTGGAGATATTACTCTTTGTGCATTTACAATATTCATTGATTTTTGCCATTGAAAAACATGTTTTTCATATACCAGAAATGTTTGAAGCTACTGACTGAATGAAAGGAGCTGGCATCTCACTCTGAATCTTCTTTATCATGCTAGGATTAACAGGAAAAAGCAAAAAATTTCAGAATTGCACCTTGCAATGTGGAGATATTACTGTTTGTGCATTTACAATATTCATTGATTTTTGCCATTGAAAAACATGTTTTTCATATACCAGAAATGTTTGAAGCTACTGACTGAATGAAAGGAGCTGGCATCTCACTCTCTTTGAATCTTCTTTATCATGCTAGGATTAACAGGAAAAAGCAAAAAATTTCAGAATTGCACCTTGCAATGTGGAGATATTACTGTTTGTGCCTTTACAATATTCATTGATTTTTGCCATTGAAAAACGTCCAGAAATGTTTGAAGCTACTGACTGAATGAAAGGAGCTGGCATCTCACTCTCTTTGAATCTTCTTTATCATGCTAGGATTAGCAGGAAAAAGCAAAAAATTTCAGAATTGCACCTTGCAATGTGGAGATATTACTGTTTGTGCATTTACAATATTCATTGATTTTTGCCATTGAAAAACATGTTTTTCATATACCAGAAATGTTTGAAGCTACTGACTGAATGAAAGGAGCTGGCATCTCACTCTCTTTGAATCTTCTTTATCATGCTAGGATTAACAGGAAAAAGCAAAAAATTTCAGAATTGCACCTTGCAATGTGGAGATATTACTGTTTGTGCATTTACAATATTCATTGATTTTTGCCATTGAAAAACGTCCAGAAATGTTTGAAGCTACTGACTGAATGAAAGGAGCTGGCATCTCACTCTCTTTGAATCTTCTTTATCATGCTAGGATTAACAGGAAAAAGCTAAAAATTTCAGAATTGCACCTTGCAATGTGGAGATATTACTGTTTGTGCATTTACAATATTCATTGATTTTTGCCATTGAAAAACATGTTTTTCATATACCAGAAATGTTTGAAGCTACTGACTGAATGAAAGGAGCTGGCATCTCACTCTCTTTGAATCTTCTTTATCATGCTAGGATTAGCAGGAAAAAGCAAAAAATTTCAGAATTGCACCTTGCAATGTGGAGATATTACTGTTTGTGCATTTACAATATTCATTGATTTTTGCCATTGAAAAACATGTTTTTCATATACCAGAAATGTTTGAAGCTACTGACTGAATGAAAGGAGCTGGCATCTCACTCTCTTTGAATCTTCTTTATCATGCTAGGATTAGCAGGAAAAAGCAAAAAATTTCAGAATTGCACCTTGCAATGTGGAGATATTACTGTTTGTGCATTTACAATATTCATTGATTTTTGCCATTGAAAAACATGTTTTTCATATACCAGAAATGTTTGAAGCTACTGACTGAATGAAAGGAGCTGGCATCTCACTCTCTTTGAATCTTCTTTATCATGCTAGGATTAACAGGAAAAAGCAAAAAATTTCAGAATTGCACCTTGCAATGTGGAGATATTACTGTTTGTGCATTTACAATATTCATTGATTTTTGCCATTGAAAAACGTCCAGAAATGTTTGAAGCTACTGACTGAATGAAAGGAGCTGGCATCTCACTCTCTTTGAATCTTTATCATGCTAGGATTAGCAGGAAAAAGCAAAAAATTTCAGAATTGCACCTTGCAATGTGGAGATATTACTGTTTGTGCATTTACAATATTTCAATGGCAAAAATCAATGAATATTGTAAAAGCACAAACAGTAATTTCTCCGCATTGCAAGGTGCAATTCTGAAATTTTTTGCTTTTTCCTGCTCCTCTTAGCATGATAAAGAAGATTCAAAGAGAGTGAGATGCCAGCTCCTTTCATTCAGTCAGTAGCTTCAATCATTTCTGGACGTTTTTCAATGGCAAAAATCAATAAATATTGTAAATGCACAAACAGTAATTTCTCCGCATTGCAGGGTGCAATTCTGAAATTTTTTGCTTTTTCCTGCTCCTCTTAGCATGATAAAGAAGATTCAAAGAGAGTGAGATGCCAGCTCCTTTCATTCAGTCAGTAGCTTCAAACATTTCTGGTATATGAATAACATGATGTTTTTCAATGGCAAAAATCAATGAATATTGTAAATGCACAAACAGTAATTTCTCCGCATTGCAAGGTGCAATTCTGAAATTTTTTGCTTTTTCCTGCTCCTCTTAGCATGATAAAGAAGATTCAAAGTGAGTGAGATGCCAGCTCCTTTCATTCAGTCAGTAGCTTCAATCATTTCTGGACGTTTTTCAATGGCAAAAATCAATGAATATTGTAAATGCACAAACAGTAATTTCTCCGCATTGCAAGGTGCAATTCTGAAATTTTTTACTTTTTCCTGCTCCTCTTAGCATGGTAAAGAAGATTCAAAGAGAGTGAGATGCCAGCTCCTTTCATTCAGTCAGTAGCTTCAATCATTTCTGGTATATGAATAACATGATGTTTTTCAATGGCAAAAATCAATGAATATTGTAAATGCACAAACAGTAATTTCTCCGCATTGCAAGGTGCAATTCTGAAATTTTTTGCTTTTTCCTGCTCCTCTTAGCATGATAAAGAAGATTCAAAGAGAGTGAGATGCCAGCTCCTTTCATTCAGTCAGTAGCTTCAATCATTTCTGGACGTTTTTCAATGGCAAAAATCAATGAATATTGTAAATGCATAAACTAATTTCTCCGCATTGCAAGGTGCAATTCTGAAATTTTTTGCTTTTTCCTGCTCCTCTTAGCATGATAAAGAAGATTCAAAGAGAGTGAGATGCCAGCTCCTTTCATTCAGTCAGTAGCTTCAATCATTTCTGGTAAATGAATAACATGATGTTTTTCAATGGCAAAAATCAATGAATTTTGTAAATGCACAAACAGTAATTTCTCCGCATTGCAAGGCGCAATTCTGAAATTTTTTGCTTTTTCCTGCTCCTCTTAGCATGATAAAGAAGATTCAAAGAGAGTGAGATGCCAGCTCCTTTCATTCAGTCAGTAGCTTCAATCATTTCTGGACGTTTTTCAATGGCAAAAATCAATGAATATTGTAAATGCACAAACAGTAATTTCTCCGCATTGCAAGGTGCAATTCTGAAATTTTTTGCTTTTTCCTGCTCCTCTTAGCATGATAAAGAAGATTCAAAGAGAGTGAGATGCCAGCTCCTTTCATTCAGTCACTAGGTTCAATCATTTCTGGACGTTTTTCAATGGCAAAAATCAATGAATATTGTAAATGCACAAACAGTAATTTCTCCGCATTGCAAGGTGCAATTCTGAAATTTTTTGCTTTTTCCTGCTCCTCTTATCATGATAAAGAAGATTCAAAGAGAGTGAGGTGCCAGGTCCTTTCATTCAGTCAGTAGCTTCAAACATTTCTGGTATATGAATAACATGTTTTTCAATGGCAAAAATCAATGAATATTGTAAATGCACAAACAGTAATTTCTCCGCATTGCAAGGTGCAATTCTGAAATTTTTTGCTTTTTCCTGCTCCTCTTAGCATGATAAAGAAGATTCAAAGAGAGTGAGATGCCAGCTCCTTTCATTCAGTCAGTAGCTTCAATCATTTCTGGACGTTTTTCAATGTCAAAAATCAATGAATATTGTAAATGCACAAACAGTAATTTCTCCGCATTGCAAGGTGCAATTCTGAAATTTTTTGCTTTTTCCTGCTCCTCTTAGCATGATAAAGAAGATTCAAAGAGAGTGAGATGCCAGCTCCTTTCATTCAGTCAGTAGCTTCAATCATTTCTGGAAGTTTTTCAATGGCAAAAATCAATGAATATTGTAAATGCACAAACTGTAATTTCTCCGCATTGCAAGGTGCAATTCTGAAATTTTTTGCTTTTTCCTGCTCCTCTTAGCATGATAAAGAAGACTCAAAGAGAGTGAGATGCCAGCTCCTTTCATTCAGTCAGTAGCTTCAATCATTTCTGGACGTTTTTCAATGGCAAAAATCAATGAATATTGTAAATGCACAAACAGTAATTTCTCCGCATTGCAAGGTGCAATTCTGAAATTTTTTGCTTTTTCCTGCTCCTCTTAGCATGATAAAGAAGATTCAAAGAGAGTGAGATGCCAGCTCCTTTCATTCAGTCAGTAGCTTCAAACATTTCTGGTATATGAATAACATGATGTTTTTCAATGGCAAAAATCAATGAATATTGTAAATGCACAAACAGTAATTTCTCCGCATTGCAAGGTGCAATTCTGAAATTTTTTGCTTTTTCCTGCTCCTCTTAGCATGATAAAGAAGATTCAAAGAGAGTGAGATGCCAGCTCCTTTCATTCAGTCAGTAGCTTCAATCATTTCTGGACGTTTTTCAATGGCAAAAATCAATGAATATTGTAAATGCACAAACAGTAATTTCTCCGCATTGCAAGGTGCAATTCTGAAATTTTTTGCTTTTTCCTGCTCCTCTTAGCATGATAAAGAAGATTCAAAGAGAGTGAGATGCCAGCTCCTTTCATTCAGTCAGTAGCTTCAAACATTTCTGGTATATGAATAACATGATGTTTTTCAATGGCAAAAATCAATGAATATTGTAAATGCACAAACAGTAATTTCTCCGCATTGCAAGGTGCAATTCTGAAATTTTTTGCTTTTTCCTGCTCCTCTTAGCATGATAAAGAAGATTCAAAGAGAGTGAGATGCCAGCTCCTTTCATTCAGTCAGTAGCTTCAAACATTTCTGGACGTTTTTCAATTGCAAAAATCAATGGATATTGTAAATGCACAAACAGTAATTTCTCCGCATTGCAAGGTGCAATTCTGAAATTTTTTGCTTTTTCCTGCTCCTCTTAGCATGATAAAGAAGATTCAAAGAGAGTGAGATGCCAGCTACTTTCATTCAGTCAGTAGCTTCAATCATTTCTGGTATATGAATAACATGATGTTTTTCAATGGCAAAAATCAATGAATATTGTAAATGCACAAACAGTAATTTCTCCGCATTGCAAGGTGCAATTCTGAAATTTTTTGCTTTTTCCTGCTCCTCTTAGCATGATAAAGAAGATTCAAAGAGAGTGAGATGCCAGCTCCTTTCATTCAGTCAGTAGCTTCAATCATTTCTGGTATATGAATAACATGATGTTTTTCAATGGCAAAAATCAATGAATATTGTAAATGCGCAAAGAGTAATTTATCCGCATTGCAAGGTGCAATTCTGAAATTTTTTGCTTTTTCCTGCTCCTCTTAGCATGATAAAGAAGATTCAAAGAGAGTGAGATGCCAGCTCCTTTCATTCAGTCAGTAGCTTCAAACATTTCTGGTATATGAATAACATGATGTTTTTCAATGGCAAAAATCAATGAATATTGTAAATGCACAAACAGTAATTTCTCCGCATTGCAAGGTGCAATTCTGAAATTTTTTGCTTTTTCCTGCTCCTCTTAGCATGATAAAGAAGATTCAAAGAGAGTGAGATGCCAGCTCCTTTCATTCAGTCAGTAGCTTCAATCATTTCTGGTATATGAATAACATGATGTTTTTCAATGGCAAAAATCAATGAATTTTGTAAATGCACAAACAGCAATTTCTCCGCATTGCAAGGTGCAATTCTGAAATTTTTTGCTTTTTCCTGCTCCTCTTAGCATGATAAAGAAGATTCAAAGAGAGTGAGATGCCAGCTCCTTTCATTCAGTCAGTAGCTTCAATCATTTCTGGACGTTTTTCAATGGCAAAAATCAATGAATATTGTAAATGCAAAAACAGTAATTTCTCCGCATTGCAAGGTGCAATTCTGAAATTTTTTGCTTTTTCCTGCTCCTCTTAGCATGATAAAGAAGATTCAAAGAGAGTGAGATGCCAGCTCCTTTCATTCAGTCAGTAGCTTCAAACATTTCTGGTATATGAATAACATGATGTTTTTCAATGGCAAAAATCAATGAATATTGTAAATGCACAAACAGTAATTTCTCCGCATTGCAAGGTGCAATTCTGAAATTTTTTGCTTTTTCCTGCTCCTCTTAGCATGATAAAGAAGATTCAAAGAGAGTGAGATGCCAGCTCCTTTCGTTCAGTCAGTAGCTTCAATCATTTCTGGACGTTTTTCAATGGTAAAAATCAATGAATATTGTAAATGCACAAACAGTAATTTCTCCGCATTGCAAGGTGCAATTCTGAAATTTTTTGCTTTTTCCTGCTCCTCTTAGCATGATAAAGAAGATTCAAAGAGAGTGAGATGCCAGCTCCTTTCATTCAGTCAGTAGCTTCAAACATTTCTGGTATATGAATAACATGATGTTTTTCAATGGCAAAAATCAATGAATATTGTAAATGCACAAACAGTAATTTCTCCGCATTGCAAGGTGCAATTCTGAAATTTTTTGCTTTTTCCTGCTCCTCTTAGCATGATAAAGAAGATTCAAAGAGAGTGAGATGCCAGCTCCTTTCATTCAGTCAGTAGCTTCAAACATTTCTGGTATATGAATAACATGATGTTTTTCAATGGCAAAAATCAATGAATATTGTAAATGCACAAACAGTAATTTCTCCGCATTGCAAGGTGCAATTCTGAAATTTTTTGCTTTTTCCTGCTCCTCTTAGCATGATAAAGAAGATTCAAAGAGAGTGAGATGCCAGCTCCTTTCATTCAGTCAGTAGCTTCAATCATTTCTGGACGTTTTTCAATGGCAAAAATCAATGAATATTGCAAATGCACAAACAGTAATTTCTCCGCATTGCAAGGTGCAATTCTGAAATTTTTTGCTTTTTCCTGCTCCTCTTAGCATGATAAAGAGATTCAAAGAGAGTGAGATGCCAGCTCCTTTCATTCAGTCAGTAGCTTCAAACATTTCTGGTATATGAATAACATGATGTTTTTCAATGGTAAAAATCAATGAATATTGTAAATGCACAAACAGTAATTTCTCCGCATTGCAAGGTGCAATTCTGAAATTTTTTGCTTTTTCCTGCTCCTCTTAGCATGATAAAGAAGATTCAAAGAGAGTGAGATGCCAGCTCCTTTCATTCAGTCAGTAGCTTCAATCATTTCTGGTATATGAATAACATGATGTTTTTCAATGGCAAAAATCAATGAATATTGTAAATGCACAAACAGTAATTTATCCGCATTGCAAGGTGCAATTCTGAAATTTTTTGCTTTTTCCTGCTCCTCTTAGCATGATAAAGAAGATTCAAAGAGAGTGAGATGCCAGCTCCTTTCATTCAGTCAGTAGCTTCAAACATTTCTGGTATATGAATAACATGATGTTTTTCAATGGCAAAAATCAATGAATATTGTAAATGCACAAACAGTAATTTCTCCGCATTGCAAGGTGCAATTCTGAAATTTTTTGCTTTTTCCTGCTCCTCTTAGCATGATAAATAAGATTCAAAGAGAGTGAGATGCCAGCTCCTTTCATTCAGTCAGTAGCTTCAATCATTTCTGGAAGTTTTTCAATTGCAAAAATCAATGAATATTGTAAATGCACAAACAGTAATTTCTCCGCATTGCAAGGTGCAATTCTGAAATTTTTTGCTTTTTCCTGCTCCTCTTAGCATGATAAAGAAGATTCAAAGAGAGTGAGATGCCAGCTCCTTTCATTCAGTCAGTAGCTTCAATCATTTCTGGACGTTTTTCAATGGCAAAAATCAATGAATATTGTAAATGCACAAACAGTAATTTCTCCGCATTGCAAGGTGCAATTCTGAAATTTTTTGCTTTTTCCTGCTCCTCTTAGCATGATAAAGAAGATTCAAAGAGAGTGAGATGCCAGCTCCTTTCATTCAGTCAGTAGCTTCAATCATTTCTGGAAGTTTTTCAATGGCAAAAATTAATGAATATTGTAAATGCACAAACAGTAATTTCTCCGCATTGCAAGGTGCAATTCTGAAATTTTTTGCTTTTTCCTGCTCCTCTTAGCATGATAAAGAAGATTCAAAGAGAGTGAGATGCCAGCTCCTTTCATTCAGTCAGTAGCTTCAATCATTTCTGGACGTTTTTCAATGGCAAAAATCAATGAATATTGTAAATGCACAAACAGTAATTTCTCCGCATTGCAAGGTGCAATTCTGAAATTTTTTGCTTTCTCCTGCTCCTCTTAGCATGATAAAGAAGATTCAAAGAGAGTGAGATGCCAGCTCCTTTCATTCAGTCAGTAGCTTCAATCATTTCTGGACGTTTTTCAATGGCAAAAATCAGTGAATATTGTAAATGCACAAACAGTAATTTCTCCGCATTGCAAGGTGCAATTCTGAAATTTTTTGCTTTTTCCTGCTCCTCTTAGCATGATAAAGAAGATTCAAAGAGAGTGAGATGCCAGCTCCTTTCATTCAGTCAGTAGCTTCAAACATTTCTGGTATATGAAAAACATGATGTTTTTCAATGGCAAAAATCAATGAATATTGTAAATGCACAAACAGTAATTTCTCCGCATTGCAAGGTGCAATTCTGAAATTTTTTGCTTTTTCCTGCTCCTCTTAGCATGATAAAGAAGATTCAAAGAGAGTGAGATGCCAGCTCCTTTCATTCAGTCAGTAGCTTCAATCATTTCTGGACGTTTTTCAATGGCAAAAATCAATGAATATTGTAAATGCACAAACAGTAATTTCTCCGCATTGCAAGGTGCAATTCTGAAATTTTTTGCTTTTTCCTGCTCCTCTTAGCATGATAAAGAAGATTCAAAGAGAGTGAGATGCCAGCTCCTTTCATTCAGTCAGTAGCTTCAAACATTTCTGGTATATGAATAACATGATGTTTTTCAATGGCAAAAATCAATGAATATTCTAAATGCACAAACAGTAATTTCTCCGCATTGCAAGGTGCAATTCTGAAATTTTTTGCTTTTTCCTGCTCCTCTTAGCATGATAAAGAAGATTCAAAGAGAGTGAGATGCCAGCTCCTTTCATTCAGTCAGTAGCTTCAATCATTTCTGGACGTTTTTCAATGGCAAAAATCAATGAATATTGTAAATGCACAAACAGTAATTTCTCCGCATTGCAAGGTGCAATTCTGAAATTTTTTGCTTTTTCCTGCTCCTCTTAGCATGATAAAGAAGATTCAAAGAGAGTGAGATGCCAGCTCCTTTCATTCAGTCAGTAGCTTCAATCATTTCTGGAAGTTTTTCAATGGCAAAAATCAATGAATATTGTAAATGCACAAACAGTAATTTCTCCGCATTGCAAGGTGCAATTCTGAAATTTTTTGCTTTTTCCTGCTCCTCTTAGCATGATAAAGAAGATTCAAAGAGAGTGAGATGCCAGCTCCTTTCATTCAGTCAGTAGCTTCAATCATTTCTGGACGTTTTTCAATGGCAAAAATCAATGAATATTGTAAATGCACAAACAGTAATTTCTCCGCATTGCAAGGTGCAATTCTGAAATTTTTTGCTTTTTCCTGCTCCTCTTAGCATGATAAAGAAGATTCAAAGAGAGTGAGATGCCAGCTCCTTTCATTCAGTCAGTAGCTTCAATCATTTCTGGAAGTTTTTCAATGGCAAAAATTAATGAATATTGTAAATGCACAAACAGTAATTTCTCCGCATTGCAAGGTGCAATTCTGAAATTTTTTGCTTTTTCCTGCTCCTCTTAGCATGATAAAGAAGATTCAAAGAGAGTGAGATGCCAGCTCCTTTCATTCAGTCAGTAGCTTCAATCATTTCTGGACGTTTTTCAATGGCAAAAATCAATGAATATTGTAAATGCACAAACAGTAATTTCTCCGCATTGCAAGGTGCAATTCTGAAATTTTTTGCTTTTTCCTGCTCCTCTTAGCATGATAAAGAAGATTCAAAGAGAGTGAGATGCCAGCTCCTTTCATTCAGTCAGTAGCTTCAATCATTTCTGGACGTTTTTCAATGGCAAAAATCAGTGAATATTGTAAATGCACAAACAGTAATTTCTCCGCATTGCAAGGTGCAATTCTGAAATTTTTTGCTTTTTCCTGCTCCTCTTAGCATGATAAAGAAGATTCAAAGAGAGTGAGATGCCAGCTCCTTTCATTCAGTCAGTAGCTTCAAACATTTCTGGTATATGAATAACATGATGTTTTTCAATGGCAAAAATCAATGAATATTGTAAATGCACAAACAGTAATTTCTCCGCATTGCAAGGTGCAATTCTGAAATTTTTTGCTTTTTCCTGCTCCTCTTAGCATGATAAAGAAGATTCAAAGAGAGTGAGATGCCAGCTCCTTTCATTCAGTCAGTAGCTTCAATCATTTCTGGACGTTTTTCAATGGCAAAAATCAATGAATATTGTAAATGCACAAACAGTAATTTCTCCGCATTGCAAGGTGCAATTCTGAAATTTTTTGCTTTTTCCTGCTCCTCTTAGCATGATAAAGAAGATTCAAAGAGAGTGAGATGCCAGCTCCTTTCATTCAGTCAGTAGCTTCAATCATTTCTGGAAGTTTTTCAATGGCAAAAATCAATGAATATTGTAAATGCACAAACAGTAATTTCTCCGCATTGCAAGGTGCAATTCTGAAATTTTTTGCTTTTTCCTGCTCCTCTTAGCATGATAAAGAAGATTCAAAGAGAGTGAGATGCCAGCTCCTTTCATTCAGTCAGTAGCTTCAATCATTTCTGGACGTTTTTCAATGGCAAAAATCAATGAATATTGTAAATGCACAAACAGTAATTTCTCCGCATTGCAAGGTGCAATTCTGAAATTTTTTGCTTTTTCCTGCTCCTCTTAGCATGATAAAGAAGATTCAAAGAGAGTGAGATGCCAGCTCCTTTCATTCAGTCAGTAGCTTCAATCATTTCTGGAAGTTTTTCAATGGCAAAAATTAATGAATATTGTAAATGCACAAACAGTAATTTCTCCGCATTGCAAGGTGCAATTCTGAAATTTTTTGCTTTTTCCTGCTCCTCTTAGCATGATAAAGAAGATTCAAAGAGAGTGAGATGCCAGCTCCTTTCATTCAGTCAGTAGCTTCAATCATTTCTGGACGTTTTTCAATGGCAAAAATCAATGAATATTGTAAATGCACAAACAGTAATTTCTCCGCATTGCAAGGTGCAATTCTGAAATTTTTTGCTTTTTCCTGCTCCTCTTAGCATGATAAAGAAGATTCAAAGAGAGTGAGATGCCAGCTCCTTTCATTCAGTCAGTAGCTTCAATCATTTCTGGACGTTTTTCAATGGCAAAAATCAGTGAATATTGTAAATGCACAAACAGTAATTTCTCCGCATTGCAAGGTGCAATTCTGAAATTTTTTGCTTTTTCCTGCTCCTCTTAGCATGATAAAGAAGATTCAAAGAGAGTGAGATGCCAGCTCCTTTCATTCAGTCAGTAGCTTCAAACATTTCTGGTATATGAATAACATGATGTTTTTCAATGGCAAAAATCAATGAATATTGTAAATGCACAAACAGTAATTTCTCCGCATTGCAAGGTGCAATTCTGAAATTTTTTGCTTTTTCCTGCTCCTCTTAGCATGATAAAGAAGATTCAAAGAGAGTGAGATGCCAGCTCCTTTCATTCAGTCAGTAGCTTCAATCATTTCTGGACATTTTTCAATGGCAAAAATCAATGAATATTGTAAATGCACAAAACAGTAATTTCTCCGCATTGCAAGGTGCAATTCTGAAATTTTTTGCTTTTTCCTGCTCCTCTTAGCATGATAAAGAAGATTCAAAGAGAGTGAGATGCCAGCTCCTTTCATTCAGTCAGTAGCTTCAAACATTTCTGGTATATGAATAACATGATGTTTTTCAATGGCAAAAATCAATGAATATTGTAAATGCACAAACAGTAATTTCTCCGCATTGCAAGGTGCAATTCTGAAATTTTTTGCTTTTTCCTGCTCCTCTTAGCATGATAAAGAAGATTCAAAGAGAGTGAGATGCCAGCTCCTTTCATTCAGTCAGTAGCTTCAATCATTTCTGGACGTTTTTCAATCGCAAAAATCAATGAATATTGTAAATGCACAAACAGTAATTTCTCCGCATTGCAAGGTGCAATTCTGAAATTTTTTGCTTTATCCTGCTCCTCTTAGCATGATAAAGAAGATTCAAAGAGAGTGAGATGCCAGCTCCTTTCATTCAGTCAGTAGCTTCAATCATTTCTGGAAGTTTTTCAATGGCAAAAATCAATGAATATTGTAAATGCACAAACAGTAATTTCTCCGCATTGCAAGGTGCAATTCTGAAATTTTTTGCTTTTTCCTGCTCCTCTTAGCATGATAAAGAAGATTCAAAGAGAGTGAGATGCCAGCTCCTTTCATTCAGTCAGTAGCTTCAATCATTTCTGGACGTTTTTCAATGGCAAAAATCAATGAATATTGTAAATGCACAAACAGTAATTTCTCCGCATTGCAAGGTGCAATTCTGAAATTTTTTGCTTTTTCCTGCTCCTCTTAGCATGATAAAGAAGATTCAAAGAGAGTGAGATGCCAGCTCCTTTCATTCAGTCAGTAGCTTCAATCATTTCTGGACGTTTTTCAATGGCAAAAATCAATGAATATTGTAAATGCACAAACAGTAATTTCTCCGCATTGCAAGGTGCAATTCTGAAATTTTTTGCTTTTTCCTGCTCCTCTTAGCATGATAAAGAAGACTCAAAGAGAGTGAGATGCCAGCTCCTTTCATTCAGTCAGTAGCTTCAAACATTTCTGGTATATGAATAACATGATGTTTTTCAATGGCAAAAATCAATGAATATTGTAAATGCACAAACAGTAATTTCTCCGCATTGCAAGGTGCAATTCTGAAATTTTTTGCTTTTTCCTGCTCCTCTTAGCATGATAAAGAAGATTCAAAGAGAGTGAGATGCCAGCTCCTTTCATTCAGTCAGTAGCTTCAATCATTTCTGGACGTTTTTCAATGGCAAAAATCAATGAATATTGTAAATGCACAAACAGTAATTTCTCCGCATTGCAAGGTGCAATTCTGAAATTTTTTGCTTTTTCCTGCTCCTCTTAGCATGATAAAGAAGATTCAAAGAGAGTGAGATGCCAGCTCCTTTCATTCAGTCAGTAGCTTCAATCATTTCTGGAAGTTTTTCAATGGCAAAAATCAATGAATATTGTAAATGCACAAACAGTAATTTCTCCGCATTGCAAGGTGCAATTCTGAAATTTTTTGCTTTTTCCTGCTCCTCTTAGCATGATAAAGAAGATTCAAAGAGAGTGAGATGCCAGCTCCTTTCATTCAGTCAGTAGCTTCAAACATTTCTGGTATATGAATAACATGATGTTTTTCAATGGCAAAAATCAATGAATATTGTAAATGCACAAACAGTAATTTCTCCGCATTGCAAGGTGCAATTCTGAAATTTTTTGCTTTTTCCTGCTCCTCTTAGCATGATAAAGAAGATTCAAAGAGAGTGAGATGCCAGCTCCTTTCATTCAGTCAGTAGCTTCAATCATTTCTGGACGTTTTTCAATGGCAAAAATCAATGAATATTGTAAATGCACAAACAGTAATTTCTCCGCATTGCAAGGTGCAATTCTGAAATTTTTTGCTTTTTCCTGCTCCTCTTAGCATGATAAAGAGATTCAAAGAGAGTGAGATGCCAGCTCCTTTCATTCAGTCAGTAGCTTCAAACATTTCTGGTATATGAATAACATGATGTTTTTCAATGGTAAAAATCAATGAATATTGTAAATGCACAAACAGTAATTTCTCCGCATTGCAAGGTGCAATTCTGAAATTTTTTGCTTTTTCCTGCTCCTCTTAGCATGATAAAGAATATTCAAAGAGAGTGAGATGCCAGCTCCTTTCATTCAGTCAGTAGCTTCAATCATTTCTGGTATATGAATAACATGATGTTTTTCAATGGCAAAAATCAATGAATATTGTAAATGCACAAACAGTAATTTATCCGCATTGCAAGGTGCAATTCTGAAATTTTTTGCTTTTTCCTGCTCCTCTTAGCATGATAAAGAAGATTCAAAGAGAGTGAGATGCCAGCTCCTTTCATTCAGTCAGTAGCTTCAAACATTTCTGGTATATGAATAACATGATGTTTTTCAATGGCAAAAATCAATGAATATTGTAAATGCACAAACAGTAATTTCTCCGCATTGCAAGGTGCAATTCTGAAATTTTTTGCTTTTTCCTGCTCCTCTTAGCATGATAAATAAGATTCAAAGAGAGTGAGATGCCAGCTCCTTTCATTCAGTCAGTAGCTTCAATCATTTCTGGAAGTTTTTCAATGGCAAAAATCAATGAATATTGTAAATGCACAAACAGTAATTTCTCCGCATTGCAAGGTGCAATTCTGAAATTTTTTGCTTTTTCCTGCTCCTCTTAGCATGATAAAGAAGATTCAAAGAGAGTGAGATGCCAGCTCCTTTCATTCAGTCAGTAGCTTCAATCATTTCTGGACGTTTTTCAATGGCAAAAATCAATGAATATTGTAAATGCACAAACAGTAATTTCTCCGCATTGCAAGGTGCAATTCTGAAATTTTTTGCTTTTTCCTGCTCCTCTTAGCATGATAAAGAAGATTCAAAGAGAGTGAGATGCCAGCTCCTTTCATTCAGTCAGTAGCTTCAATCATTTCTGGAAGTTTTTCAATGGCAAAAATTAATGAATATTGTAAATGCACAAACAGTAATTTCTCCGCATTGCAAGGTGCAATTCTGAAATTTTTTGCTTTTTCCTGCTACTCTTAGCATGATAAAGAAGATTCAAAGAGAGTGAGATGCCAGCTCCTTTCATTCAGTCAGTAGCTTCAATCATTTCTGGACGTTTTTCAATGGCAAAAATCAATGAATATTGTAAATGCACAAACAGTAATTTCTCCGCATTGCAAGGTGCAATTCTGAAATTTTTTGCTTTCTCCTGCTCCTCTTAGCATGATAAAGAAGATTCAAAGAGAGTGAGATGCCAGCTCCTTTCATTCAGTCAGTAGCTTCAATCATTTCTGGACGTTTTTCAATGGCAAAAATCAGTGAATATTGTAAATGCACAAACAGTAATTTCTCCGCATTGCAAGGTGCAATTCTGAAATTTTTTGCTTTTTCCTGCTCCTCTTAGCATGATAAAGAAGATTCAAAGAGAGTGAGATGCCAGCTCCTTTCATTCAGTCAGCAGCTTCAAACATTTCTGGTATATGAAAAACATGATGTTTTTCAATGGCAAAAATCAATGAATATTGTAAATGCACAAACAGTAATTTCTCCGCATTGCAAGGTGCAATTCTGAAATTTTTTGCTTTTTCCTGCTCCTCTTAGCATGATAAAGAAGATTCAGAGAGAGTGAGATGCCAGCTCCTTTCATTCAGTCAGTAGCTTCAATCATTTCTGGACGTTTTTCAATGGCAAAAATCAATGAATATTGTAAATGCACAAACAGTAATTTCTCCGCATTGCAAGGTGCAATTCTGAAATTTTTTGCTTTTTCCTGCTCCTCTTAGCATGATAAAGAAGATTCAAAGAGAGTGAGATGCCAGCTCCTTTCATTCAGTCAGTAGCTTCAAACATTTCTGGTATATGAATAACATGATGTTTTTCAATGGCAAAAATCAATGAATATTGTGAATGCACAAACAGTAATTTCTCCGCATTGCAAGGTGCAATTCTGAAATTTTTTGCTTTTTCCTGCTCCTCTTAGCATGATAAAGAAGATTCAAAGAGAGTGAGATGCCAGCTCCTTTCATTCAGTCAGTAGCTTCAATCATTTCTGGACGTTTTTCAATGGCAAAAATCAATGAATATTGTAAATGCACAAACAGTAATTTCTCCGCATTGCAAGGTGCAATTCTGAAATTTTTTGCTTTTTCCTGCTCCTCTTAGCATGATAAAGAAGATTCAAAGAGAGTGAGATGCCAGCTCCTTTCATTCAGTCAGTAGCTTCAATCATTTCTGGAAGTTTTTCAATGGCAAAAATCAATGAATATTGTAAATGCACAAACAGTAATTTCTCCGCATTGCAAGGTGCAATTCTGAAATTTTTTGCTTTTTCCTGCTCCTCTTAGCATGATAAAGAAGATTCAAAGAGAGTGAGATGCCAGCTCCTTTCATTCAGTCAGTAGCTTCAATCATTTCTGGACGTTTTTCAATGGCGAAAATCAATGAATATTGTAAATGCACAAACAGTAATTTCTCCGCATTGCAAGGTGCAATTCTGAAATTTTTTGCTTTTTCCTGCTCCTCTTAGCATGATAAAGAAGATTCAAAGAGAGTGAGATGCCAGCTCCTTTCATTCAGTCAGTAGCTTCAATCATTTCTGGAAGTTTTTCAATGGCAAAAATTAATGAATATTGTAAATGCACAAACAGTAATTTCTCCGCATTGCAAGGTGCAATTCTGAAATTTTTTGCTTTTTCCTGCTCCTCTTAGCATGATAAAGAAGATTCAAAGAGAGTGAGATGCCAGCTCCTTTCATTCAGTCAGTAGCTTCAATCATTTCTGGACGTTTTTCAATGGCAAAAATCAATGAATATTGTAAATGCACAAACAGTAATTTCTCCGCATTGCAAGGTGCAATTCTGAAATTTTTTGCTTTTTCCTGCTCCTCTTAGCATGATAAAGAAGATTCAAAGAGAGTGAGATGCCAGCTCCTTTCATTCAGTCAGTAGCTTCAATCATTTCTGGACGTTTTTCAATGGCAAAAATCAGTGAATATTGTAAATGCACAAACAGTAATTTCTCCGCATTGCAAGGTGCAATTCTGAAATTTTTTGCTTTTTCCTGCTCCTCTTAGCATGATAAAGAAGATTCAAAGAGAGTGAGATGCCAGCTCCTTTCATTCAGTCAGTAGCTTCAAACATTTCTGGTATATGAATAACATGATGTTTTTCAATGGCAAAAATCAATGAATATTGTAAATGCACAAACAGTAATTTCTCCGCATTGCAAGGTGCAATTCTGAAATTTTTTGCTTTTTCCTGCTCCTCTTAGCATGATAAAGAAGATTCAAAGAGAGTGAGATGCCAGCTCCTTTCATTCAGTCAGTAGCTTCAATCATTTCTGGACGTTTTTCAATGGCAAAAATCAATGAATATTGTAAATGCACAAACAGTAATTTCTCCGCATTGCAAGGTGCAATTCTGAAATTTTTTGCTTTTTCCTGCTCCTCTTAGCATGATAAAGAAGATTCAAAGAGAGTGAGATGCCAGCTCCTTTCATTCAGTCAGTAGCTTCAATCATTTCTGGAAGTTTTTCAATGGCAAAAATCAATGAATATTGTAAATGCACAAACAGTAATTTCTCCGCATTGCAAGGTGCAATTCTGAAATTTTTTGCTTTTTCCTGCTCCTCTTAGCATGATAAAGAAGATTCAAAGAGAGTGAGATGCCAGCTCCTTTCATTCAGTCAGTAGCTTCAATCATTTCTGGACGTTTTTCAATGGCAAAAATCAATGAATATTGTAAATGCACAAACAGTAATTTCTCCGCATTGCAAGGTGCAATTCTGAAATTTTTTGCTTTTTCCTGCTCCTCTTAGCATGATAAAGAAGATTCAAAGAGAGTGAGATGCCAGCTCCTTTCATTCAGTCAGTAGCTTCAATCATTTCTGGAAGTTTTTCAATGGCAAAAATTAATGAATATTGTAAATGCACAAACAGTAATTTCTCCGCATTGCAAGGTGCAATTCTGAAATTTTTTGCTTTTTCCTGCTCCTCTTAGCATGATAAAGAAGATTCAAAGAGAGTGAGATGCCAGCTCCTTTCATTCAGTCAGTAGCTTCAATCATTTCTGGACGTTTTTCAATGGCAAAAATCAATGAATATTGTAAATGCACAAACAGTAATTTCTCCGCATTGCAAGGTGCAATTCTGAAATTTTTTGCTTTCTCCTGCTCCTCTTAGCATGATAAAGAAGATTCAAAGAGAGTGAGATGCCAGCTCCTTTCATTCAGTCAGTAGCTTCAATCATTTCTGGACGTTTTTCAATGGCAAAAATCAGTGAATATTGTAAATGCACAAACAGTAATTTCTCCGCATTGCAAGGTGCAATTCTGAAATTTTTTGCTTTTTCCTGCTCCTCTTAGCATGATAAAGAAGATTCAAAGAGAGTGAGATGCCAGCTCCTTTCATTCAGTCAGCAGCTTCAAACATTTCTGGTATATGAAAAACATGATGTTTTTCAATGGCAAAAATCAATGAATATTGTAAATGCACAAACAGTAATTTCTCCGCATTGCAAGGTGCAATTCTGAAATTTTTTGCTTTTTCCTGCTCCTCTTAGCATGATAAAGAAGATTCAAAGAGAGTGAGATGCCAGCTCCTTTCATTCAGTCAGTAGCTTCAATCATTTCTGGACGTTTTTCAATGGCAAAAATCAATGAATATTGTAAATGCACAAACAGTAATTTCTCCGCATTGCAAGGTGCAATTCTGAAATTTTTTGCTTTTTCCTGCTCCTCTTAGCATGATAAAGAAGATTCAAAGAGAGTGAGATGCCAGCTCCTTTCATTCAGTCAGTAGCTTCAAACATTTCTGGTATATGAATAACATGATGTTTTTCAATGGCAAAAATCAATGAATATTGTGAATGCACAAACAGTAATTTCTCCGCATTGCAAGGTGCAATTCTGAAATTTTTTGCTTTTTCCTGCTCCTCTTAGCATGATAAAGAAGATTCAAAGAGAGTGAGATGCCAGCTCCTTTCATTCAGTCAGTAGCTTCAATCATTTCTGGACGTTTTTCAATGGCAAAAATCAATGAATATTGTAAATGCACAAACAGTAATTTCTCCGCATTGCAAGGTGCAATTCTGAAATTTTTTGCTTTTTCCTGCTCCTCTTAGCATGATAAAGAAGATTCAAAGAGAGTGAGATGCCAGCTCCTTTCATTCAGTCAGTAGCTTCAATCATTTCTGGAAGTTTTTCAATGGCAAAAATCAATGAATATTGTAAATGCACAAACAGTAATTTCTCCGCATTGCAAGGTGCAATTCTGAAATTTTTTGCTTTTTCCTGCTCCTCTTAGCATGATAAAGAAGATTCAAAGAGAGTGAGATGCCAGCTCCTTTCATTCAGTCAGTAGCTTCAATCATTTCTGGACGTTTTTCAATGGCAAAAATCAATGAATATTGTAAATGCACAAACAGTAATTTCTCCGCATTGCAAGGTGCAATTCTGAAATTTTTTGCTTTTTCCTGCTCCTCTTAGCATGATAAAGAAGATTCAAAGAGAGTGAGATGCCAGCTCCTTTCATTCAGTCAGTAGCTTCAATCATTTCTGGAAGTTTTTCAATGGCAAAAATTAATGAATATTGTAAATGCACAAACAGTAATTTCTCCGCATTGCAAGGTGCAATTCTGAAATTTTTTGCTTTTTCCTGCTCCTCTTAGCATGATAAAGAAGATTCAAAGAGAGTGAGATGCCAGCTCCTTTCATTCAGTCAGTAGCTTCAATCATTTCTGGACGTTTTTCAATGGCAAAAATCAATGAATATTGTAAATGCACAAACAGTAATTTCTCCGCATTGCAAGGTGCAATTCTGAAATTTTTTGCTTTTTCCTGCTCCTCTTAGCATGATAAAGAAGATTCAAAGAGAGTGAGATGCCAGCTCCTTTCATTCAGTCAGTAGCTTCAATCATTTCTGGACGTTTTTCAATGGCAAAAATCAGTGAATATTGTAAATGCACAAACAGTAATTTCTCCGCATTGCAAGGTGCAATTCTGAAATTTTTTGCTTTTTCCTGCTCCTCTTAGCATGATAAAGAAGATTCAAAGAGAGTGAGATGCCAGCTCCTTTCATTCAGTCAGTAGCTTCAAACATTTCTGGTATATGAATAACATGATGTTTTTCAATGGCAAAAATCAATGAATATTGTAAATGCACAAACAGTAATTTCTCCGCATTGCAAGGTGCAATTCTGAAATTTTTTGCTTTTTCCTGCTCCTCTTAGCATGATAAAGAAGATTCAAAGAGAGTGAGATGCCAGCTCCTTTCATTCAGTCAGTAGCTTCAATCATTTCTGGACGTTTTTCAATGGCAAAAATCAATGAATATTGTAAATGCACAAACAGTAATTTCTCCGCATTGCAAGGTGCAATTCTGAAATTTTTTGCTTTTTCCTGCTCCTCTTAGCATGATAAAGAAGATTCAAAGAGAGTGAGATGCCAGCTCCTTTCATTCAGTCAGTAGCTTCAATCATTTCTGGAAGTTTTTCAATGGCAAAAATCAATGAATATTGTAAATGCACAAACAGTAATTTCTCCGCATTGCAAGGTGCAATTCTGAAATTTTTTGCTTTTTCCTGCTCCTCTTAGCATGATAAAGAAGATTCAAAGAGAGTGAGATGCCAGCTCCTTTCATTCAGTCAGTAGCTTCAATCATTTCTGGACGTTTTTCAATGGCAAAAATCAATGAATATTGTAAATGCACAAACAGTAATTTCTCCGCATTGCAAGGTGCAATTCTGAAATTTTTTGCTTTTTCCTGCTCCTCTTAGCATGATAAAGAAGATTCAAAGAGAGTGAGATGCCAGCTCCTTTCATTCAGTCAGTAGCTTCAATCATTTCTGGAAGTTTTTCAATGGCAAAAATTAATGAATATTGTAAATGCACAAACAGTAATTTCTCCGCATTGCAAGGTGCAATTCTGAAATTTTTTGCTTTTTCCTGCTCCTCTTAGCATGATAAAGAAGATTCAAAGAGAGTGAGATGCCAGCTCCTTTCATTCAGTCAGTAGCTTCAATCATTTCTGGACGTTTTTCAATGGCAAAAATCAATGAATATTGTAAATGCACAAACAGTAATTTCTCCGCATTGCAAGGTGCAATTCTGAAATTTTTTGCTTTTTCCTGCTCCTCTTAGCATGATAAAGAAGATTCAAAGAGAGTGAGATGCCAGCTCCTTTCATTCAGTCAGTAGCTTCAATCATTTCTGGACGTTTTTCAATGGCAAAAATCAGTGAATATTGTAAATGCACAAACAGTAATTTCTCCGCATTGCAAGGTGCAATTCTGAAATTTTTTGCTTTTTCCTGCTCCTCTTAGCATGATAAAGAAGATTCAAAGAGAGTGAGATGCCAGCTCCTTTCATTCAGTCAGTAGCTTCAATCATTTCTGGACGTTTTTCAATGGCAAAAATCAGTGAATATTGTAAATGCACAAACAGTAATTTCTCCGCATTGCAAGGTGCAATTCTGAAATTTTTTGCTTTTTCCTGCTCCTCTTAGCATGATAAAGAAGATTCAAAGAGAGTGAGATGCCAGCTCCTTTCATTCAGTCAGTAGCTTCAAACATTTCTGGTATATGAATAACATGATGTTTTTCAATGGCAAAAATCAATGAATATTGTAAATGCACAAACAGTAATTTCTCCGCATTGCAAGGTGCAATTCTGAAATTTTTTGCTTTTTCCTGCTCCTCTTAGCATGATAAAGAAGATTCAAAGAGAGTGAGATGCCAGCTCCTTTCATTCAGTCAGTAGCTTCAATCATTTCTGGACATTTTTCAATGGCAAAAATCAATGAATATTGTAAATGCACAAAACAGTAATTTCTCCGCATTGCAAGGTGCAATTCTGAAATTTTTTGCTTTTTCCTGCTCCTCTTAGCATGATAAAGAAGATTCAAAGAGAGTGAGATGCCAGCTCCTTTCATTCAGTCAGTAGCTTCAAACATTTCTGGTATATGAATAACATGATGTTTTTCAATGGCAAAAATCAATGAATATTGTAAATGCACAAACAGTAATTTCTCCGCATTGCAAGGTGCAATTCTGAAATTTTTTGCTTTTTCCTGCTCCTCTTAGCATGATAAAGAAGATTCAAAGAGAGTGAGATGCCAGCTCCTTTCATTCAGTCAGTAGCTTCAATCATTTCTGGACGTTTTTCAATGGCAAAAATCAATGAATATTGTAAATGCACAAACAGTAATTTCTCCGCATTGCAAGGTGCAATTCTGAAATTTTTTGCTTTTTCCTGCTCCTCTTAGCATGATAAAGAAGATTCAAAGAGAGTGAGATGCCAGCTCCTTTCATTCAGTCAGTAGCTTCAATCATTTCTGGAAGTTTTTCAATGGCAAAAATCAATGAATATTGTAAATGCACAAACAGTAATTTCTCCGCATTGCAAGGTGCAATTCTGAAATTTTTTGCTTTTTCCTGCTCCTCTTAGCATGATAAAGAAGATTCAAAGAGAGTGAGATGCCAGCTCCTTTCATTCAGTCAGTAGCTTCAATCATTTCTGGACGTTTTTCAATGGCAAAAATCAATGAATATTGTAAATGCACAAACAGTAATTTCTCCGCATTGCAAGGTGCAATTCTGAAATTTTTTGCTTTTTCCTGCTCCTCTTAGCATGATAAAGAAGATTCAAAGAGAGTGAGATGCCAGCTCCTTTCATTCAGTCAGTAGCTTCAAACATTTCTGGTATATGAATAACATGATGTTTTTCAATGGCAAAAATCAATGAATATTGTAAATGCACAAACAATAATTTCTCCGCATTGCAAGGTGCAATTCTGAAATTTTTTGCTTTTTCCTGCTCCTCTTAGCATGATAAAGAAGATTCAAAGAGAGTGAGATGCCAGCTCCTTTCATTCAGTCAGTAGCTTCAATCATTTCTGGACGTTTTTCAATGGCAAAAATCAATGAATATTGTAAATGCACAAACAGTAATTTCTCCGCATTGCAAGGTGCAATTCTGAAATTTTTTGCTTTTTCCTGCTCCTCTTAGCATGATAAAGAAGATTCAAAGAGAGTGAGATGCCAGCTCCTTTCATTCAGTCAGTAGCTTCAATCATTTTAAAACATGATGTTTTCAATGCAAAGAATTTTTGCTTTTTCTGCTCCTCTAGCATGATAAAGAAGATTCAAAGAGAGCTGAGATGCAGCTCCTTTCATTCAGTCCAGTAGCTTCAAACATTTCTGGTATATGAATAACATGATGTTTTTCAATGGCAAAAATCCAATGAATATTGTAAATGCACAAACTATGAATAACATGATGTTTTTCAATGGCAAAAATCAATGAATATTGTAAATGCACAAACAGTAATTTCTCCGCATTGCAAGGTGCAATTCTGAAATTTTTTGCTTTTTCCTGCTCCTCTTAGCATGATAAAGAAGATTCAAAGAGAGTGAGATGCCAGCTCCTTTCATTCAGTCAGTAGCTTCAAACATTTCTGGTATATGAATAACATGATGTTTTTCAATGGCAAAAATCAATGAATATTGTAAATGCACAAACAATAATTTCTCCGCATTGCAAGGTGCAATTCTGAAATTTTTTGCTTTTTCCTGCTCCTCTTAGCATGATAAAGAAGATTCAAAGAGAGTGAGATGCCAGCTCCTTTCATTCAGTCAGTAGCTTCAATCATTTCTGGACGTTTTTCAATGGCAAAAATCAATGAATATTGTAAATGCACAAACAGTAATTTCTCCGCATTGCAAGGTGCAATTCTGAAATTTTTTGCTTTTTCCTGCTCCTCTTAGCATGATAAAGAAGATTCAAAGAGAGTGAGATGCCAGCTCCTTTCATTCAGTCAGTAGCTTCAATCATTTCTGGACGTTTTTCAATGGCAAAAATCAATGAATATTGTAAATGCACAAACAGTAATTTCTCCGCATTGCAAGGTGCAATTCTGAAATTTTTTGCTTTTTCCTGCTCCTCTTAGCATGATAAAGAAGATTCAAAGAGAGTGAGATGCCAGCTAATTTCATTCAGTCAGTAGCTTCAAACATTTCTGGTATATGAATAACATGATGTTTTTCAATGGCAAAAATCAATGAATATTGTAAATGCACAAACAGTAATTTCTCCGCATTGCAAGGTGCAATTCTGAAATTTTTTGCTTTTTCCTGCTCCTCTTAGCATGATAAAGAAGATTCAAAGAGAGTGAGATGCCAGCTCCTTTCATTCAGTCAGTAGCTTCAATCATTTCTGGACGTTTTTCAATGGCAAAAATCAATGAATATTGTAAATGCACAAACAGTAATTTCTCCGCATTGCAAGGTGCAATTCTGAAATTTTTTGCTTTTTCCTGCTCCTCTTAGCATGGTAAAGAAGATTCAAAGAGAGTGAGATGCCAGCTCCTTTCATTCAGTCAGTAGCTTCAATCATTTCTGGAAGTTTTTCAATGGCAAAAATCAATGAATATTGTAAATGCACAAACAGTAATTTCTCCGCATTGCAAGGTGCAATTCTGAAATTTTTTGCTTTTTCCTGCTCCTCTTAGCATGATAAAGAAGATTCAAAGAGAGTGAGATGCCAGCTCCTTTCATTCAGTCAGTAGCTTCAATCATTTCTGGACGTTTTTCAATGGCAAAAATCAATGAATATTGTAAATGCACAAACAGTAATTTCTCCGCATTGCAAGGTGCAATTCTGAAATTTTTTGCTTTTTCCTGCTCCTCTTAGCATGATAAAGAAGATTCAAAGAGAGTGAGATGCCAGCTCCTTTCATTCAGTCAGTAGCTTCAATCATTTCTGGAAGTTTTTCAATGGCAAAAATTAATGAATATTGTAAATGCACAAACAGTAATTTCTCCGCATTGCAAGGTGCAATTCTGAAATTTTTTGCTTTTTCCTGCTCCTCTTAGCATGATAAAGAAGATTCAAAGAGAGTGAGATGCCAGCTCCTTTCATTCAGTCAGTAGCTTCAATCATTTCTGGACGTTTTTCAATGGCAAAAATCAATGAATATTGTAAATGCACAAACAGTAATTTCTCCGCATTGCAAGGTGCAATTCTGAAATTTTTTGCTTTTTCCTGCTCCTCTTAGCATGATAAAGTAGATTCAAAGAGAGTGAGATGCCAGCTCCTTTCATTCAGTCAGTAGCTTCAATCATTTCTGGACGTTTTTCAATGGCAAAAATCAATGAATATTGTAAATGCACAAACAGTAATTTCTCCGCATTGCAAGGTGCAATTCTGAAATTTTTTGCTTTTTCCTGCTCCTCTTAGCATGATAAAGAAGATTCAAAGAGAGTGAGATGCCAGCTCCTTTCATTCAGTCAGTAGCTTCAAACATTTCTGGTATATGAATAACATGATGTTTTTCAATGGCAAAAATCAATGAATATTGTAAATGCACAAACAGTAATTTCTCCGCATTGCAAGGTGCAATTCTGAAATTTTTTGCTTTTTCCTGCTCCTCTTAGCATGATAAAGAAGATTCAAAGAGAGTGAGATGCCAGCTCCTTTCATTCAGTCAGTAGCTTCAATCATTTCTGGACGTTTTTCAATGGCAAAAATCAATGAATATTGTAAATGCACAAACAGTAATTTCTCCGCATTGCAAGGTGCAATTCTGAAATTTTTTGCTTTTTCCTGCTCCTCTTAGCATGATAAAGAAGATTCAAAGAGAATGAGATGCCAGCTCCTTTCATTCAGTCAGTAGCTTCAATCATTTCTGGAAGTTTTTCAATGGCAAAAATCAATGAATATTGTAAATGCACAAACAGTAATTTCTCCGCATTGCAAGGTGCAATTCTGAAATTTTTTGCTTTTTCCTGCTCCTCTTAGCATGATAAAGAAGATTCAAAGAGAGTGAGATGCCAGCTCCTTTCATTCAGTCAGTAGCTTCAATCATTTCTGGACGTTTTTCAATGGCAAAAATCAATGAATATTGTAAATGCACAAACAGTAATTTCTCCGCATTGCAAGGTGCAATTCTGAAATTTTTTGCTTTTTCCTGCTCCTCTTAGCATGATAAAGAAGATTCAAAGAGAGTGAGATGCCAGCTCCTTTCATTCAGTCAGTAGCTTCAAACATTTCTGGTATATGAATAACATGATGTTTTTCAATGGCAAAAATCAATGAATATTGTAAATGCACAAACAATAATTTCTCCGCATTGCAAGGTGCAATTCTGAAATTTTTTGCTTTTTCCTGCTCCTCTTAGCATGATAAAGAAGATTCAAAGAGAGTGAGATGCCAGCTCCTTTCATTCAGTCAGTAGCTTCAATCATTTCTGGACGTTTTTCAATGGCAAAAATCAATGAATATTGTAAATGCACAAACAGTAATTTCTCCGCATTGCAAGGTGCAATTCTGAAATTTTTTGCTTTTTCCTGCTCCTCTTAGCATGATAAAGAAGATTCAAAGAGAGTGAGATGCCAGCTCCTTTCATTCAGTCAGTAGCTTCAATCATTTCTGGACGTTTTTCAATGGCAAAAATCAATGAATATTGTAAATGCACAAACAGTAATTTCTCCGCATTGCAAGGTGCAATTCTGAAATTTTTTGCTTTTTCCTGCTCCTCTTAGCATGATAAAGAAGATTCAAAGAGAGTGAGATGCCAGCTCCTTTCATTCAGTCAGTAGCTTCAAACATTTCTGGTATATGAATAACATGATGTTTTTCAATGGCAAAAATCAATGAATATTGTAAATGCACAAACAGTAATTTCTCCGCATTGCAAGGTGGAATTCTGAAATTTTTTGCTTTTTCCTGCTCCTCTTAGCATGATAAAGAAGATTCAAAGAGAGTGAGATGCCAGCTCCTTTCATTCAGTCAGTAGCTTCAATCATTTCTGGACGTTTTTCAATGGCAAAAATCAATGAATATTGTAAATGCACAAACAGTAATTTCTCCGCATTGCAAGGTGCAATTCTGAAATTTTTTGCTTTTTCCTGCTCCTCTTAGCATGATAAAGAAGATTCAAAGAGAGTGAGATGCCAGCTCCTTTCATTCAGTCAGTAGCTTCAATCATTTCTGGAAGTTTTTCAATGGCAAAAATCAATGAATATTGTAAATGCACAAACAGTAATTTCTCCGCATTGCAAGGTGCAATTCTGAAATTTTTTGCTTTTTCCTGCTCCTCTTAGCATGATAAAGAAGATTCAAAGAGAGTGAGATGCCAGCTCCTTTCATTCAGTCAGTAGCTTCAATCATTTCTGGACGTTTTTCAATGGCAAAAATCAATGAATATTGTAAATGCACAAACAGTAATTTCTCCGCATTGCAAGGTGCAATTCTGAAATTTTTTGCTTTTTCCTGCTCCTCTTAGCATGATAAAGAAGATTCAAAGAGAGTGAGATGCCAGCTCCTTTCATTCAGTCAGTAGCTTCAATCATTTCTTTAAGTTTTTCAATGGCAAAAATTAATGAATATTGTAAATGCACAAACAGTAATTTCTCCGCATTGCAAGGTGCAATTCTGAAATTTTTTGCTTTTTCCTGCTCCTCTTAGCATGATAAAGAAGATTCAAAGAGAGTGAGATGCCAGCTCCTTTCATTCAGTCAGTAGCTTCAATCATTTCTGGACGTTTTTCAATGGCAAAAATCAATGAATATTGTAAATGCACAAACAGTAATTTCTCCGCATTGCAAGGTGCAATTCTGAAATTTTTTGCTTTTTCCTGCTCCTCTTAGCATGATAAAGAAGATTCAAAGAGAGTGAGATGCCAGCTCCTTTCATTCAGTCAGTAGCTTCAATCATTTCTGGACGTTTTTCAATGGCAAAAATCAATGAATATTGTAAATGCACAAACAGTAATTTCTCCGCATTGCAAGGTGCAATTCTGAAATTTTTTGCTTTTTCCTGCTCCTCTTAGCATGATAAAGAAGATTCAAAGAGAGTGAGATGCCAGCTCCTTTCATTCAGTCAGTAGCTTCAAACATTTCTGGTATATGAATAACATGATGTTTTTCAATGGCAAAAATCAATGAATATTGTAAATGCACAAACAGTAATTTCTCCGCATTGCAAGGTGCAATTCTGAAATTTTTTGCTTTTTCCTGCTCCTCTTAGCATGATAAAGAAGATTCAAAGAGAGTGAGATGCCAGCTCCTTTCATTCAGTCAGTAGCTTCAATCATTTCTGGACGTTTTTCAATGGCAAAAATCAATGAATATTGTAAATGCACAAACAGTAATTTCTCCGCATTGCAAGGTGCAATTCTGAAATTTTTTGCTTTTTCCTGCTCCTCTTAGCATGATAAAGAAGATTCAAAGAGAGTGAGATGCCAGCTCCTTTCATTCAGTCAGTAGCTTCAATCATTTCTGGAAGTTTTTCAATGGCAAAAATCAATGAATATTGTAAATGCACAAACAGTAATTTCTCCGCATTGCAATTTGCAATTCTGAAATTTTTTGCTTTTTCCTGCTCCTCTTAGCATGATAAAGAAGATTCAAAGAGAGTGAGATGCCAGCTCCTTTCATTCAGTCAGTAGCTTCAATCATTTCTGGACGTTTTTCAATGGCAAAAATCAATGAATATTGTAAATGCACAAACAGTAATTTCTCCGCATTGCAAGGTGCAATTCTGAAATTTTTTGCTTTTTCCTGCTCCTCTTAGCATGATAAAGAAGATTCAAAGAGAGTGAGATGCCAGCTCCTTTCATTCAGTCAGTAGCTTCAATCATTTCTGGAAGTTTTTCAATGGCAAAAATTAATGAATATTGTAAATGCACAAACAGTAATTTCTCCGCATTGCAAGGTGCAATTCTGAAATTTTTTGCTTTTTCCTGCTCCTCTTAGCATGATAAAGAAGATTCAAAGAGAGTGAGATGCCAGCTCCTTTCATTCAGTCAGTAGCTTCAATCATTTCTGGACGTTTTTCAATGGCAAAAATCAATGAATATTGTATATGCACAAACAGTAATTTCTCCGCATTGCAAGGTGCAATTCTGAAATTTTTTGCTTTTTCCTGCTCCTCTTAGCATGAAAAAAGAAGATTCAAAGAGAGTGAGATGCCAGCTCCTTTCATTCAGTCAGTAGCTTCAATCATTTCTGGACGTTTTTCAATGGCAAAAATCAGTGAATATTGTAAATGCACAAACAGTAATTTCTCCGCATTGCAAGGTGCAATTCTGAAATTTTTTGCTTTTTCCTGCTCCTCTTAGCATGATAAAGAAGATTCAAAGAGAGTGAGATGCCAGCTCCTTTCATTCAGTCAGTAGCTTCAATCATTTCTGGACATTTTTCAATGGCAAAAATCAATGAATATTGTAAATGCACAAAACAGTAATTTCTCCGCATTGCAAGGTGCAATTCTGAAATTTTTTGCTTTTTCCTGCTCCTCTTAGCATGATAAAGAAGATTCAAAGAGAGTGAGATGCCAGCTCCTTTCATTCAGTCAGTAGCTTCAAACATTTCTGGTATATGAATAACATGATGTTTTTCAATGGCAAAAATCAATGAATATTGTAAATGCACAAACAGTAATTTCTCCGCATTGCAAGGTGCAATTCTGAAATTTTTTGCTTTTTCCTGCTCCTCTTAGCATGATAAAGAAGATTCAAAGAGAGTGAGATGCCAGCTCCTTTCATTCAGTCAGTAGCTTCAATCATTTCTGGAAGTTTTTCAATGGCAAAAATCAATGAATATTGTAAATGCACAAACAGTAATTTCTCCGCATTGCAAGGTGCAATTCTGAAATTTTTTGCTTTTTCCTGCTCCTCTTAGCATGATAAAGAAGATTCAAAGAGAGTGAGATGCCAGCTCCTTTCATTCAGTCAGTAGCTTCAAACATTTCTGGTATATGAATAACATGATGTTTTTCAATGGCAAAAATCAATGAATATTGTAAATGCACAAACAATAATTTCTCCGCATTGCAAGGTGCAATTCTGAAATTTTTTGCTTTTTCCTGCTCCTCTTAGCATGATAAAGAAGATTCAAAGAGAGTGAGATGCCAGCTGCTTTCATTCAGTCAGTAGCTTCAAACATTTCTGGTATATGAATAACATGATGTTTTTCAATGGCAAAAATCAATGAATATTGTAAATGCACAAACAGTAATTTCTCCGCATTGCAAGGTGCAATTCTGAAATTTTTTGCTTTTTCCTGCTCCTCTTAGCATGATAAAGAAGATTCAAAGAGAGTGAGATGCCAGCTCCTTTCGTTCAGTCAGTAGCTTCAATCATTTCTGGACGTTTTTCAATGGCAAAAATCATTGAATATTGTAAATGCACAAACAGTAATTTCTCCGCATTGCAAGGTGCAATTCTGAAATTTTTTACTTTTTCCTGCTCCTCTTAGCATGATAAAGAAGATTCAAAGAGAGTGAGATGTCAGCTCCTTTCATTCAGTCAGTAGCTTCAATCATTTCTGGTATATGAATAACATGATGTTTTTCAATGGCAAAAATCAATGAATATTGTAAATGCACAAACAGTAATTTCTCCGCATTGCAAGGTGAAATTCTGAAATTTTTTGCTTTTTCCTGCTCCTCTTAGCATGATAAACAAGATTCAAAGAGAGTGAGATAACAGCTCCTTTCATTCAGTCAGTAGCTTCAATCATTTCTGGACGTTTTTCAATGGCAAAAATCAATGAATATTGTAAATGCACAAACAGTAATTTCTCCGCATTGCAAGGTGCAATTCTGAAATTTTTTGCTTTTTCCTGCTCCTCTTAGCATGATAAAGAAGATTCAAAGAGAGTGAGATGCCAGCTCCTTTCATTCAGTCAGTAGCTTCAATCATTTCTGGACGTTTTTCAATTGCAAAAATCAATGAATATTGTAAATGCACAAACAGTAATTTCTCCGCATTGCAAGGTGCAATTCTGAAATTTTTTGCTTTTTCCTGCTCCTCTTAGCATGATAAAGAAGATTCAAAGAGAGTGAGATGCCAGCTACTTTCATTCAGTCAGTAGCTTCAATCATTTCTGGTATATGAATAACATGATGTTTTTCAATGGCAAAAATCAATGAATATTGTAAATGCACAAACAGTAATTTCTCCGCATTGCAAGGTGCAATTCTGAAATTTTTTCCTTTATCCTGCTCCTCTTAGCATGATAAAGAAGATTCAAAGAGAGTGAGATGCCAGCTCCTTTCATTCAGTCAGTAGCTTCAATCATTTCTGGAAGTTTTTCAATGGCAAAAATCAATGAATATTGTAAATGCACAAACAGTAATTTCTCCGCATTGCAAGGTGCAATTCTGAAATTTTTTGCTTTTTCCTGCTCCTCTTAGCATGATAAAGAAGATTCAAAGAGAGTGAGATGCCAGCTCCTTTCATTCAGTCAGTAGCTTCAATCATTTCTGGTATATGAATAACATGATGTTTTTCAATGGCAAAAATCAATGAATTTTGTAAATGCACAAACAGTAATTTCTCCGCATTGCAAGGTGCAATTCTGAAATTTTTTGCTTTTTCCTGCTCCTCTTAGCATGATAAAGAAGATTCAAAGAGAGTGAGATGCCAGCTCCTTTCATTCAGTCAGTAGATTCAATCATTTCTGGACGTTTTTCAATGGCAAAAATCAATGAATATTGTAAATGCACAAACACTAATTTCTCCGCATTGCAAGGTGCAATTCTGAAATTTTTTGCTTTTTCCTGCTCCTCTTAGCATGATAAAGAATATTCAAAGAGAGTGAGATGCCAGCTCCTTTCATTCAGTCAGTAGCTTCAAACATTTCTGGTATATGAATAACATGATGTTTTTCAATGGCAAAAATCAATGAATATTGTAAATGCACAAACAGTAATTTCTCTGCATTGCAAGGTGCAATTCTGAAATTTTTTGCTTTTTCCTGCTCCTCTTAGCATGTTAAAGAAGATTCAAAGAGAGTGAGATGCCAGCTCCTTTCGGTCAGTCAGTAGCTTCAATCATTTCTGGACGTTTTTCAATGGTAAAAATCAATGAATATTGTAAATGCACAAACAGTAATTTCTCCGCATTGCAAGGTGCAATTCTGAAATTTTTTGCTTTTTCCTGCTCCTCTTAGCATGATAAAGAAGATTCAAAGAGAGTGAGATGCCAGCTCCTTTCATTCAGTCAGTAGCTTCAAACATTTCTGGTATATGAATAACATGATGTTTTTCAATGGCAAAAATCAATGAATATTGTAAATGCACAAACAGTAATTTCTCCGCATTGCAAGGTGCAATTCTGAAATTTTTTGCTTTTTCCTGCTCCTCTTAGCATGATAAAGAAGATTCAAAGAGAGTGAGATGCCAGCTCCTTTCATTCAGTCAGTAGCTTCAATCATTTCTGGACGTTTTTCAATGGCAAAAATCAATGAATATTGTAAATGCACAAACAGTAATTTCTCCGCATTGCAAGGTGCAATTCTGAAATTTTTTGCTTTTTCCTGCTCCTCTTAGCATGATAAAGAAGATTCAAAGAGAGTGAGATGCCATCTCCTTTCATTCAGTCAGTAGCTTCAAACATTTCTGGTATATGAATAACATGATGTTTTTCAATGGCAAAAATCAATGAATATTGTAAATGCACAAACAATAATTTCTCCGCATTGCAAGGTGCAATTCTGAAATTTTTTGCTTTTTCCTGCTCCTCTTAGCATGATAAAGAAGATTCAAAGAGAGTGAGATGCCAGCTCCTTTCATTCAGTCAGTAGCTTCAATCATTTCTGGACGTTTTTCAATGGCAAAAATCAATGAATATTGTAAATGCACAAACAGTAATTTCTCCGCATTGCAAGGTGCAATTCTGAAATTTTTTGCTTTTTCCTGCTCCTCTTAGCATGATAAAGAAGATTCAAAGAGAGTGAGATGCCAGCTCCTTTCATTCAGTCAGTAGCTTCAATCATTTCTGGACGTTTTTCAATGGCAAAAATCAATGAATATTGTAAATGCACAAACAGTAATTTCTCCGCATTGCAAGGTGCAATTCTGAAATTTTTTGCTTTTTCCTGCTCCTCTTAGCATGATAAAGAAGATTCAAAGAGAGTGAGATGCCAGCTCCTTTCATTCAGTCAGTAGCTTCAAACATTTCTGGTATATGAATAACATGATGTTTTTCAATGGCAAAAATCAATGAATATTGTAAATGCACAAACAGTAATTTCTCCGCATTGCAAGGTGCAATTCTGAAATTTTTTGCTTTTTCCTGCTCCTCTTAGCATGATAAAGAAGATTCAAAGAGAGTGAGATGCCAGCTCCTTTCATTCAGTCAGTAGCTTCAATCATTTCTGGACGTTTTTCAATGGCAAAAATCAATGAATATTGTAAATGCACAAACAGTAATTTCTCCGCATTGCAAGGTGCAATTCTGAAATTTTTTGCTTTTTCCTGCTCCTCTTAGCATGATAAAGAAGATTCAAAGAGAGTGAGATGCCAGCTGCTTTCATTCAGTCAGTAGCTTCAAACATTTCTGGTATATGAATAACATGATGTTTTTCAATGGCAAAAATCAATGAATATTGTAAATGCACAAACAGTAATTTCTCCGCATTGCAAGGTGCAATTCTGAAATTTTTTGCTTTTTCCTGCTCCTCTTAGCATGATAAAGAAGATTCAAAGAGAGTGAGATGCCAGCTCCTTTCGTTCAGTCAGTAGCTTCAATCATTTCTGGACGTTTTTCAATGGCAAAAATCAATGAATATTGTAAATGCACAAACAGTAATTTCTCCGCATTGCAAGGTGCAATTCTGAAATTTTTTGCTTTTTCCTGCTCCTCTTAGCATGATAAAGAAGATTCAAAGAGAGTGAGATGCCAGCTCCTTTCATTCAGTCAGTAGCTTCAATCATTTCTGGACGTTTTTCAATTGCAAAAATAAATGAATATTGTAAATGCACAAACAGTAATTTCTCCGCATTGCAAGGTGCAATTCTGAAATTTTTTGCTTTTTCCTGCTCCTCTTAGCATGATAAAGAAGATTCAAAGAGAGTGAGATGCCAGCTACTTTCAATCAGTCAGTAGCTTCAATCATTTCTGGAAGTTTTTCAATGGCAAAAATCAATGAATATTGTAAATGCACAAACAGTAATTTCTCCGCATTGCAAGGTGCAATTGTGAAATTTTTTGCTTTATCCTGCTCCTCTTAGCATGATAAAGAAGATTCAAAGAGAGTGAGATGCCAGCTCCTTTCATTCAGTCAGTAGCTTCAATCATTTCTGGAAGTTTTTCAATGGCAAAAATCAATGAATATTGTAAATGCACAAACAGTAATTTCTCCGCATTGCAAGGTGCAATTCTGAAATTTTTTGCTTTTTCCTGCTCCTCTTAGCATGATAAAGAAGATTCAAAGAGAGTGAGATGCCAGCTCCTTTCATTCAGTCAGTAGCTTCAATCATTTCTGGTATATGAATAACATGATGTTTTTCAATGGCAAAAATCAATGAATTTTGTAAATGCACAAACAGTAATTTCTCCGCATTGCAAGGTGCAATTCTGAAATTTTTTGCTTTTTCCTGCTCCTCTTAGCATGATAAAGAAGATTCAAAGAGAGTGAGATGCCAGCTCCTTTCATTCAGTCAGTAGATTCAATCATTTCTGGACGTTTTTCAATGGCAAAAATCAATGAATATTGTAAATGCACAAACACTAATTTCTCCGCATTGCAAGGTGCAATTCTGAAATTTTTTGCTTTTTCCTGCTCCTCTTAGCAAGATAAAGAAGATTCAAAGAGAGTGAGATGCCAGCTCCTTTCATTCAGTCAGTAGCTTCAAACATTTCTGGTATATGAATAACATGATGTTTTTCAATGGCAAAAATCAATGAATATTGTAAATGCACAAACAGTAATTTCTCCGCATTGCAAGGTGCAATTCTGAAATTTTTTGCTTTTTCCTGCTCCTCTTAGCATGTTAAAGAAGATTCAAAGAGAGTGAGATGCCAGCTCCTTTCGGTCAGTCAGTAGCTTCAATCATTTCTGGACGTTTTTCAATGGCAAAAATCAATGAATATTGTAAATGCACAAACACTAATTTCTCCGCATTGCAAGGTGCAATTCTGAAATTTTTTGCTTTTTCCTGCTCCTCTTAGCATGATAAAGAAGATTCAAAGAGAGTGAGATGCCAGCTCCTTTCATTCAGTCAGTAGCTTCAAACATTTCTGGTATATGAATAACATGATGTTTTTCAATGGCAAAAATCAATGAATATTGTAAATGCACAAACAGTAATTTCTCCGCATTGCAAGGTGCAATTCTGAAATTTTTTGCTTTTTCCTGCTCCTCTTAGCATGTTAAAGAAGATTCAAAGAGAGTGAGATGCCAGCTCCTTTCGGTCAGTCAGTAGCTTCAATCATTTCTGGACGTTTTTCAATGGTAAAAATCAATGAATATTGTAAATGCACAAACAGTAATTTCTCCGCATTGCAAGGTGCAATTCTGAAATTTTTTGCTTTTTCCTGCTCCTCTTAGCATGATAAAGAAGATTCAAAGAGAGTGAGATGCAAGCTCCTTTCATTCAGTCAGTAGCTTCAAACATTTCTGGTATATGAATAACATGATGTTTTTCAATGGCAAAAATCAATGAATATTGTAAATGCACAAACAGTAATTTCTCCGCATTGCAAGGTGCAATTCTGAAATTTTTTGCTTTTTCCTGCTCCTCTTAGCATGATAAAGAAGATTCAAAGAGAGTGAGATGCCAGCTCCTTTCATTCAGTCAGTAGCTTCAATCATTTCTGGACGTTTTTCAATGGCAAAAATCAATGAATATTGTAAATGCACAAACAGTAATTTCTCCGCATTGCAAGGTGCAATTCTGAAATTTTTTGCTTTTTCCTGCTCCTCTTAGCATGATAAAGAAGATTCAAAGAGAGTGAGATGCCAGCTCCTTTCATTCAGTCAGTAGCTTCAAACATTTCTGGTATATGAATAACATGATGTTTTTCAATGGCAAAAATCAATGAATATTGTAAATGCACAAACAGTAATTTCTCCGCATTGCAAGGTGCAATTCTGAAATTTTTTGCTTTTTCCTGCTCCTCTTAGCATGATAAAGAAGATTCAAAGAGAGTGAGATGCCAGCTCCTTTCATTCAGTCAGTAGCTTCAAAATTTCTGGTATATGAATAACATGATGTTTTTCAATGGCAAAAATCAATGAATATTGTAAATGCACAAACAGTAATTTCTCCGCATTGCAAGGTGCAATTCTGAAATTTTTTGCTTTTTCCTGCTCCTCTTAGCATGATAAAGAAGATTCAAAGAGAGTGAGATGCCAGCTCCTTTCATTCAGTCAGTAGCTTCAAACATTTCTGGTATATGAATAACATGATGTTTTTCAATGGCAAAAATCAATGAATATTGTAAATGCACAAACAGTAATTTCTCCGCATTGCAAGGTGCAATTCTGAAATTTTTTGCTTTTTCCTGCTCCTCTTAGCATGATAAAGAAGATTCAAAGAGAGTGAGATGCCAGCTCCTTTCATTCAGTCAGTAGCTTCAATCATTTCTGGACGTTTTTCAATGGCAAAAATCAATGAATATTGTAAAAGCACAAACAGTAATTTCTCCGCATTGCAAGGTGCAATTCTGAAATTTTTTGCTTTTTCCTGCTCCTCTTAGCATGATAAAGAAGATTCAAAGAGAGTGAGATGCCAGCTGCTTTCATTCAGTCAGTAGCTTCAAACATTTCTGGTATATGAATAACATGATGTTTTTCAATGGCAAAAATTTCAGAATTGCACCTTGCAATGTGGAGATATTACTGTTTGTGCATTTACAATATTCATTGATTTTTGCCATTGAAAAACATGTTTTTCATATTCCAGAAATGTTTGAAGCTACTGACTGAATGAAAGGAGCTGGCATCTCACTCTCTTTGAATCTTCTTTATCATGCTAGGATTAACAGGAAAAAGCAAAAAATTTCAGAATTGCACCTTGCAATGTGGAGATATTACTGTTTGTGCATTTACAATATTCATTGATTTTTGCCATTGAAAAACGTCCAGAAATGTTTGAAGCTACTGACTGAATGAAAGGAGCTGGCATCTCACTCTCTTTGAATCTTCTTTATCATGCTAGGATTAGCAGGAAAAAGCAAAAAATTTCTGAATTGCACCTTGCAATGTGGAGATATTACTGTTTGTGCATTTACAATATTCATTGATTTTTGCCATTGAAAAACATGTTTTTCATATACCAGAAATGTTTGAAGCTACTGACTGAATGAAAGGAGCTGGCATCTCACTCTCTTTGAATCTTCTTTATCATGCTAGGATTAGCAGGAAAAAGCAAAAAATTTCAGAATTGCACCTTGCAATGTGGAGATATTACTGTTTGTGCATTTACAATATTCATTGATTTTTGCCATTGAAAAACATGTTTTTCATATACCAGAAATGTTTGAAGCTACTGACTGAATGAAAGGAGCTGGCATCTCACTCTCTTTGAATCTTCTTTATCATGCTAGGATTAACAGGAAAAAGCAAAAAATTTCAGAATTGCACCTTGCAATGTGGAGATATTACTGTTTGTGCATTTACAATATTCATTGATTTTTCCCATTGAAAAACGTCCAGAAATGTTTGAAGCTACTGACTGAATGAAAGGAGCTGGCATCTCACTCTCTTTGAATCTTCTTTATCATGCTAGGATTAGCAGGAAAAAGCAAAAAATTTCAGAATTGCACCTTGCAATGTGGAGATATTACTGTTTGTGCATTTACAATATTCATTGATTTTTGGAATTGAAAAACATGTTTTTCATATACCAGAAATGTTTGAAGCTACTGACTGAATGAAAGGAGCTGGCATCTCACTCTCTTTGAATCTTCTTTATCATGCCAGGATTAGCAGGAAAAAGCAAAAAATTTCAGAATTGCACCTTACAATGTGGAGATATTACTGTTTGTGCATTTACAATATTCATTGATTTTTGCCATTGAAAAACGTCCAGAAATGTTTGAAGCTACTGACTGAATGAAAGGAGCTGGCATCTCACTCTCTTTGAATCTTCTTTATCATGCTAGGATTAGCAGGAAAAAGCAAAAAATTTCAGAATTGCACCTTGCAATGTGGAGATATTACTGTTTGTGCATTTACAATATTCATTGATTTTTGCCATTGAAAAACATGTTTTTCATATACCAGAAATGTTTGAAGCTACTGACTGAATGAAAGGAGCTGGCATCTCACTCTCTTTGAATCTTCTTTATCATGCTAGCATTAGCAGGAAAAAGCAAAAAATTTCAGAATTGCACCTTGCAATGTGGAGATATTACTGTTTGTGCATTTACAATATTCATTGATTTTTGCCATTGAAAAACATGTTTTTCATATACCAGAAATGTTTGAAGCTACTGACTGAATGAAAGGAGCTGGCATCTCACTCTCTTTGAATCTTCTTTATCATGCTAGGATTAACAGGAAAAAGCAAAAAATTTCAGAATTGCACCTTGCAATGTGGAGATATTACTGTTTGTGCATTTACAATATTCATTGATTTTTGCCATTGAAAAACGTCCAGAAATGTTTGAAGCTACTGACTGAAAGGAGCTGGCAACTCACTCTCTTTGAATCTTCTTTATCATGCTAGGATTAACAGGAAAAAGCTAAAAATTTCAGAATTGCACCTTGCAATGTGGAGATATTACTGTTTGTGCATTTACAATATTCATTGATTTTTGCCATTGAAAAACATGTTTTTCATATACCAGAAATGTTTGAAGCTACTGACTGAATGAAAGGAGCTGGCATCTCACTCTCTTTGAATCTTCTTTATCATGCTAGGATTAGCAGGAAAAAGCAAAAAATTTCAGAATTGCACCTTGCAATGTGGAGATATTACTGTTTGTGCATTTACAATATTCATTGATTTTTACCATTGAAAAACATGTTTTTCATATACCAGAAATGTTTGAAGCTACTGACTGAATGAAAGGAGCTGGCATCTCACTCTCTTTGAATCTTCTTTATCATGCTAGGATTAGCAGGAAAAAGCAAAAAATTTCAGAATTGCACCTTGCAATGTGGAGATATTACTGTTTGTGCATTAACAATATTCATTGATTTTTGCCATTGAAAAACATGTTTTTCATATACCAGAAATGTTTGAAGCTACTGACTGAATGAAAGAAGCTGGCATCTCACTCTCTTTGAATCTTCTTTATCATGCTAGGATTAACAGGAAAAAGCAAAAAATTTCAGAATTGCACCTTGCAATGTGGAGATATTACTGTTTGTGCATTTACAATATTCATTGATTTTTGCCATTGAAAAACGTCCAGAAATGTTTGAAGCTACTGACTGAATGAAAGGAGCTGGCATCTCACTCTCTTTGAATCTTCTTTATCATGCTAGGATTATCAGGAAAAAGCAAAAAATTTCAGAATTGCACCTTGCAATGTGGAGATATTACTGTTTGTGCATTTACAATATTCATTGATTTTTGCCATTGAAAAGCATGTTTTTCATATACCAGAAATGTTTGAAGCTACTGACTGAATGAAAGGAGCTGGCATCTCACTCTCTTTGAATCTTCTTTATCATGCTAAGAGGAGCAGGAAAAAGTAAAAAATTTCAGAATTGCACCTTGCAATGCGGAGAAATTACTGTTTGTGCATTTATAATATTAAATGATTTTTGCCATTGAAAAACGTCCAGAAATGATTGAAGCTACTGACTGAACGAAAGGAGCTGGCATCTCACTCTCTTTGAATCTTCTTTATCATGCTAAGAGGAGCAGGAAAAAGCAAAAAATTTCAGAATTGCACCTTGCAATGCGGACAAATTACTGTTTGTGCATTTACAATATTCATTGATTTTTGCCATTGAAAAACATCATGTTATTCATATACCAGAAATGTTTGAAGCTACTGACTGAATGAAAGGAGCTGGCATCTCACTCTCTTTGAATCTTCTTTATCATGCTAAGAGGAGCAGGAAAAAGCAAAAAATTTCAGAATTGCACCTTGCAATGCGGAGAAATTACTGTTTGTGCATTTACAATATTCATTGATTTTTGCCATTGAAAAACGTCCAGAAATGATTGAAGCTACTGACTGAATGAAAGGAGCTGGCATCTCACTCTCTTTGAATCTTCTTTATCATGCTAAGAGGAGCAGGAAAAAGCAAAAAATTTCAGAATTGCACCTTGCAATGCGGAGAAATTACTGTTTGTGCATTTACAATATTCATTGATTTTTGCCATTGAAAAACGTCCAGAAATGATTGAAGCTACTGACTGAATGAAAGGAGCTGGCATCTCACTCTCTTTGAATCTTGTTTATCATGCTAAGAGGAGCAGGAAAAAGCAAAAAATTTCAGAATTGCACCTTGCAATGCGGAGAAATTACTGTTTGTGCATTTACAATATACATTGATTTTTGCCATTGAAAAACGTCCAGAAATGATTGAAGCTACTGACTGAATGAAAGGAGCTGGCATCTCACTCTCTTTGAATCTTCTTTATCATGCTAAGAGGAGCAGGAAAAAGCAAAAAATTTCAGAATTGCACCTTGCAATGCGGAGAAATTACTGTTTGTGCATTTACAATATTCATTGATTTTTGCCATTGAAAAACATCATGTTATTCATATACCAGAAATGATTGAAGCTACTGACTGAATGAAAGGAGCTGGCATCTCACTCTCTTTGAATCTTCTTTATCATGCTAAGAGGAGCAGGAAAAAGTAAAAAATTTCAGAATTGCACCTTGCAATGCGGAGAAATTACTGTTTGTGCATTTATAATATTCAATGATTTTTGCCATTGAAAAACGTCCAGAAATGATTGAAGCTACTGACTGAACGAAAGGAGCTGGCATCTCACTCTCTTTGAATCTTCTTTATCATGCTAAGAGGAGCAGGAAAAAGCAAAAAATTTCAGAATTGCACCTTGCAATGCGGAGAAATTACTGTTTGTGCATTTACAATATTCATTGATTTTTGCCATTGAAAAACATCATGTTATTCATATACCAGAAATGTTTGAAGCTACTGACTGAATGAAAGGAGCTGGCATCTCACTCTCTTTGAATCTTCTTTATCATGCTAAGAGGAGCAGGAAAAAGCAAAAAATTTCAGAATTGCACCTTGCAATGCGGAGAAATTACTGTTTGTGAATTTACAATATTCATTGATTTTTGCCATTGAAAAACGTCCAGAAATGATTTAAGCTACTGACTGAATGAAAGGAGCTGGCATCTCACTCTCTTTGAATCTTCTTTATCATGCTAAGAGGAGCAGGAAAAAGCAAAAAATATCAGAATTGCACCTTGCAATGCGGAGAAATTACTGTTTGTGCATTTACAATATTCATTGATTTTTGCCATTGAAAAACATCCAGAAATGATTGAAGCTACTGACTGAATGAAAGGAACTGGCATCTCACTCTCTTTGAATCTTGTTTATCATGCTAAGAGGAGCAGGAAAAAGCAAAAAATTTCAGAATTGCACCTTGCAATGCGGAGAAATTACAGTTTGTGCATTTACAATATTCATTGATTTTTGCCATTGAAAAACGTCCAGAAATGATTGAAGCTACTGACTGAATGAAAGGAGCTGGCATCTCACTCTCTTTGAATCTTCTTTATCATGCTAAGAGGAGCAGGAAAAAGCAAAAAATTTCAGAATTGCACCTTGCAATGCGGAGAAATTACTGTTTGTGCATTTACAATATTCATTGATTTTTGCCATTGAAAAACATCATGTTATTCATATACCAGAAATGATTGAAGCTACTGACTGAATGAAAGGAGCTGGCATCTCACTCTCTTTGAATCTTCTTTATCATGCTAAGAGGAGCAGGAAAAAGTAAAAAATTTCAGAATTGCACCTTGCAATGCGGAGAAATTACTGTTTGTGCATTTATAATATTCAATGATTTTTGCCATTGAAAAACGTCCAGAAATGATTGAAGCTACTGACTGAACGAAAGGAGCTGGCATCTCACTCTCTTTGAATCTTCTTTATCATGCTAAGAGGAGCAGGAAAAAGCAAAAAATTTCAGAATTGCACCTTGCAATGCGGAGAAATTACTGTTTGTGCATTTACAATATTCATTGATTTTTGCCATTGAAAAACATCCAGAAATGATTGAAGCTACTGACTGAATGAAAGGAGCTGGCATCTCACTCTCTTTGAATCTTCTTTATCATGCTAAGAGGAGCAGGAAAAAGCAAAAAATTTCAGACTTGCACCTTGCAATGCGGAGAAATTACTGTTTGTGCATTTACAATATTCATTGATTTTTGCCATTGAAAAACATCATGTTATTCATATACCAGAAATGTTTGAAGCTACTGACTGAATGAAAGGAGCTGGCATCTCACTCTCTTTGAATCTTCTTTATCATGCTAAGAGGAGCAGGAAAAAGCAAAAAATTTCAGAATTGCACCTTGCAATGCGGAGAAATTACTGTTTGTGCATTTACAATATTCATTGATTTTTGCCATTGAAAAACGTCCAGAAATGATTGAAGGTACTGACTGAATGAAAGGAGCTGGCATCTCACTCTCTTTGAATCTTCTTTATCATGCTAAGAGGAGCAGGAAAAAGCAAAAAATTTCAGAATTGCACCTTGCAATGCGGAGAAATTACTGTTTGTGCATTTACAATATTCATTGATTTTTGCCACTGAAAAACGTCCAGAAATGATTGAAGCTACTAACTGAATGAAAGGAGCTGGCATCTCACTCTCTTTGAATCTTCTTTATCATGCTAAGAGGAGCAGGAAAAAGCAAAAAATTTCAGAATTGCACCTTGCAATGCGGAGAAATTACAGTTTGTGCATTTACAATATTCATTGATTTTTGCCATTGAAAAACATCCAGAAATGATTGAAGCTACTGACTGAATGAAAGGAGCTGGCATCTCACTCTCTTTGAATCTTCTTTATCATGCTAAGAGGAGCAGGAAAAAGCAAAAAATTTCAGAATTGCACCTTGCAATGCGGAGAAATTACTGTTTGTGCATTTACAATATTCATTGATTTTTGCCATTGAAAAACATCATGTTATTCATATACCAGAAATGTTTGAAGCTACTGACTGAATGAAAGGAGCTGGCATCTCACTCTCTTTGAATCTTCTTTATCATGCTAAGAGGAGCAGGAAAAAGCAAAAAATTTCAGAATTGCACCTTGCAATGTGGAGAAATTACTGTTTGTGCATTTACAATATTCACTGATTTTTACCATTGAAAAACGTCCAGAAATGATTGAAGCTACTGACTGAATGAAAGTAGCTGGCATCTCACTCTCTTTGAATCTTCTTTATCATGCTAAGAGGAGCAGGAAAAAGCAAAAAATTTCAGACTTGCACCTTGCAATGCGGAGAAATTACTGTTTGTGCATTTACAATATTCATTGATTTTTGCCATTGAAAAACATCATGTTATTCATATACCAGAAATGTTTGAAGCTACTGACTGAATGAAAGGAGCTGGCATCTCACTCTCTTTGAATCTTCTTTATCATGCTAAGAGGAGCAGGAAAAAGCAAAAAATTTCAGAATTGCACCTTGCAATGCGGAGAAATTACTGTTTGTGCATTTACAATATTCATTGATTTTTGCCATTGAAAAACATCATGTTATTCATATACCAGAAATGTTTAAAGCTACTGACTGAATGAAAGGAGCTGGCATCTCACTCTCTTTGAATCTTCTTTATCATGCTAAGAGGAGCAGGAAAAAGCAAAAAATTTCAGAATTGCACCTTGCAATGCGGAAAAATTACTGTTTGTGCATTTACAATATTCATTGATTTTTGCCATTGAAAAACGTCCAGAAATGATTGAAGCTACTGACTGAATGAAAGGAGCCGGCATCTCACTCTCTTTGAATCTTCTTTATCATGCTAAGAGGAGCAGGAAAAATCAAAAAATTTCAGAATTGCACCTTGCAATGCGGAGAAATTACTGTTTGTGCATTTACAATATTCATTGATTTTTGCCATTGAAAAACATGTTATTCATATACCAGAAATGTTTGAAGCTACTGACTGAATGAAAGGAGCTGGCACCTCACTCTCTTTGAATCTTCTTTATCATGCTAAGAGGAGCGGGAAAAAGCAAAAAATTTCAGAATTGCACCTTGCAATGCGGAGAAATTACTGTTTGTGCATTTACAATATTCATTGATTTTTGCCATTGAAAAACATGTTATTCATATACCAGAAATGTTTGAAGCTACTGACTGAATGAAAGGAGCTGGCATCTCACTCTCTTTGAATCTTCTTTATCATGCTAAGAGGAGCAGGAAAAAGCAAAAAATTTCAGAATTGCACCTTGCAATGCGGAGAAATTACAGTTTGTGCATTTACAATATTCATTGATTTTTGCCATTGAAAAACATCCAGAAATGATTGAAGCTACTGACTGAATGAAAGGAGCTGGCATCTCACTCTCTTTGAATCTTCTTTATCATGCTAAGAGGAGCAGGAAAAAGCAAAAAATTTCAGAATTGCACCTTGCAATGCGGAGAAATTACTGTTTGTGCATTTACAATATTCATTGATTTTTGCCATTGAAAAACATCATGTTATTCATATACCAGAAATGTTTGAAGCTACTGACTGAATGAAAGGAGCTGGCATCTCACTCTCTTTGAATCTTCTTTATCATGCTAAGAGGAGCAGGAAAAAGCAAAAAATTTCAGAATTGCACCTTGCAATGTGGAGAAATTACTGTTTGTGCATTTACAATATTCATTGATTTTTACCATTGAAAAACGTCCAGAAATGATTGAAGCTACTGACTGAATGAAAGTAGCTGGCATCTCACTCTCTTTGAATCTTCTTTATCATGCTAAGAGGAGCAGGAAAAAGCAAAAAATTTCAGAATTGCACCTTGCAATGCGGAGAAATTACTGTTTGTGCATTTACAATATTCATTGATTTTTGCCATTGAAAAACGTCCAGAAATGATTGAAGCTACTGACTGAATGAAAGGAGCTGGCATCTCACTCTCTTTGAATCTTCTTTATCATGCTAAGAGGAGCAGGAAAAAGCAAAAAATTTCAGAATTGCACCTTGCAATGCGGAGAAATTACAGTTTGTGCATTTACAATATTCATTGATTTTTGCCATTGAAAAACATCCAGAAATGATTGAAGCTACTGACTGAATGAAAGGAGCTGGCATCTCACTCTCTTTGAATCTTCTTTATCATGCTAAGAGGAGCAGGAAAAAGCAAAAAATTTCAGAATTGCACCTTGCAATGCGGAGAAATTACTGTTTGTGCATTTACAATATTCATTGATTTTTGCCATTGAAAAACATCATGTTATTCATATACCAGAAATGTTTGAAGCTACTGACTGAATGAAAGGAGCTGGCATCTCACTCTCTTTGAATCTTCTTTATCATGCTAAGAGGAGCAGGAAAAAGCAAAAAATTTCAGAATTGCACCTTGCAATGTGGAGAAATTACTGTTTGTGCATTTACAATATTCATTGATTTTTACCATTGAAAAACGTCCAGAAATGATTGAAGCTACTGACTGAATGAAAGTAGCTGGCATCTCACTCTCTTTGAATCTTCTTTATCATGCTAAGAGGAGCAGGAAAAAGCAAAAAATTTCAGACTTGCACCTTGCAATGCGGAGAAATTACTGTTTGTGCATTTACAATATTCATTGATTTTTGCCATTGAAAAACGTCCAGAAATGATTGAAGGTACTGACTGAATGAAAGGAGCTGGCATCTCACTCTCTTTGAATCTTCTTTATCATGCTAAGAGGAGCAGGAAAAAGCAAAAAATTTCAGAATTGCACCTTGCAATGCGGAGAAATTACTGTTTGTGCATTTACAATATTCATTGATTTTTGCCACTGAAAAACGTCCAGAAATGATTGAAGCTACTGACTGAATGAAAGGAGCTGGCATCTCACTCTCTTTGAATCTTCTTTAACATGCTAAGAGGAGCAGGAAAAAGCAAAAAATTTCAGAATTGCACCTTGCAATGCGGAGAAATTACAGTTTGTGCATTTACAATATTCATTGATTTTTGCCATTGAAAAACATCCAGAAATGATTGAAGCTACTGACTGAATGAAAGGAGCTGGCATCTCACTCTCTTTGAATCTTCTTTATCATGCTAAGAGGAGCAGGAAAAAGCAAAAAATTTCAGAATTGCACCTTGCAATGCGGAGAAATTACTGTTTGTGCATTTACAATATTCATTGATTTTTGCCATTGAAAAACATCATGTTATTCATATACCAGAAATGTTTGAAGCTACTGACTGAATGAAAGGAGCTGGCATCTCACTCTCTTTGAATCTTCTTTATCATGCTAAGAGGAGCAGGAAAAAGCAAAAAATTTCAGAATTGCACCTTGCAATGTGGAGAAATTACTGTTTGTGCATTTACAATATTCATTGATTTTTACCATTGAAAAACGTCCAGAAATGATTGAAGCTACTGACTGAATGAAAGTAGCTGGCATCTCACTCTCTTTGAATCTTCTTTATCATGCTAAGAGGAGCAGGAAAAAGCAAAAAATTTCAGACTTGCACCTTGCAATGCGGAGAAATTACTGTTTGTGCATTTACAATATTCATTGATTTTTGCCATTGAAAAACGTCCAGAAATGATTGAAGGTACTGACTGAATGAAAGGAGCTGGCATCTCACTCTCTTTGAATCTTCTTTATCATGCTAAGAGGAGCAGGAAAAAGCAAAAAATTTCAGAATTGCACCTTGCAATGCGGAGAAATTACTGTTTGTGCATTTACAATATTCATTGATTTTTGCCACTGAAAAACGTCCAGAAATGATTGAAGCTACTGACTGAATGAAAGGAGCTGGCATCTCACTCTCTTTGAATCTTCTTTAACATGCTAAGAGGAGCAGGAAAAAGCAAAAAATTTCAGAATTGCACCTTGCAATGCGGAGAAATTACAGTTTGTGCATTTACAATATTCATTGATTTTTGCCATTGAAAAACATCCAGAAATGATTGAAGCTACTGACTGAATGAAAGGAGCTGGCATCTCACTCTCTTTGAATCTTCTTTATCATGCTAAGAGGAGCAGGAAAAAGCAAAAAATTTCAGAATTGCACCTTGCAATGCGGAGAAATTACTGTTTGTGCATTTAAAATATTCATTGATTTTTGCCATTGAAAAACGTCCAGAAATGATTGAAGCTACTGACTGAATGAAAGGAGCTGGCATCTCACTCTCTTTGAATCTTCTTTATCATGCTAAGAGGAGCAGGAAAAATCAAAAAATTTCAGAATTGCACCTTGCAATGCGGAGAAATTACTGTTTGTGCATTTACAATATTCATTGATTTTTGCCATTGAAAAACATGTTATTCATATACCAGAAATGTTTGAAGCTACTGACTGAATGAAAGGAGCTGGCACCTCACTCTCTTTGAATCTTCTTTATCATGCTAAGAGGAGCGGGAAAAAGCAAAAAATTTCAGAATTGCACCTTGCAATGCGGAGAAATTACTGTTTGTGCATTTACAATATTCATTGATTTTTGCCATTGAAAAACGTCCAGAAATGATTGAAGGTACTGACTGAATGAAAGGAGCTGGCATCTCACTCTCTTTGAATCTTCTTTATCATGCTAAGAGGAGCAGGAAAAAGCAAAAAATTTCAGAATTGCACCTTGCAATGCGGAGAAATTACTGTTTGTGCATTTACAATATTCATTGATTTTTGCCACTGAAAAACGTCCAGAAATGATTGAAGCTACTAACTGAATGAAAGGAGCTGGCATCTCACTCTCTTTGAATCTTCTTTATCATGCTAAGAGGAGCAGGAAAAAGCAAAAAATTTCAGAATTGCACCTTGCAATGCGGAGAAATTACAGTTTGTGCATTTACAATATTCATTGATTTTTGCCATTGAAAAACATCCAGAAATGATTGAAGCTACTGACTGAATGAAAGGAGCTGGCATCTCACTCTCTTTGAATCTTCTTTATCATGCTAAGAGGAGCAGGAAAAAGCAAAAAATTTCAGAATTGCACCTTGCAATGCGGAGAAATTACTGTTTGTGCATTTACAATATTCATTGATTTTTGCCATTGAAAAACATCATGTTATTCATATACCAGAAATGTTTGAAGCTACTGACTGAATGAAAGGAGCTGGCATCTCACTCTCTTTGAATCTTCTTTATCATGCTAAGAGGAGCAGGAAAAAGCAAAAAATTTCAGAATTGCACCTTGCAATGTGGAGAAATTACTGTTTGTGCATTTACAATATTCACTGATTTTTACCATTGAAAAACGTCCAGAAATGATTGAAGCTACTGACTGAATGAAAGTAGCTGGCATCTCACTCTCTTTGAATCTTCTTTATCATGCTAAGAGGAGCAGGAAAAAGCAAAAAATTTCAGACTTGCACCTTGCAATGCGGAGAAATTACTGTTTGTGCATTTACAATATTCATTGATTTTTGCCATTGAAAAACATCATGTTATTCATATACCAGAAATGTTTGAAGCTACTGACTGAATGAAAGGAGCTGGCATCTCACTCTCTTTGAATCTTCTTTATCATGCTAAGAGGAGCAGGAAAAAGCAAAAAATTTCAGAATTGCACCTTGCAATGCGGAGAAATTACTGTTTGTGCATTTACAATATTCATTGATTTTTGCCATTGAAAAACATCATGTTATTCATATACCAGAAATGTTTAAAGCTACTGACTGAATGAAAGGAGCTGGCATCTCACTCTCTTTGAATCTTCTTTATCATGCTAAGAGGAGCAGGAAAAAGCAAAAAATTTCAGAATTGCACCTTGCAATGCGGAAAAATTACTGTTTGTGCATTTACAATATTCATTGATTTTTGCCATTGAAAAACGTCCAGAAATGATTGAAGCTACTGACTGAATGAAAGGAGCCGGCATCTCACTCTCTTTGAATCTTCTTTATCATGCTAAGAGGAGCAGGAAAAATCAAAAAATTTCAGAATTGCACCTTGCAATGCGGAGAAATTACTGTTTGTGCATTTACAATATTCATTGATTTTTGCCATTGAAAAACATGTTATTCATATACCAGAAATGTTTGAAGCTACTGACTGAATGAAAGGAGCTGGCACCTCACTCTCTTTGAATCTTCTTTATCATGCTAAGAGGAGCGGGAAAAAGCAAAAAATTTCAGAATTGCACCTTGCAATGCGGAGAAATTACTGTTTGTGCATTTACAATATTCATTGATTTTTGCCATTGAAAAACATGTTATTCATATACCAGAAATGTTTGAAGCTACTGACTGAATGAAAGGAGCTGGCATCTCACTCTCTTTGAATCTTCTTTATCATGCTAAGAGGAGCAGGAAAAAGCAAAAAATTTCAGAATTGCACCTTGCAATGCGGAGAAATTACAGTTTGTGCATTTACAATATTCATTGATTTTTGCCATTGAAAAACATCCAGAAATGATTGAAGCTACTGACTGAATGAAAGGAGCTGGCATCTCACTCTCTTTGAATCTTCTTTATCATGCTAAGAGGAGCAGGAAAAAGCAAAAAATTTCAGAATTGCACCTTGCAATGCGGAGAAATTACTGTTTGTGCATTTACAATATTCATTGATTTTTGCCATTGAAAAACATCATGTTATTCATATACCAGAAATGTTTGAAGCTACTGACTGAATGAAAGGAGCTGGCATCTCACTCTCTTTGAATCTTCTTTATCATGCTAAGAGGAGCAGGAAAAAGCAAAAAATTTCAGAATTGCACCTTGCAATGTGGAGAAATTACTGTTTGTGCATTTACAATATTCATTGATTTTTACCATTGAAAAACGTCCAGAAATGATTGAAGCTACTGACTGAATGAAAGTAGCTGGCATCTCACTCTCTTTGAATCTTCTTTATCATGCTAAGAGGAGCAGGAAAAAGCAAAAAATTTCAGAATTGCACCTTGCAATGCGGAGAAATTACTGTTTGTGCATTTACAATATTCATTGATTTTTGCCATTGAAAAACGTCCAGAAATGATTGAAGCTACTGACTGAATGAAAGGAGCTGGCATCTCACTCTCTTTGAATCTTCTTTATCATGCTAAGAGGAGCAGGAAAAAGCAAAAAATTTCAGAATTGCACCTTGCAATGCGGAGAAATTACAGTTTGTGCATTTACAATATTCATTGATTTTTGCCATTGAAAAACATCCAGAAATGATTGAAGCTACTGACTGAATGAAAGGAGCTGGCATCTCACTCTCTTTGAATCTTCTTTATCATGCTAAGAGGAGCAGGAAAAAGCAAAAAATTTCAGAATTGCACCTTGCAATGCGGAGAAATTACTGTTTGTGCATTTACAATATTCATTGATTTTTGCCATTGAAAAACATCATGTTATTCATATACCAGAAATGTTTGAAGCTACTGACTGAATGAAAGGAGCTGGCATCTCACTCTCTTTGAATCTTCTTTATCATGCTAAGAGGAGCAGGAAAAAGCAAAAAATTTCAGAATTGCACCTTGCAATGTGGAGAAATTACTGTTTGTGCATTTACAATATTCATTGATTTTTACCATTGAAAAACGTCCAGAAATGATTGAAGCTACTGACTGAATGAAAGTAGCTGGCATCTCACTCTCTTTGAATCTTCTTTATCATGCTAAGAGGAGCAGGAAAAAGCAAAAAATTTCAGACTTGCACCTTGCAATGCGGAGAAATTACTGTTTGTGCATTTACAATATTCATTGATTTTTGCCATTGAAAAACGTCCAGAAATGATTGAAGGTACTGACTGAATGAAAGGAGCTGGCATCTCACTCTCTTTGAATCTTCTTTATCATGCTAAGAGGAGCAGGAAAAAGCAAAAAATTTCAGAATTGCACCTTGCAATGCGGAGAAATTACTGTTTGTGCATTTACAATATTCATTGATTTTTGCCACTGAAAAACGTCCAGAAATGATTGAAGCTACTGACTGAATGAAAGGAGCTGGCATCTCACTCTCTTTGAATCTTCTTTAACATGCTAAGAGGAGCAGGAAAAAGCAAAAAATTTCAGAATTGCACCTTGCAATGCGGAGAAATTACAGTTTGTGCATTTACAATATTCATTGATTTTTGCCATTGAAAAACATCCAGAAATGATTGAAGCTACTGACTGAATGAAAGGAGCTGGCATCTCACTCTCTTTGAATCTTCTTTATCATGCTAAGAGGAGCAGGAAAAAGCAAAAAATTTCAGAATTGCACCTTGCAATGCGGAGAAATTACTGTTTGTGCATTTACAATATTCATTGATTTTTGCCATTGAAAAACATCATGTTATTCATATACCAGAAATGTTTGAAGCTACTGACTGAATGAAAGGTGCTGGCATCTCACTCTCTTTGAATCTTCTTTATCATGCTAAGAGGAGCAGGAAAAAGCAAAAAATTTCAGAATTGCACCTTGCAATGTGGAGAAATTACTGTTTGTGCATTTACAATATTCATTGATTTTTACCATTGAAAAACGTCCAGAAATGAATGAAGCTACTGACTGAATGAAAGTAGCTGGCATCTCACTCTCTTTGAATCTTCTTTATCATGCTAAGAGGAGCAGGAAAAAGCAAAAAATTTCAGACTTGCACCTTGCAATGCGGAGAAATTACTGTTTGTGCATTTACAATATTCATTGATTTTTGCCATTGAAAAACATCATGTTATTCATATACCAGAAATGTTTGAAGCTACTGACTGAATGAAAGGAGCTGGCATCTCACTCTCTTTGAATCTTCTTTATCATGCTAAGAGGAGCAGGAAAAAGCAAAAAAATTCAGAATTGCACCTTGCAATGCGGAGAAATTACTGTTTGTGCATTTACAATATTCATTGATTTTTGCCATTGAAAAACATCATGTTATTCATATACCAGAAATGTTTGAAGCTACTGACTGAATGAAAGGAGCTGGCATCTCACTCTCTTTGAATCTTCTTTATCATGCTAAGAGGAGCAGGAAAAAGCAAAAAATTTCAGAATTGCACCTTGCAATGCGGAGAAATTACTGTTTGTGCATTTACAATATTCATTGATTTTAGCCATTGAAAAACGTCCAGAAATGATTGAAGCTACTGACTGAATGAAAGGAGCTGGCATCTCACTCTCTTTGAATCTTCTTTATCATGCTAAGAGGAGCAGGAAAAATCAAAAAATTTCAGAATTGCACCTTGCAATGCGGAGAAATTACTGTTTGTGCATTTACAATATTCATTGATTTTTGCCATTGAAAAACATGTTATTCATATACCAGAAATGTTTGAAGCTACTGACTGAATGAAAGGAGCTGGCACCTCACTCTCTTTGAATCTTCTTTATCATGCTAAGAGGAGCGGGAAAAAGCAAAAAATTTCAGAATTGCACCTTGCAATGCGGAGAAATTACTGTTTGTGCATTTACAATATTCATTGATTTTTGCCATTGAAAAACGTCCAGAAATGATTGAAGGTACTGACTGAATGAAAGGAGCTGGCATCTCACTCTCTTTGAATCTTCTTTATCATGCTAAGAGGAGCAGGAAAAAGCAAAAAATTTCAGAATTGCACCTTGCAATGCGGAGAAATTACTGTTTGTGCATTTACAATATTCATTGATTTTTGCCATTGAAAAACGTCCAGAAATGATTGAAGCTACTGACTGAATGAAAGGAGCTGGCATCTCACTCTCTTTGAATCTTCTTTATCATGCTAAGAGGAGCAGGAAAAAGCAAAAAATTTCAGAATTGCACCTTGCAATGCGGAGAAATTACAGTTTGTGCATTTACAATATTCATTGATTTTTGCCATTGAAAAACATCCAGAAATGATTGAAGCTACTGACTGAAAGAAAGGAGCTGGCATCTCACTCTCTTTGAATCTTCTTTATCATGGTAAGAGGAGCAGGAAAAAGCAAAAAATTTCAGAATTGCACCTTGCAATGCGGAGAAATTACTGTTTGTGCATTTACAATATTCATTGATTTTTGCCATTGAAAAACATCATGTTATTCATATACCAGAAATGTTTGAAGCTACTGACTGAATAAAAGAAGCTGGCATCTCACTCTCTTTGAATCTTCTTTATCATGCTAAGAGGAGCAGGAAAAAGCAAAAAATTTCAGAATTGCACCTTGCAATGCGGAGAAATTACAGTTTGTGCATTTACATTATTCATTGATTTTTGCCATTGAAAAACATCCAGAAATGATTGAAGCTACTGACTGAATGAAAGGAGCTGGCATCTCACTCTCTTTGAATCTTCTTTATCATGCTAAGAGGAGCAGGAAAAAGCAAAAAATTTCAGAATTGCACCTTGCAATGCGGAGAAATTACTGTTTGTGCATTTACAATATTCATTGATTTTTGCCATTGAAAAACATCATGTTATTCATATACCAGAAATGTTTGAAGCTACTGACTGAATGAAAGGAGCTGGCATCTCACTCTCTTTGAATCTTCTTTATCATGCTAAGAGGAGCAGGAAAAAGCAAAAAATTTCAGAATTGCACCTTGCAATGTGGAGAAATTACTGTTTGTGCATTTACAATATTCATTGATTTTTACCATTGAAAAACGTCCAGAAATGATTGAAGCTACTGACTGAATGAAAGTAGCTGGCATCTCACTCTCTTTGAATCTTCTTTATCATGCTAAGAGGAGCAGGAAAAAGCAAAAAATTTCAGACTTGCACCTTGCAATGCGGAGAAATTACTGTTTGTGCATTTACAATATTCATTGATTTTTGCCATTGAAAAACATCATGTTATTCATATACCAGAAATGTTTGAAGCTACTGACTGAATGAAAGGAGCTGGCATCTCACTCTCTTTGAATCTTCTTTATCATGCTAAGAGGAGCAGGAAAAAGCAAAAAATTTCAGAATTGCACCTTGCAATGCGGAGAAATTACTGTTTGTGCATTTACAATATTCATTGATTTTTGCCATTGAAAAACATCATGTTATTCATATACCAGAAATGTTTGAAGCTACTGACTGAATGAAAGGAGCTGGCATCTCACTCTCTTTGAATCTTCTTTATCATGCTAAGAGGAGCAGGAAAAAGCAAAAAATTTCAGAATTGCACCTTGCAATGCGGAGAAATTACTGTTTGTGCATTTACAATATTCATTGATTTTAGCCATTGAAAAACGTCCAGAAATGATTGAAGCTACTGACTGAATGAAAGGAGCTGGCATCTCACTCTCTTTGAATCTTCTTTATCATGCTAAGAGGAGCAGGAAAAATCAAAAAATTTCAGAATTGCACCTTGCAATGCGGAGAAATTACTGTTTGTGCATTTACAATATTCATTGATTTTTGCCATTGAAAAACATGTTATTCATATACCAGAAATGTTTGAAGCTACTGACTGAATGAAAGGAGCTGGCACCTCACTCTCTTTGAATCTTCTTTATCATGCTAAGAGGAGCGGGAAAAAGCAAAAAATTTCAGAATTGCACCTTGCAATGCGGAGAAATTACTGTTTGTGCATTTACAATATTCATTGATTTTTGCCATTGAAAAATGTCCAGAAATGATTGAAGGTACTGACTGAATGAAAGGAGCTGGCATCTCACTCTCTTTGAATCTTCTTTATCATGCTAAGAGGAGCAGGAAAAAGCAAAAAATTTCAGAATTGCACCTTGCAATGCGGAGAAATTACTGTTTGTGCATTTACAATATTCATTGATTTTTGCCATTGAAAAACGTCCAGAAATGATTGAAGCTACTGACTGAATGAAAGGAGCTGGCATCTCACTCTCTTTGAATCTTCTTTATCATGCTAAGAGGAGCAGGAAAAAGCAAAAAATTTCAGAATTGCACCTTGCAATGCGGAGAAATTACAGTTTGTGCATTTACAATATTCATTGATTTTTGCCATTGAAAAACATCCAGAAATGATTGAAGCTACTGACTGAAAGAAAGGAGCTGGCATCTCACTCTCTTTGAATCTTCTTTATCATGCTAAGAGGAGCAGGAAAAAGCAAAAAATTTCAGAATTGCACCTTGCAATGCGGAGAAATTACTGTTTGTGCATTTACAATATTCATTGATTTTTGCCATTGAAAAACATCATGTTATTCATATACCAGAAATGTTTGAAGCTACTGACTGAATGAAAGGAGCTGGCATCTCACTCTCTTTGAATCTTCTTTATCATGCTAAGAGGAGCAGGAAAAAGCAAAAAATTTCAGAATTGCACCTTGCAATGTGGAGAAATTACTGTTTGTGCATTTACAATATTCATTGATTTTTACCATTGAAAAACGTCCAGAAATGATTGAAGCTACTGACTGAATGAAAGTAGCTGGCATCTCACTCTCTTTGAATCTTCTTTATCATGCTAAGAGGAGCAGGAAAAAGCAAAAAATTTCAGACTTGCACCTTGCAATGCGGAGAAATTACTGTTTGTGCATTTACAATATTCATTGATTTTTGCCATTGAAAAACATTATGTTATTCATATACCAGAAATGTTTGAAGCTACTGACTGAATGAAAGTAGCTGGCATCTCACTCTCTTTGAATCTTCTTTATCATGCTAAGAGGAGCAGGAAAAATCAAAAAATTTCAGAATTGCACCTTGCAATGCGGAGAAATTACTGTTTGTGCATTTACAATATTCATTGATTTTTGCCATTGAAAAACGTCCAGAAATGATTGAAGCTACTGACTGAATGAAAGGAGCTGGCATCTCACTCTCTTTGAATATTCTTTATCATGCTAAGAGGAGCAGGAAAAAGCAAAAAATTTCAGAATTGCACCTTGCAATGCGGAGAAATTACTGTTTGTGCATTTACAATATTCATTGATTTTTGCCATTGAAAAACATCATGTTATTCATATACCAGAAATGATTGAAGCTACTGACTGAATGAAAGGAGCTGGCATCTCACTCTCTTTGAATCTTCTTTATCATGCTAAGAGGAGCAGGAAAAAGTAAAAAATTTCAGAATTGCACCTTGCAATGCGGAGAAATTACTGTTTGTGCATTTATAATATTCAATGATTTTTGCCATTGAAAAACGTCCAGAAATGATTGAAGCTACTGACTGAACGAAAGGAGCTGGCATCTCACTCTCTTTGAATCTTCTTTATCATGCTAAGAGGAGCAGGAAAAAGCAAAAAATTTCAGAATTGCACCTTGCATTGCAGAGAAATTACTGTTTGTGCATTTACAATATTCATTGATTTTTGCCATTGAAAAACGTCCAGAAATGATTGAAGCTACTGACTGAATGAAAGGAGCTGGCATCTCACTCTCTTTGAATCTTCTTTATCATGCTAAGAGGAGCAGGAAAAAGCAAAAAATTTCAGAATTGCACCTTGCAATGCGGAGAAATTACTGTTTGTGCATTTACAATATTCATTGATTTTTGCCATTGAAAAACATCATGTTATTCATTTACCAGAAATGTTTGAAGCTACTGACTGAATGAAAGGATCTGACATCTCACTCTCTTTGAATCTTCTTTATCATGCTAAGAGGAGCAGGAAAAAGCAAAAAATTTCAGAATTGCACCTTGCAATGCGGAGAAATTACTGTTTGTGCATTTACAATATTCATTGATTTTTGCCATTGAAAAACGTCCAGAAATGATTGAAGCTACTGACTGAATGAAAGGAGCTGGCATCTCACTCTCTTTGAATCTTCTTTATCATGCTAAGAGGAGCAGGAAAAAGCAAAAAATTTCAGAATTGCACCTTGCAATGCGGAGAAATTACAGTTTGTGCATTTACAATATTCATTGATTTTTCCCATTGAAAAACATCCAGAAATAATTGAAGCTACTGACTGAAAGAAAGGAGCTGGCATCTCACTCTCTTTGAATCTTCTTTATCATGGTAAGAGGAGCAGGAAAAAGCAAAAAATTTCAGAATTGCACCTTGCAATGCGGAGAAATTACTGTTTGTGCATTTACAATATTCATTGATTTTTGCCATTGAAAAACATCATGTTATTCATATACCAGAAATGTTTGAAGCTACTGACTGAATAAAAGAAGCTGGCATCTCACTCTCTTTGAATCTTCTTTATCATGCTAAGAGGAGCAGGAAAAAGCAAAAAATTTCAGAATTGCACCTTGCAATGCGGAGAAATTACAGTTTGTGCATTTACAATATTCATTGATTTTTGCCATTGAAAAACATCCAGAAATGATTGAAGCTACTGACTGAATGAAAGGAGCTGGCATCTCACTCTCTTTGAATCTTCTTTATCATGCTAAGAGGAGCAGGAAAAAGCAAAAAATTTCAGAATTGCACCTTGCAATGCGGAGAAATTACTGTTTGTGCATTTACAATATTCATTGATTTTTGCCATTGAAAAACATCATGTTATTCATATACCAGAAATGTTTGAAGCTACTGACTGAATGAAAGGAGCTGGCATCTCACTCTCTTTGAATCTTCTTTATCATGCTAAGAGGAGCAGGAAAAAGCAAAAAATTTCAGAATTGCACCTTGCAATGTGGAGAAATTACTGTTTGTGCATTTACAATATTCATTGATTTTTACCATTTAAAAACGTCCAGAAATGATTGAAGCTACTGACTGAATGAAAGTAGCTGGCATCTCACTCTCTTTGAATCTTCTTTATCATGCTAAGAGGAGCAGGAAAAAGCAAAAAATTTCAGACTTGCACCTTGCAATGCGGAGAAATTACTGTTTGTGCATTTACAATATTCATTGATTTTTGCCATTGAAAAACATCATGTTATTCATATACCAGAAATGTTTGAAGCTACTGACTGAATGAAAGGAGCTGGCATCTCACTCTCTTTGAATCTTCTTTATCATGCTAAGAGGAGCAGGAAAAAGCAAAAAATTTCAGAATTGCACCTTGCAATGCGGAGAAATTACTGTTTGTGCATTTACAATATTCATTGATTTTTGCCATTGAAAAACATCATGTTATTCATATACCAGAAATGTTTGAAGCTACTGACTGAATGAAAGGAGCTGGCATCTCACTCTCTTTGAATCTTCTTTATCATGCTAAGAGGAGCAGGAAAAAGCAAAAAATTTCAGAATTGCACCTTGCAATGCGGAGAAATTACTGTTTGTGCATTTACAATATTCATTGATTTTAGCCATTGAAAAACGTCCAGAAATGATTGAAGCTACTGACTGAATGAAAGGAGCTGGCATCTCACTCTCTTTGAATCTTCTTTATCATGCTAAGAGGAGCAGGAAAAATCAAAAAATTTCAGAATTGCACCTTGCAATGCGGAGAAATTACTGTTTGTGCATTTACAATATTCATTGATTTTTGCCATTGAAAAACATGTTATTCATATACCAGAAATGTTTGAAGCTACTGACTGAATGAAAGGAGCTGGCACCTCACTCTCTTTGAATCTTCTTTATCATGCTAAGAGGAGCGGGAAAAAGCAAAAAATTTCAGAATTGCACCTTGCAATGCGGAGAAATTACTGTTTGTGCATTTACAATATTCATTGATTTTTGCCATTGAAAAACGTCCAGAAATGATTGAAGGTACTGACTGAATGAAAGGAGCTGGCATCTCACTCTCTTTGAACCTTCTTTATCATGCTAAGAGGAGCAGGAAAAAGCAAAAAATTTCAGAATTGCACCTTGCAATGCGGAGAAATTACTGTTTGTGCATTTACAATATTCATTGATTTTTGCCATTGAAAAACGTCCAGAAATGATTGAAGCTACTGACTGAATGAAAGGAGCTGGCATCTCACTCTCTTTGAATCTTCTTTATCATGCTAAGAGGAGCAGGAAAAAGCAAAAAATTTCAGAATTGCACCTTGCAATGCGGAGAAATTACAGTTTGTGCATTTACAATATTCATTGATTTTTGCCATTGAAAAACATCCAGAAATGATTGAAGCTACTGACTGAAAGAAAGGAGCTGGCATCTCACTCTCTTTGAATCTTCTTTATCATGCTAAGAGGAGCAGGAAAAAGCAAAAAATTTCAGAATTGCACCTTGCAATGCGGAGAAATTACTGTTTGTGCATTTACAATATTCATTGATTTTTGCCATTGAAAAACATCATGTTATTCATATACCAGAAATGTTTGAAGCTACTGACTGAATGAAAGGAGCTGGCATCTCACTCTCTTTGAATCTTCTTTATCATGCTAAGAGGAGCAGGAAAAAGCAAAAAATTTCAGAATTGCACCTTGCAATGTGGAGAAATTACTGTTTGTGCATTTACAATATTCATTGATTTTTACCATTGAAAAACGTCCAGAAATGATTGAAGCTACTGACTGAATGAAAGTAGCTGGCATCTCACTCTCTTTGAATCTTCTTTATCATGCTAAGAGGAGCAGGAAAAAGCAAAAAATTTCAGACTTGCACCTTGCAATGCGGAGAAATTACTGTTTGTGCATTTACAATATTCATTGATTTTTGCCATTGAAAAACATTATGTTATTCATATACCAGAAATGTTTGAAGCTACTGACTGAATGAAAGTAGCTGGCATCTCACTCTCTTTGAATCTTCTTTATCATGCTAAGAGGAGCAGGAAAAATCAAAAAATTTCAGAATTGCACCTTGCAATGCGGAGAAATTACTGTTTGTGCATTTACAATATTCATTGATTTTTGCCATTGAAAAACGTCCAGAAATGATTGAAGCTACTGACTGAATGAAAGGAGCTGGCATCTCACTCTCTTTGAATCTTCTTTATCATGCTAAGAGGAGCAGGAAAAAGCAAAAAATTTCAGAATTGCACCTTGCAATGCGGAGAAATTACTGTTTGTGCATTTACAATATTCATTGATTTTTGCCATTGAAAAACATCATGTTATTCATATACCAGAAATGATTGAAGCTACTGACTGAATGAAAGGAGCTGGCATCTCACTCTCTTTGAATCTTCTTTATCATGCTAAGAGGAGCAGGAAAAAGTAAAAAATTTCAGAATTGCACCTTGCAATGCGGAGAAATTACTGTTTGTGCATTTATAATATTCAATGATTTTTGCCATTGAAAAACGTCCAGAAATGATTGAAGCTACTGACTGAACGAAAGGAGCTGGCATCTCACTCTCTTTGAATCTTCTTTATCATGCTAAGAGGAGCAGGAAAAAGCAAAAAATTTCAGAATTGCACCTTGCAATGCAGAGAAATTACTGTTTGTGCATTTACAATATTCATTGATTTTTGCCATTGAAAAACGTCCAGAAATGATTGAAGCTACTGACTGAATGAAAGGAGCTGGCATCTCACTCTCTTTGAATCTTCTTTATCATGTAAAGAGGAGCAGGAAAAAGCAAAAAATTTCAGAATTGCACCTTGCAATGCGGAGAAATTACTGTTTGTGCATTTACAATATTCATTGATTTTTGCCATTGAAAAACATCATGTTATTCATTTACCAGAAATGTTTGAAGCTACTGACTGAATGAAAGGATCTGACATCTCACTCTCTTTGAATCTTCTTTATCATGCTAAGAGGAGCAGGAAAAAGCAAAAAATTTCAGAATTGCACCTTGCAATGCAGAGAAATTACTGTTTGTGCATTTACAATATTCATTGATTTTTGCCATTGAAAAACGTCCAGAAATGATTGAAGCTACTGACTGAATGAAAGGAGCTGGCATCTCACTCTCTTTGAATCTTCTTTATCATGCTAAGAGGAGCAGGAAAAAGCAAAAAATTTCAGAATTGCACCTTGCAATGCGGAGAAATTACTGTTTGTGCATTTACAATATTCATTGATTTTTGCCATTGAAAAACATCATGTTATTCATATACCAGAAATGTTTGAAGCTACTGACTGAATGAAAGGAGCTGGCATCTCACTCTCTTTGAATCTTCTTTATCATGCTAAGAGGAGCAGGAAAAAGCAAAAAATTTCAGAATTGCACCTTGCAATGCGGAGAAATTACTGTTTGTGCATTTACAATATTCATTGATTTTTGCCATTGAAAAACATCATGTTATTCATATACCAGAAATGTTTGAAGCTACTGACTGAATGAAAGGAGCTGGCATCTCACTCTCTTTGAATCTTCTTTATCATGCTAAGAGGAGCAGGAAAAAGCAAAAAATTTCAGAATTGCACCTTGCAATGTGGAGAAATTACTGTGCATTTACAATATTCATTGATTTTTACCATTGAAAAACGTCCAGAAATGATTGAAGCTACTGACTGAATGAAAGTAGCTGGCATCTCACTCTCTTTGAATCTTCTTTATCATGCTAAGAGGAGCAGGAAAAAGCAAAAAATTTCAGACTTGCACCTTGCAATGCGGAGAAATTACTGTTTGTGCATTTACAATATTCATTGATTTTTGACATTGAAAAACATCATGTTATTCATATACCAGAAATGTTTGAAGCTACTGACTGAATGAAAGGAGCTGGCATCTCACTCTCTTTGAATCTTCTTTATCATGCTAAGCGGAGCAGGAAAAAGCAAAAAATTTCAGACTTGCACCTTGCAATGCGGAGAAATTACTGTTTGTGCATTTACAATATTCATTGATTTTTGCCATTGAAAAACATGTTATTCATATACCAGAAATGTTTGAAGCTACTGACTGAATGAAAGGAGCTGGCACCTCACTCTCTTTGAATCTTCTTTATCATGCTAAGAGGAGCGTGAAAAAGCAAAAAAATTCAGAATTGCACCTTGCAATGCGGAGAAATTACTGTTTGTGCATTTACAATATTCATTGATTTTTGCCATTGAAAAACGTCCAGAAATGATTGAAAGTACTGACTGAATGAAAGGAGCTGGCATCTCACTCTCTTTGAATCTTCTTTATCATGCTAAGAGGAGCAGGAAAAAGCAAAAAATTTCAGAATTGCACCTTGCAATGCGGAGAAATTACTGTTTGTGCATTTACAATATTCATTGATTTTTGCCATTGAAAAACGTCCAGAAATGATTGAAGCTACTGACTGAATGAAAGGAGCTGGCATCTCACTCTCTTTGAATCTTCTTTATCATGCTAAGAGGAGCAGGAAAAAGTAAAAAATTTCAGAATTGCACCTTGCAATGCGGAGAAATTACAGTTTGTGCATTTACAATATTCATTGATTTTTGCCATTGAAAAACATCCAGAAATGATTGAAGCTACTGACTGAATGAAAGGAGCTGGCATCTCACTCTCTTTGAATCTTCTTTATCATGCTAAGAGGAGCAGGAAAAAGCAAAAAATTTCAGAATTGCACCTTGCAATGCGGAGAAATTACTGTTTGTGCATTTACAATATTCATTGATTTTTGCCATTGAAAAACATCATGTTATTCATATACCAGAAATGTTTGAAGCTACTGACTGAATGAAAGGAGCTGGCATCTCACTCTCTTTGAATCTTCATTATCATGCTAAGAGGAGCAGGAAAAAGCAAAAAATTTCAGAATTGCACCTTGCAATGCGGAGAAATTACTGTTTGTGCATTTACAATATTCATTGATTTTTGCAATTGAAAAACATCATGTTATTCATATACCAGAAATGTTTGAAGCTACTGACTGAATGAAAGGAGCTGGCATCTCACTCTCTTTGAATCTTCTTTATCATGCTAAGAGGAGCAGGAAAAAGCAAAAAATTTCAGAATTGCACCTTGCAATGTGGAGAAATTACTGTTTGTGCATTTACAATATTCATTGATTTTTACCATTGAAAAACGTCCAGAAATGATTGAAGCTACTGACTGAATGAAAGTAGCTGGCATCTCACTCTCTTTGAATCTTCTTTATCATACTAAGAGGAGCAGGAAAAAGCAAAAAATTTCAGACTTGCACCTTGCAATGCGGAGAAATTACTGTTTGTGCATTTACAATATTCATTGATTTTTGCCATTGAAAAACATCATGTTATTCATATACCAGAAATGTTTGAAGCTACTGACTGAATGAAAGGAGCTGGCATCTCACTCTCTTTGAATCTTCTTTATCATGCTAAGAGGAGCAGGAAAAAGCAAAAAATTTCAGAATTGCACCTTGCAATGCGGAGAAATTACTGTTTGTGCATTTACAATATTCATTGATTTTTGCCATTGAAAAACGTCCAGAAATGATTGAAGCTACTGACTGAATGAAAGGAGCTGGCATCTCACTCTCTTTGAATCTTCTTTATCATGCTAAGAGGAGCAGGAAAAAGCAAAAAATTTCAGAATTGCACCTTGCAATGCGGAGAAATTACTGTTTGTGCATTTACAATATTCATTGATTTTTGCCATTGAAAAACATCATGTTATTCATATACCAGAAATGTTTGAAGCTACTGACTGAATGAAAGGAGCTGGCATCTCACTCTCTTTGAATCTTCTTTATCATGCTAAGAGGAGCAGGAAAAAGCAAAAAATTTCAGAATTGCACCTTGCAATGCGGAGAAATTACTGTTTGTGCATTTACAATATTCATTGATTTTTGCCATTGAAAAACGTCCAGAAATGATTGAAGCTACTGACTGAATGAAAGGAGCTGGCATCTCACTCTCTTTGAATCTTGTTTATCATGCTAAGAGGAGCAGGAAAAAGCAAAAAATTTCAGAATTGCACCTTGCAATGCGGAGAAATTACTGTTTGTGCATTTACAATATTCATTGATTTTTGCCATTGAAAAACATCATGTTATTCATATACCAGAAATGATTGAAGCTACTGACTGAATGAAAGGAGCTGGCATCTCACTCTCTTTGAATCTTCTTTATCATGCTAAGAGGAGCAGGAAAAAGTAAAAAATTTCAGAATTGCACCTTGCAATGCGGAGAAATTACTGTTTGTGCATTTATAATATTCAATGATTTTTGCCATTGAAAAACGTCCAGAAATGATTGAAGCTACTGACTGAACGAAAGGAGCTGGCATCTCACTCTCTTTGAATCTTCTTTATCATGCTAAGAGGAGCAGGAAAAAGCAAAAATTTTCAGAATTGCACCTTGCAATGCGGAGAAATTACTGTTTGTGTATTTACAATATTCATTGATTTTTGCCATTGAAAAACGTCCAGAAATGATTGAAGCTACTGACTGAATGAAAGGAGCTGGCATCTCACTCTCTTTGAATCTTCTTTATCATGCTAAGAGGAGCAGGAAAAAGCAAATAATTTCAGAATTGCACCTTGCAATGCGGAGAAATTACTGTTTGTGCATTTACAATATTCATTGATTTTTGCCTTTGAAAAACATCATGTTATTCATATACCAGAAATGTTTGAAGCTACTGACTGAATGAAAGGAGCTGACATCTCACGCTCTTTGAATCTTCTTTATCATGCTAAGAGGAGCAGGAAAAAGCAAAACATTTCAGAATTGCACCTTGCAATGCGGAGAAATTACTGTTTGTGCATTTACAATATTCATTGATTTTTGCCATTGAAAAACGTCCAGAAATGATTGAAGCTACTGACTGAATGAAAGGAGCTGGCATCTCACTCTCTTTGAATCTTCTTTATCATGCTAAGAGGAGCAGGAAAAAGCAAAAAATTTCAGAATTGCACCTTGCAATGCGGAGAAATTACTGTTTGTGCATTTACAATATTCATTGATTTTTGCCATTGAAAAACATCATGTTATTCATATACCAGAAATGTTTGAAGCTACTGACTGAATGAAAGGAGCTGGCATCTCACTCTCTTTGAATCTTCTTTATCATGCTAAGAGGAGCAGGAAAAAGCAAAAAATTTCAGAATTGCACCTTGCAATGCGGAGAAATTACTGTTTGTGCATTTACAATATTCATTCATTTTTGCCATTGAAAAACGTCCAGAAATGATTGAAGCTACTGACTGAATGAAAGGAGCTGGCATCTCACTCTCTTTGAATCTTCTTTATCATGCTAAGAGGAGCAGGAAAAAGCAAAAAATTTCAGAATTGCACCTTGCAATGCGGAGAAATTACTGTTTGTGCATTTACAATATTCATTGATTTTTGCCATTGAAAAACATCATGTTATTCATATACCAGAAATGTTTGAAGCTACTGACTGAATGAAAGGAGCTGACATCTCACGCTCTTTGAATCTTCTTTATCATGCTAAGAGGAGCAGGAAAAAGCAAAAAATTTCAGAATTGCACCTTGCAATGCGGAGAAATTACTGTTTGTGCATTTACAATATTCATTGATTTTTGCCATTGAAAAACGTCCAGAAATGATTGAAGCTACTGACTGAATGAAAGGAGCTGGCATCTCACTCTCTTTGAATCTTCTTTATCATGCTAAGAGGAGCAGGAAAAAGCAAAAAATTTCAGAATTGCACCTTGCAATGCGGAGAAATTACTGTTTGTGCATTTACAATATTCATTGATTTTTGCCATTGAAAAACATCATGTTATTCATATACCAGAAATGTTTGAAGCTACTGACTGAATGAAAGGAGCTGGCATCTCACTCTCTTTGAATCTTCTTTATCATGCTAAGAGGAGCAGGAAAAAGCAAAAAATTTCAGAATTGCACCTTGCAATGCGGAGAAATTACTGTTTGTGCATTTACAATATTCATTGATTTTTGCCATTGAAAAACATCATGTTATTCATATACCAGAAATGTTTGAAGCTACTGACTGAATGAAAGGAGCTGGCATCTCACTCTCTTTGAATCTTCTTTATCATGCTAAGAGGAGCAGGAAAAAGCAAAAAATTTCAGAATTGCACCTTGCAATGCGGAGAAATTACTGTTTGTGCATTTACAATATTCATTGATTTTTGCCATTGAAAAACGTCCAGAAATGATTGAAGCTACTGACTGAATGAAAGGAGCTGGCATCTCACTCTCTTTGAATCTTCTTTATCATGCTAAGAGGAGCAGGAAAAAGCAAAACATTTCAGAATTGCACCTTGCAATGCGGAGAAATTACTGTTTGTGCATTTACAATATTCATTGATTTTTGCCATTGAAAAACGTCCAGAAATGATTGAAGCTACTGACTGAATGAAAGGAGCTGGCATCTCACTCCCTTTGAATCTTCTTTATCATGCTAAGAGGAGCAGGAAAAATCAAAAAATTTCAGAATTGCACCTTGCAATGCGGAGAAATTACTGTTTGTGCATTTACAATATTCATTGATTTTTGCCATTGAAAAACATCATGTTATTCATATACCAGAAATGTTTGAAGCTACTGACTGAATGAAAGGAGCTGGCATCTCACTCTCTTTGAATCTTCTTTATCATGCTAAGAGGAGCAGGAAAAAGCAAAAAATTTCAGAATTGCACCTTGCAATGCGGAGAAATTACTGTTTGTGCATTTACAATATTCATTGATTTTTGCCATTGAAAAACGTCCAGAAATGATTGAAGCTACTGACTGAATGAAAGGAGCTGGCATCTCACTCTCTTTGAATCTTGTTTATCATGCTAAGAGGAGCAGGAAAAAGCAAAAAATTTCAGAATTGCACCTTGCAATGCGGAGAAATTACTGTTTGTGCATTTACAATATTCATTGATTTTTGCCATTGAAAAACATCATGTTATTCATATACCAGAAATGATTGAAGCTACTGACTGAATGAAAGGAGCTGGCATCTCACTCTCTTTGAATCTTCTTTATCATGCTAAGAGGAGCAGGAAAAAGTAAAAAATTTCAGAATTGCACCTTGCAATGCGGAGAAATTACTGTTTGTGCATTTATAATATTCAATGATTTTTGCCATTGAAAAACGTCCAGAAATGATTGAAGCTACTGACTGAACGAAAGGAGCTGGCATCTCACTCTCTTTGATTCTTCTTTATCATGCTAAGAGGAGCAGGAAAAAGCAAAAAATTTCAGAATTGCACCTTGCAATGCGGAGAAATTACTGTTTGTGCATTTACAATATTCATTGATTTTTGCCATTGAAAAACGTCCAGAAATGATTGAAGCTACTGACTGAATGAAAGGAGCTGGCATCTCACTCTCTTTGAATCTTCTTTATCATGCTAAGAGGAGCAGGAAAAAGCAAAAAATTTCAGAATTGCACCTTGCAATGCGGAGAAATTACTGTTTGTGCATTTACAATATTCATTGATTTTTGCCATTGAAAAACATCATGTTCTTCATATACCAGAAATGTTTGAAGCTACTGACTGAATGAAAGGAGCTGACATCTCACGCTCTTTGAATCTTCTTTATCATGCTAAGAGGAGCAGGAAAAAGCAAAAAATTTCAGAATTGCACCTTGCAATGCGGAGAAATTACTGTTTGTGCATTTACAATATTCATTGATTTTTGCCATTGAAAAACGTCCAGAATTGATTGAAGCTACTGACTGAATGAAAGGAGCTGGCATCTCACTCTCTTTGAATCTTCTTTATCATGCTAAGAGGAGCAGGAAAAAGCAAAAAATTTCAGAATTGCACCTTGCAATGCGGAGAAATTACTGTTTGTGCATTTACAATATTCATTGATTTTTGCCATTGAAAAACATCATGTTATTCATATACCAGAAATGTTTGAAGCTACTGACTGAATGAAAGGAGCTGGCATCTCACTCTCTTTGAATCTTCTTTATCATGCTAAGAGGAGCAGGAAAAAGCAAAAAATTTCAGAATTGCACCTTGCAATGCGGAGAAATTACTGTTTGTGCATTTACAATATTCATTGATTTTTGCCATTGAAAAACATCATGTTATTCATATACCAGAAATGTTTGAAGCTACTGACTGAATGAAAGGAGCTGGCATCTCACTCTCTTTGAATCTTCTTTATCATGCTAAGAGGAGCAGGGAAAAGCAAAAAATTTCAGAATTGCACCTTGCAATGTGGAGAAATTACTGTTTGTGCATTTACAATATTCATTGATTTTTACCATTGAAAAACGTCCAGAAATGATTGAAGCTACTGACTGAATGAAAGGAGCTGGCACCTCACTCTCTTTGAATCTTCTTTATCATGCTAAGAGGAGCGGGAAAAAGCAAAAAAATTCAGAATTGCACCTTGCAATGCGGAGAAATTACTGTTTGTGCATTTACAATATTCATTGATTTTTGCATTGAAAAACGTCCAGAAATGATTGAAAGTACTGACTGAATGAAAGGAGCTGGCATCTCACTCTCTTTGAATCTTCTTTATCATGCTAAGAGGAGCAGGAAAAAGCAAAAAATTTCAGAATTGCACCTTGCAATGCGGAGAAATTACTGTTTGTGCATTTACAATATTCATTGATTTTTGCCATTGAAAAACGTCCAGAAATGATTGAAGCTACTGACTGAATGAAAGGAGCTGGCATCTCACTCTCTTTGAATCTTCTTTATCATGCTAAGAGGAGCAGGAAAAAGTAAAAAATTTCAGAATTGCACCTTGCAATGCGGAGAAATTACAGTTTGTGCATTTACAATATTCATTGATTTTTGCCATTGAAAAACATCCAGAAATGATTGAAGCTATTGACTGAATGAAAGGAGCTGGCATCTCACTCTCTTTGAATCTTCTTTATCATGCTAAGAGGAGCAGGAAAAAGCAAAAAATTTCAGAATTGCACCTTGCAATGCGGAGAAATTACTGTTTGTGCATTTACAATATTCATTGATTTTTGCCATTGAAAAACATCATGTTATTCATATACCAGAAATGTTTGAAGCTACTGACTGAATGAAAGGAGCTGGCATCTCACTCTCTTTGAATCTTCATTATCATGCTAAGAGGAGCAGGAAAAAGCAAAAAATTTCAGAATTGCACCTTGCAATGCGGAGAAATTACTGTTTGTGCATTTACAATATTCATTGATTTTTGCCATTGAAAAACATGTTATTCATATACCAGAAATGTTTGAAGCTACTGACTGAATGAAAGGAGCTGGCACCTCACTCTCTTTGAATCTTCTTTATCATGCTAAGAGGAGCGGGAAAAAGCAAAAAAATTCAGAATTGCACCTTGCAATGCGGAGAAATTACTGTTTGTGCATTTACAATATTCATTGATTTTTGCCATTGAAAAACGTCCAGAAATGATTGAAAGTACTGACTGAATGAAAGGAGCTGGCATCTCACTCTCTTTGAATCTTCTTTATCATGCTAAGAGGAGCAGGAAAAAGCAAAAAATTTCAGAATTGCACCTTGCAATGCGGAGAAATTACTGTTTGTGCATTTACAATATTCATTGATTTTTGCCATTGAAAAACATCATGTTATTCATATACCAGAAATGTTTGAAGCTACTGACTGAATGAAAGGAGCTGGCATCTCACTCTCTTTGAATCTTCATTATCATGCTAAGAGGAGCAGGAAAAAGCAAAAAATTTCAGAATTGCACCTTGCAATGTGGAGAAATTACTGTTTGTGCATTTACAATATTCATTGATTTTTAACAATGAAAAACGTCCAGAAATGATTGAATCTACTGACTGAATGAAAGTAGCTGGCATCTCACTCTCTTTGAATCTTCTTTATCATGCTAAGAGGAGCAGGAAAAAGCAAAAAATTTCAGAATTGCACCTTGCAATGCGGAGAAATTACTGTTTGTGCATTTACAATATTCATTGATTTTTGCCATTGAAAAACATCATGTTATTCATATACCAGAAATGTTTGAAGCTACTGACTGAATGAAAGGAGCTGGCATCTCACTCTCTTTGAATCTTCTTTATCATGCTAAGAGGAGCAGGAAAAAGCAAAAAATTTCAGAATTGCACCTTGCAATGTGGAGAAATTACTGTTTGTGCATTTACAATATTCATTGATTTTTACCATTGAAAAACGTCCAGAAATGATTGAAGCTACTGACTGAATGAAAGTAGCTGGCATCTCACTCTCTTTGAATCTTCTTTATCATACTAAGAGGAGCAGGAAAAAGCAAAAAATTTCAGACTTGCACCTTGCAATGCGGAGAAATTACTGTTTGTGCATTTACAATATTCATTGATTTTTGCCATTGAAAAACATCATGTTATTCATATACCAGAAATGTTTGAAGCTACTGACTGAATGAAAGGAGCTGGCATCTCACTCTCTTTGAATCTTCTTTATCATGCTAAGAGGAGCAGGAAAAAGCAAAAAATTTCAGAATTGCACCTTGCAATGCGGAGAAATTACTGTTTGTGCATTTACAATATTCATTGATTTTTGCCATTGAAAAACGTCCAGAAATGATTGAAGCTACTGACTGAATGAAAGGAGCTGGCATCTCACTCTCTTTGAATCTTCTTTATCATGCTAAGAGGAGCAGGAAAAAGCAAAAAATTTCAGAATTGCACCTTGCAATGCGGAGAAATTACTGTTTGTGCATTTACAATATTCATTGATTTTTGCCATTGAAAAACGTCCAGAAATGATTGAAGCTACTGACTGAATGAAAGGAGCTGGCATCTCACTCTCTTTGAATCTTCTTTATCATGCTAAGAGGAGCAGGAAAAAGCAAATAATTTCAGAATTGCACCTTGCAATGCGGAGAAATTACTGTTTGTGCATTTACAATATTCATTGATTTTTGCATTTGAAAAACATCATGTTATTCATATACCAGAAATGTTTGAAGCTACTGACTGAATGAAAGGAGCTGACATCTCACGCTCTTTGAATCTTCTTTATCATGCTAAGAGGAGCAGGAAAAAGCAAAACATTTCAGAATTGCACCTTGCAATGCGGAGAAATTACTGTTTGTGCATTTACAATATTCATTGATTTTTGCCATTGAAAAACGTCCAGAAATGATTGAAGCTACTGACTGAATGAAAGGAGCTGGCATCTCACTCTCTTTGAATCTTCTTTATCATGCTAAGAGGAGCAGGAAAAAGCAAAAAATTTCAGAATTGCACCTTGCAATGCGGAGAAATTACTGTTTGTGCATTTACAATATTCATTGATTTTTGCCATTGAAAAACATCATGTTATTCATATACCAGAAATGTTTGAAGCTACTGACTGAATGAAAGGAGCTGGCATCTCACTCTCTTTGAATCTTCTTTATCATGCTAAGAGGAGCAGGAAAAAGCAAAAAATTTCAGAATTGCACCTTGCAATGCGGAGAAATTACTGTTTGTGCATTTACAATATTCATTCATTTTTGCCATTGAAAAACGTCCAGAAATGATTGAAGCTACTGACTGAATGAAAGGAGCTGGCATCTCACTCTCTTTGAATCTTCTTTATCATGCTAAGAGGAGCAGGAAAAAGCAAAAAATTTCAGAATTGCACCTTGAAATGCGGAGAAATTACTGTTTGTGCATTTACAATATTCATTGATTTTTGCCATTGAAAAACATCATGTTATTCATATACCAGAAATGTTTGAAGCTACTGACTGAATGAAAGGAGCTGACATCTCACGCTCTTTGAATCTTCTTTATCATGCTAAGAGGAGCAGGAAAAAGCAAAAAATTTCAGAATTGCTCCTTGCAATGCGGAGAAATTACTGTTTGTGCATTTACAATATTCATTGATTTTTGCCATTGAAAAACGTCCAGAAATGATTGAAGCTACTGACTGAATGAAAGGAGCTGGCATCTCACTCTCTTTGAATCTTCTTTATCATGCTAAGAGGAGCAGGAAAAAGCAAAAAATTTCAGAATTGCACCTTGCAATGCGGAGAAATTACTGTTTGTGCATTTACAATATTCATTGATTTTTGCCATTGAAAAACATCATGTTATTCATATACCAGAAATGTTTGAAGCTACTGACTGAATGAAAGGAGCTGGCATCTCACTCTCTTTGAATCTTCTTTATCATGCTAAGAGGAGCAGGAAAAAGCAAAAAATTTCAGAATTGCACCTTGCAATGCGGAGAAATTACTGTTTGTGCATTTACAATATTCATTGATTTTTGCCATTGAAAAACATCATGTTATTCATATACCAGAAATGTTTGAAGCTACTGACTGAATGAAAGGAGCTGGCATCTCACTCTCTTTGAATCTTCTTTATCATGCTAAGAGGAGCAGGAAAAAGCAAAAAATTTCAGAATTGCACCTTGCAATGCGGAGAAATTACTGTTTGTGCATTTACAATATTCATTCATTTTTGCCATTGAAAAACGTCCAGAAATGATTGAAGCTACTGACTGAATGAAAGGAGCTGGCATCTCACTCTCTTTGAATCTTCTTTATCATGCTAAGAGGAGCAGGAAAAAGCAAAAAATTTCAGAATTGCACCTTGAAATGCGGAGAAATTACTGTTTGTGCATTTACAATATTCATTGATTTTTGCCATTGAAAAACATCATGTTATTCATATACCAGAAATGTTTGAAGCTACTGACTGAATGAAAGGAGCTGACATCTCACGCTCTTTGAATCTTCTTTATCATGCTAAGAGGAGCAGGAAAAAGCAAAAAATTTCAGAATTGCTCCTTGCAATGCGGAGAAATTACTGTTTGTGCATTTACAATATTCATTGATTTTTGCCATTGAAAAACGTCCAGAAATGATTGAAGCTACTGACTGAATGAAAGGAGCTGGCATCTCACTCTCTTTGAATCTTCTTTATCATGCTAAGAGGAGCAGGAAAAAGCAAAAAATTTCAGAATTGCACCTTGCAATGCGGAGAAATTACTGTTTGTGCATTTACAATATTCATTGATTTTTGCCATTGAAAAACATCATGTTATTCATATACCAGAAATGTTTGAAGCTACTGACTGAATGAAAGGAGCTGGCATCTCACTCTCTTTGAATCTTCTTTATCATGCTAAGAGGAGCAGGAAAAAGCAAAAAATTTCAGAATTGCACCTTGCAATGCGGAGAAATTACTGTTTGTGCATTTACAATATTCATTGATTTTTGCCATTGAAAAACATCATGTTATTCATATACCAGAAATGTTTGAAGCTACTGACTGAATGAAAGGAGCTGGCATCTCACTCTCTTTGAATCTTCTTTATCATGCTAAGAGGAGCAGGAAAAAGCAAAAAATTTCAGAATTGCACCTTGCAATGCGGAGAAATTACTGTTTGTGCATTTACAATATTCATTGATTTTTGCCATTGAAAAACGTCCAGAAATGATTGAAGCTACTGACTGAATGAAAGGAGCTGGCATCTCACTCTCTTTGAATCTTCTTTATCATGCTAAGAGGAGCAGGAAAAAGCAAAACATTTCAGAATTGCACCTTGCAATGCGGAGAAATTACTGTTTGTGCATTTACAATATTCATTGATTTTTGCCATTGAAAAACGTCCAGAAATGATTGAAGCTACTGACTGAATGAAAGGAGCTGGCATCTCACTCTCTTTGAATCTTCTTTATCATGCTAAGAGGAGCAGGAAAAAGCAAAAAATTTCAGAATTGCACCTTGCAATGCGGAGAAATTACTGTTTGTGCATTTACAATATTCATTGATTTTTGCCATTGAAAAACGTCCAGAAATGATTGAAGCTACTGACTGAATGAAAGGAGCTGGCATCTCACTCTCTTTGAATCTTCTTTATCATGCTAAGAGGAGCAGGAAAAAGCAAAAAATTTCAGAATTGCACCTTGCAATGCGGAGAAATTACTGTTTGTGCATTTACAATATTCATTGATTTTTGCCATTGAAAAACATCATGTTATTCATATACCAGAAATGTTTGAAGCTACTGACTGAATGAAAGGAGCTGGCATCTCACTCTCTTTGAATCTTCTTTATCATGCTAAGAGGAGCAGGAAAAAGCAAAAAATTTCAGAATTGCACCTTGCAATGCGGAGAAATTACTGTTTGTGCATTTACAATATTCATTGATTTTTGCCATTGAAAAACGTCCAGAAATGATTGAAGCTACTGACTGAATGAAAGGAGCTGGCATCTCACTCTCTTTGAATCTTGTTTATCATGCTAAGAGGAGCAGGAAAAAGCAAAAAATTTCAGAATTGCACCTTGCAATGCGGAGAAATTACTGTTTGTGCATTTACAATATTCATTGATTTTTGCCATTGAAAAACATCATGTTATTCATATACCAGAAATGATTGAAGCTACTGACTGAATGAAAGGAGCTGGCATCTCACTCTCTTTGAATCTTCTTTATCATGCTAAGAGGAGCAGGAAAAAGTAAAAAATTTCAGAATTGCACCTTGCAATGCGGAGAAATTACTGTTTGTGCATTTATAATATTCAATGATTTTTGCCATTGAAAAACGTCCAGAAATGATTGAAGCTACTGACTGAACGAAAGGAGCTGGCATCTCACTCTCTTTGAATCTTCTTTATCATGCTAAGAGGAGCAGGAAAAAGCAAAAAATTTCAGAATTGCACCTTGCAATGCGGAGAAATTACTGTTTGTGCATTTACAATATTCATTGATTTTTGCCATTGAAAAACGTCCAGAAATGATTGAAGCTACTGACTGAATGAAAGGAGCTGGCATCTCACTCTCTTTGAATCTTCTTTATCATGCTAAGAGGAGCAGGAAAAAGCAAAAAATTTCAGAATTGCACCTTGCAATGCGGAGAAATTACTGTTTGTGCATTTACAATATTCATTGATTTTTGCCATTGAAAAACATCATGTTATTCATATACCAGAAATGTTTGAAGCTACTGACTGAATGAAAGGAGCTGACATCTCACGCTCTTTGAATCTTCTTTATCATGCTAAGAGGAGCAGGAAAAAGCAAAAAATTTCAGAATTGCACCTTGCAATGCGGAGAAATTACTGTTTGTGCATTTACAATATTCATTGATTTTTGCCATTGAAAAACGTCCAGAATTGATTGAAGCTACTGACTGAATGAAAGGAGCTGGCATCTCACTCTCTTTGAATCTTCTTTATCATGCTAAGAGGAGCAGGAAAAAGCAAAAAATTTCAGAATTGCACCTTGCAATGCGGAGAAATTACTGTTTGTGCATTTACAATATTCATTGATTTTTGCCATTGAAAAACATCATGTTATTCATATACCAGAAATGTTTGAAGCTACTGACTGAATGAAAGGAGCTGGCATCTCACTCTCTTTGAATCTTCTTTATCATGCTAAGAGGAGCAGGAAAAAGCAAAAAATTTCAGAATTGCACCTTGCAATGCGGAGAAATTACTGTTTGTGCATTTACAATATTCATTGATTTTTGCCATTGAAAAACATCATGTTATTCATATACCAGAAATGTTTGAAGCTACTGACTGAATGAAAGGAGCTGGCATCTCACTCTCTTTGAATCTTCTTTATCATGCTAAGAGGAGCAGGGAAAAGCAAAAAATTTCAGAATTGCACCTTGCAATGTGGAGAAATTACTGTTTGTGCATTTACAATATTCATTGATTTTTACCATTGAAAAACGTCCAGAAATGATTGAAGCTACTGACTGAATGAAAGGAGCTGGCACCTCACTCTCTTTGAATCTTCTTTATCATGCTAAGAGGAGCGGGAAAAAGCAAAAAAATTCAGAATTGCACCTTGCAATGCGGAGAAATTACTGTTTGTGCATTTACAATATTCATTGATTTTTGCATTGAAAAACGTCCAGAAATGATTGAATGTACTGACTGAATGAAAGGAGCTGGCATCTCACTCTCTTTGAATCTTCTTTATCATGCTAAGAGGAGCAGGAAAAAGCAAAAAATTTCAGAATTGCACCTTGCAATGCGGAGAAATTACTGTTTGTGCATTTACAATATTCATTGATTTTTGCCATTGAAAAACGTCCAGAAATGATTGAAGCTACTGACTGAATGAAAGGAGCTGGCATCTCACTCTCTTTGAATCTTCTTTATCATGCTAAGAGGAGCAGGAAAAAGTAAAAAATTTCAGAATTGCACCTTGCAATGCGGAGAAATTACAGTTTGTGCATTTACAATATTCATTGATTTTTGCCATTGAAAAACATCCAGAAATGATTGAAGCTATTGACTGAATGAAAGGAGCTGGCATCTCACTCTCTTTGAATCTTCTTTATCATGCTAAGAGGAGCAGGAAAAAGCAAAAAATTTCAGAATTGCACCTTGCAATGCGGAGAAATTACTGTTTGTGCATTTACAATATTCATTGATTTTTGCCATTGAAAAACATCATGTTATTCATATACCAGAAATGTTTGAAGCTACTGACTGAATGAAAGGAGCTGGCATCTCACTCTCTTTGAATCTTCATTATCATGCTAAGAGGAGCAGGAAAAAGCAAAAAATTTCAGAATTGCACCTTGCAATGCGGAGAAATTACTGTTTGTGCATTTACAATATTCATTGATTTTTGCCATTGAAAAACATGTTATTCATATACCAGAAATGTTTGAAGCTACTGACTGAATGAAAGGAGCTGGCACCTCACTCTCTTTGAATCTTCTTTATCATGCTAAGAGGAGCGGGAAAAAGCAAAAAAATTCAGAATTGCACCTTGCAATGCGGAGAAATTACTGTTTGTGCATTTACAATATTCATTGATTTTTGCCATTGAAAAACGTCCAGAAATGATTGAAAGTACTGACTGAATGAAAGGAGCTGGCATCTCACTCTCTTTGAATCTTCTTTATCATGCTAAGAGGAGCAGGAAAAAGCAAAAAATTTCAGAATTGCACCTTGCAATGCGGAGAAATTACTGTTTGTGCATTTACAATATTCATTGATTTTTGCCATTGAAAAACATCATGTTATTCATATACCAGAAATGTTTGAAGCTACTGACTGAATGAAAGGAGCTGGCATCTCACTCTCTTTGAATCTTCATTATCATGCTAAGAGGAGCAGGAAAAAGCAAAAAATTTCAGAATTGCACCTTGCAATGTGGAGAAATTACTGTTTGTGCATTTACAATATTCATTGATTTTTAACAATGAAAAACGTCCAGAAATGATTGAATCTACTGACTGAATGAAAGCAGCTGGCATCTCACTCTCTTTGAATCTTCTTTATCATGCTAAGAGGAGCAGGAAAAAGCAAAAAATTTCAGAATTGCACCTTGCAATGCGGAGAAATTACTGTTTGTGCATTTACAATATTCATTGATTTTTGCCATTGAAAAACATCATGTTATTCATATACCAGAAATGTTTGAAGCTACTGACTGAATGAAAGGAGCTGGCATCTCACTCTCTTTGAATCTTCTTTATCATGCTAAGAGGAGCAGGAAAAAGCAAAAAATTTCAGAATTGCACCTTGCAATGTGGAGAAATTACTGTTTGTGCATTTACAATATTCATTGATTTTTACCATTGAAAAACGTCCAGAAATGATTGAAGCTACTGACTGAATGAAAGTAGCTGGCATCTCACTCTCTTTGAATCTTCTTTATCATACTAAGAGGAGCAGGAAAAAGCAAAAAATTTCAGACTTGCACCTTGCAATGCGGAGAAATTACTGTTTGTGCATTTACAATATTCATTGATTTTTGCCATTGAAAAACATCATGTTATTCATATACCAGAAATGTTTGAAGCTACTGACTGAATGAAAGGAGCTGGCATCTCACTCTCTTTGAATCTTCTTTATCATGCTAAGAGGAGCAGGAAAAAGCAAAAAATTTCAGAATTGCACCTTGCAATGCGGAGAAATTACTGTTTGTGCATTTACAATATTCATTGATTTTTGCCATTGAAAAACGTCCAGAAATGATTGAAGCTACTGACTGAATGAAAGGAGCTGGCATCTCACTCTCTTTGAATCTTCTTTATCATGCTAAGAGGAGCAGGAAAAAGCAAAAAATTTCAGAATTGCACCTTGCAATGCGGAGAAATTACTGTTTGTGCATTTACAATATTCATTGATTTTTGCCATTGAAAAACGTCCAGAAATGATTGAAGCTACTGACTGAATGAAAGGAGCTGGCATCTCACTCTCTTTGAATCTTCTTTATCATGCTAAGAGGAGCAGGAAAAAGCAAAAAATTTCAGAATTGCACCTTGCAATGCGGAGAAATTACTGTTTGTGCATTTACAATATTCATTGATTTTTGCCATTGAAAAACATCATGTTATTCATATACCAGAAATGTTTGAAGCTACTGACTGAATGAAAGGAGCTGGCATCTCACTCTCTTTGAATCTTCTTTATCATGCTAAGAGGAGCAGGAAAAAGCAAAAAATTTCAGAATTGCACCTTGCAATGCGGAGAAATTACTGTTTGTGCATTTACAATATTCATTGATTTTTGCCATTGAAAAACGTCCAGAAATGATTGAAGCTACTGACTGAATGAAAGGAGCTGGCATCTCACTCTCTTTGAATCTTGTTTATCATGCTAAGAGGAGCAGGAAAAAGCAAAAAATTTCAGAATTGCACCTTGCAATGCGGAGAAATTACTGTTTGTGCATTTACAATATTCATTGATTTTTGCCATTGAAAAACATCATGTTATTCATATACCAGAAATGATTGAAGCTACTGACTGAATGAAAGGAGCTGGCATCTCACTCTCTTTGAATCTTCTTTATCATTCTAAGAGGAGCAGGAAAAAGTAAAAAATTTCAGAATTGCACCTTGCAATGCGGAGAAATTACTGTTTGTGCATTTATAATATTCAATGATTTTTGCCATTGAAAAACGTCCAGAAATGATTGAAGCTACTGACTGAACGAAAGGAGCTGGCATCTCACTCTCTTTGAATCTTCTTTATCATGCTAAGAGGAGCAGGAAAAAGCAAAAAATTTCAGAATTGCACCTTGCAATGCGGAGAAATTACTGTTTGTGCATTTACAATATTCATTGATTTTTGCCATTGAAAAACATCATGTTATTCATATACCAGAAATGTTTGAAGCTACTGACTGAATGAAAGGAGCTGGCATCTCACTCTCTTTGAATCTTCTTTATCATGCTAAGAGGAGCAGGAAAAAGCAAAAAATTTCAGAATTGCACCTTGCAATGCGGAGAAATTACTGTTTGTGCATTTACAATATTCATTGATTTTTGCCATTGAAAAACGTCCAGAAATGATTGAAGCTACTGACTGAATGAAAGGAGCTGGCATCTCACTCTCTTTGAATCTTCTTTATCATGCTAAGAGGAGCAGGAAAAAGCAAAACATTTCAGAATTGCACCTTGCAATGCGGAGAAATTACTGTTTGTGCATTTACAATATTCATTGATTTTTGCCATTGAAAAACGTCCAGAAATGATTGAAGCTACTGACTGAATGAAAGGAGCTGGCATCTCACTCTCTTTGAATCTTCTTTATCATGCTAAGAGGAGCAGGAAAAAGCAAAAAATTTCAGAATTGCACCTTGCAATGCGGAGAAATTACTGTTTGTGCATTTACAATATTCATTGATTTTTGCCATTGAAAAACGTCCAGAAATGATTGAAGCTACTGACTGAATGAAAGGAGCTGGCATCTCACTCTCTTTGAATCTTCTTTATCATGCTAAGAGGAGCAGGAAAAAGCAAAAAATTTCAGAATTGCACCTTGCAATGCGGAGAAATTACTGTTTGTGCATTTACAATATTCATTGATTTTTGCCATTGAAAAACATCATGTTATTCATATACCAGAAATGTTTGAAGCTACTGACTGAATGAAAGGAGCTGGCATCTCACTCTCTTTGAATCTTCTTTATCATGCTAAGAGGAGCAGGAAAAAGCAAAAAATTTCAGAATTGCACCTTGCAATGCGGAGAAATTACTGTTTGTGCATTTACAATATTCATTGATTTTTGCCATTGAAAAACGTCCAGAAATGATTGAAGCTACTGACTGAATGAAAGGAGCTGGCATCTCACTCTCTTTGAATCTTGTTTATCATGCTAAGAGGAGCAGGAAAAAGCAAAAAATTTCAGAATTGCACCTTGCAATGCGGAGAAATTACTGTTTGTGCATTTACAATATTCATTGATTTTTGCCATTGAAAAACATCATGTTATTCATATACCAGAAATGATTGAAGCTACTGACTGAATGAAAGGAGCTGGCATCTCACTCTCTTTGAATCTTCTTTATCATGCTAAGAGGAGCAGGAAAAAGTAAAAAATTTCAGAATTGCACCTTGCAATGCGGAGAAATTACTGTTTGTGCATTTATAATATTCAATGATTTTTGCCATTGAAAAACGTCCAGAAATGATTGAAGCTACTGACTGAACGAAAGGAGCTGGCATCTCACTCTCTTTGAATCTTCTTTATCATGCTAAGAGGAGCAGGAAAAAGCAAAAAATTTCAGAATTGCACCTTGCAATGCGGAGAAATTACTGTTTGTGCATTTACAATATTCATTGATTTTTGCCATTGAAAAACGTCCAGAAATGATTGAAGCTACTGACTGAATGAAAGGAGCTGGCATCTCACTCTCTTTGAATCTTCTTTATCATGCTAAGAGGAGCAGGAAAAAGCAAAAAATTTCAGAATTGCACCTTGCAATGCGGAGAAATTACTGTTTGTGCATTTACAATATTCATTGATTTTTGCCATTGAAAAACATCATGTTATTCATATACCAGAAATGTTTGAAGCTACTGACTGAATGAAAGGAGCTGACATCTCACGCTCTTTGAATCTTCTTTATCATGCTAAGAGGAGCAGGAAAAAGCAAAAAATTTCAGAATTGCACCTTGCAATGCGGAGAAATTACTGTTTGTGCATTTACAATATTCATTGATTTTTGCCATTGAAAAACGTCCAGAATTGATTGAAGCTACTGACTGAATGAAAGGAGCTGGCATCTCACTCTCTTTGAATCTTCTTTATCATGCTAAGAGGAGCAGGAAAAAGCAAAAAATTTCAGAATTGCACCTTGCAATGCGGAGAAATTACTGTTTGTGCATTTACAATATTCATTGATTTTTGCCATTGAAAAACATCATGTTATTCATATACCAGAAATGTTTGAAGCTACTGACTGAATGAAAGGAGCTGGCATCTCACTCTCTTTGAATCTTCTTTATCATGCTAAGAGGAGCAGGAAAAAGCAAAAAATTTCAGAATTGCACCTTGCAATGCGGAGAAATTACTGTTTGTGCATTTACAATATTCATTGATTTTTGCCATTGAAAAACATCATGTTATTCATATACCAGAAATGTTTGAAGCTACTGACTGAATGAAAGGAGCTGGCATCTCACTCTCTTTGAATCTTCTTTATCATGCTAAGAGGAGCAGGGAAAAGCAAAAAATTTCAGAATTGCACCTTGCAATGTGGAGAAATTACTGTTTGTGCATTTACAATATTCATTGATTTTTACCATTGAAAAACGTCCAGAAATGATTGAAGCTACTGACTGAATGAAAGGAGCTGGCACCTCACTCTCTTTGAATCTTCTTTATCATGCTAAGAGGAGCGGGAAAAAGCAAAAAAATTCAGAATTGCACCTTGCAATGCGGAGAAATTACTGTTTGTGCATTTACAATATTCATTGATTTTTGCATTGAAAAACGTCCAGAAATGATTGAAAGTACTGACTGAATGAAAGGAGCTGGCATCTCACTCTCTTTGAATCTTCTTTATCATGCTAAGAGGAGCAGGAAAAAGCAAAAAATTTCAGAATTGCACCTTGCAATGCGGAGAAATTACTGTTTGTGCATTTACAATATTCATTGATTTTTGCCATTGAAAAACGTCCAGAAATGATTGAAGCTACTGACTGAATGAAAGGAGCTGGCATCTCACTCTCTTTGAATCTTCTTTATCATGCTAAGAGGAGCAGGAAAAAGTAAAAAATTTCAGAATTGCACCTTGCAATGCGGAGAAATTACAGTTTGTGCATTTACAATATTCATTGATTTTTGCCATTGAAAAACATCCAGAAATGATTGAAGCTATTGACTGAATGAAAGGAGCTGGCATCTCACTCTCTTTGAATCTTCTTTATCATGCTAAGAGGAGCAGGAAAAAGCAAAAAATTTCAGAATTGCACCTTGCAATGCGGAGAAATTACTGTTTGTGCATTTACAATATTCATTGATTTTTGCCATTGAAAAACATCATGTTATTCATATACCAGAAATGTTTGAAGCTACTGACTGAATGAAAGGAGCTGGCATCTCACTCTCTTTGAATCTTCATTATCATGCTAAGAGGAGCAGGAAAAAGCAAAAAATTTCAGAATTGCACCTTGCAATGCGGAGAAATTACTGTTTGTGCATTTACAATATTCATTGATTTTTGCCATTGAAAAACATGTTATTCATATACCAGAAATGTTTGAAGCTACTGACTGAATGAAAGGAGCTGGCACCTCACTCTCTTTGAATCTTCTTTATCATGCTAAGAGGAGCGGGAAAAAGCAAAAAAATTCAGAATTGCACCTTGCAATGCGGAGAAATTACTGTTTGTGCATTTACAATATTCATTGATTTTTGCCATTGAAAAACGTCCAGAAATGATTGAAAGTACTGACTGAATGAAAGGAGCTGGCATCTCACTCTCTTTGAATCTTCTTTATCATGCTAAGAGGAGCAGGAAAAAGCAAAAAATTTCAGAATTGCACCTTGCAATGCGGAGAAATTACTGTTTGTGCATTTACAATATTCATTGATTTTTGCCATTGAAAAACATCATGTTATTCATATACCAGAAATGTTTGAAGCTACTGACTGAATGAAAGGAGCTGGCATCTCACTCTCTTTGAATCTTCATTATCATGCTAAGAGGAGCAGGAAAAAGCAAAAAATTTCAGAATTGCACCTTGCAATGTGGAGAAATTACTGTTTGTGCATTTACAATATTCATTGATTTTTAACAATGAAAAACGTCCAGAAATGATTGAATCTACTGACTGAATGAAAGTAGCTGGCATCTCACTCTCTTTGAATCTTCTTTATCATGCTAAGAGGAGCAGGAAAAAGCAAAAAATTTCAGAATTGCACCTTGCAATGCGGAGAAATTACTGTTTGTGCATTTACAATATTCATTGATTTTTGCCATTGAAAAACATCATGTTATTCATATACCAGAAATGTTTGAAGCTACTGACTGAATGAAAGGAGCTGGCATCTCACTCTCTTTGAATCTTCTTTATCATGCTAAGAGGAGCAGGAAAAAGCAAAAAATTTCAGAATTGCACCTTGCAATGTGGAGAAATTACTGTTTGTGCATTTACAATATTCATTGATTTTTACCATTGAAAAACGTCCAGAAATGATTGAAGCTACTGACTGAATGAAAGTAGCTGGCATCTCACTCTCTTTGAATCTTCTTTATCATACTAAGAGGAGCAGGAAAAAGCAAAAAATTTCAGACTTGCACCTTGCAATGCGGAGAAATTACTGTTTGTGCATTTACAATATTCATTGATTTTTGCCATTGAAAAACATCATGTTATTCATATACCAGAAATGTTTGAAGCTACTGACTGAATGAAAGGAGCTGGCATCTCACTCTCTTTGAATCTTCTTTATCATGCTAAGAGGAGCAGGAAAAAGCAAAAAATTTCAGAATTGCACCTTGCAATGCGGAGAAATTACTGTTTGTGCATTTACAATATTCATTGATTTTTGCCATTGAAAAACGTCCAGAAATGATTGAAGCTACTGACTGAATGAAAGGAGCTGGCATCTCACTCTCTTTGAATCTTCTTTATCATGCTAAGAGGAGCAGGAAAAAGCAAAAAATTTCAGAATTGCACCTTGCAATGCGGAGAAATTACTGTTTGTGCATTTACAATATTCATTGATTTTTGCCATTGAAAAACGTCCAGAAATGATTGAAGCTACTGACTGAATGAAAGGAGCTGGCATCTCACTCTCTTTGAATCTTCTTTATCATGCTAAGAGGAGCAGGAAAAAGCAAATAATTTCAGAATTGCACCTTGCAATGCGGAGAAATTACTGTTTGTGCATTTACAATATTCATTGATTTTTGCCTTTGAAAAACATCATGTTATTCATATACCAGAAATGTTTGAAGCTACTGACTGAATGAAAGGAGCTGACATCTCACGCTCTTTGAATCTTCTTTATCATGCTAAGAGGAGCAGGAAAAAGCAAAACATTTCAGAATTGCACCTTGCAATGCGGAGAAATTACTGTTTGTGCATTTACAATATTCATTGATTTTTGCCATTGAAAAACGTCCAGAAATGATTGAAGCTACTGACTGAATGAAAGGAGCTGGCATCTCACTCTCTTTGAATCTTCTTTATCATGCTAAGAGGAGCAGGAAAAAGCAAAAAATTTCAGAATTGCACCTTGCAATGCGGAGAAATTACTGTTTGTGCATTTACAATATTCATTGATTTTTGCCATTGAAAAACATCATGTTATTCATATACCAGAAATGTTTGAAGCTACTGACTGAATGAAAGGAGCTGGCATCTCACTCTCTTTGAATCTTCTTTATCATGCTAAGAGGAGCAGGAAAAAGCAAAAAATTTCAGAATTGCACCTTGCAATGCGGAGAAATTACTGTTTGTGCATTTACAATATTCATTCATTTTTGCCATTGAAAAACGTCCAGAAATGATTGAAGCTACTGACTGAATGAAAGGAGCTGGCATCTCACTCTCTTTGAATCTTCTTTATCATGCTAAGAGGAGCAGGAAAAAGCAAAAAATTTCAGAATTGCACCTTGCAATGCGGAGAAATTACTGTTTGTGCATTTACAATATTCATTGATTTTTGCCATTGAAAAACATCATGTTATTCATATACCAGAAATGTTTGAAGCTACTGACTGAATGAAAGGAGCTGACATCTCACGCTCTTTGAATCTTCTTTATCATGCTAAGAGGAGCAGGAAAAAGCAAAAAATTTCAGAATTGCACCTTGCAATGCGGAGAAATTACTGTTTGTGCATTTACAATATCCATTGATTTTTGCCATTGAAAAACGTCCAGAAATGATTGAAGCTACTGACTGAATGAAAGGAGCTGGCATCTCACTCTCTTTGAATCTTCTTTATCATGCTAAGAGGAGCAGGAAAAAGCAAAAAATTTCAGAATTGCACCTTGCAATGCGGAGAAATTACTGTTTGTGCATTTACAATATTCATTGATTTTTGCCATTGAAAAACATCATGTTATTCATATACCAGAAATGTTTGAAGCTACTGACTGAATGAAAGGAGCTGGCATCTCACTCTCTTTGAATCTTCTTTATCATGCTAAGAGGAGCAGGAAAAAGCAAAAAATTTCAGAATTGCACCTTGCAATGCGGAGAAATTACTGTTTGTGCATTTACAATATTCATTGATTTTTGCCATTGAAAAACATCATGTTATTCATATACCAGAAATGTTTGAAGCTACTGACTGAATGAAAGGAGCTGGCATCTCACTCTCTTTGAATCTTCTTTATCATGCTAAGAGGAGCAGGAAAAAGCAAAAAATTTCAGAATTGCACCTTGCAATGCGGAGAAATTACTGTTTGTGCATTTACAATATTCATTGATTTTTGCCATTGAAAAACGTCCAGAAATGATTGAAGCTACTGACTGAATGAAAGGAGCTGGCATCTCACTCTCTTTGAATCTTCTTTATCATGCTAAGAGGAGCAGGAAAAAGCAAAACATTTCAGAATTGCACCTTGCAATGCGGAGAAATTACTGTTTGTGCATTTACAATATTCATTGATTTTTGCCATTGAAAAACGTCCAGAAATGATTGAAGCTACTGACTGAATGAAAGGAGCTGGCATCTCACTCTCTTTGAATCTTCTTTATCATGCTAAGAGGAGCAGGAAAAAGCAAAAAATTTCAGAATTGCACCTTGCAATGCGGAGAAATTACTGTTTGTGCATTTACAATATTCATTGATTTTTGCCATTGAAAAACATCATGTCATTCATATACCAGAAATGTTTGAAGCTACTGACTGAATGAAAGGAGCTGGCATCTCACTCTCTTTGAATCTTCTTTATCATGCTAAGAGGAGCAGGAAAAAGCAAAAAATTTCAGAATTGCACCTTGCAATGCGGAGAAATTACTGTTTGTGCATTTACAATATTCATTGATTTTTGCCATTGAAAAACGTCCAGAAATGATTGAAGCTACTGACTGAATGAAAGGAGCTGGCATCTCACTCTCTTTGAATCTTGTTTATCATGCTAAGAGGAGCAGGAAAAAGCAAAAAATTTCAGAATTGCACCTTGCAATGCGGAGAAATTACTGTTTGTGCATTTACAATATTCATTGATTTTTGCCATTGAAAAACATCATGTTATTCATATACCAGAAATGATTGAAGCTACTGACTGAATGAAAGGAGCTGGCATCTCACTCTCTTTGAATCTTCTTTATCATGCTAAGAGGAGCAGGAAAAAGTAAAAAATTTCAGAATTGCACCTTGCAATGCGGAGAAATTACTGTTTGTGCATTTATAATATTCAATGATTTTTGCCATTAAAAAACGTCCAGAAATGATTGAAGCTACTGACTGAACGAAAGGAGCTGGCATCTCACTCTCTTTGAATCTTCTTTATCATGCTAAGAGGAGCAGGAAAAAGCAAAAAATTTCAGAATTGCACCTTGCAATGCGGAGAAATTACTGTTTGTGCATTTACAATATTCATTGATTTTTGCCATTGAAAAACATCCAGAAATGATTGAAGCTACTGACTGAATGAAAGGAGCTGGCATCTCACTCTCTTTGAATCTTCTTTATCATGCTAAGAGGAGCAGGAAAAAGCAAAAAATTTCAGAATTGCACCTTGCAATGCGGAGAAATTACTGTTTGTGCATTTACAATATTCATTGATTTTTGCCATTGAAAAACATCATGTTATTCATATACCAGAAATGTTTGAAGCTACTGACTGAATGAAAGGAGCTGACATCTCACGCTCTTTGAATCTTCTTTATCATGCTAAGAGGAGCAGGAAAAAGCAAAAAATTTCAGAATTGCACCTTGCAATGCGGAGAAATTACTGTTTGTGCATTTACAATATTCATTGATTTTTGCCATTGAAAAACGTCCAGAATTGATTGAAGCTACTGACTGAATGAAAGGAGCTGGCATCTCACTCTCTTTGAATCTTCTTTATCATGCTAAGAGGAGCAGGAAAAAGCAAAAAATTTCAGAATTGCACCTTGCAATGCGGAGAAATTACTGTTTGTGCATTTACAATATTCATTGATTTTTGCCATTGAAAAACATCATGTTATTCATATACCAGAAATGTTTGAAGCTACTGACTGAATGAAAGGAGCTGGCATCTCACTCTCTTTGAATCTTCTTTATCATGCTAAGAGGAGCAGGAAAAAGCAAAAAATTTCAGAATTGCACCTTGCAATGCGGAGAAATTACTGTTTGTGCATTTACAATATTCATTGATTTTTGCCATTGAAAAACATCATGTTATTCATATACCAGAAATGTTTGAAGCTACTGACTGAATGAAAGGAGCTGGCATCTCACTCTCTTTGAATCTTCTTTATCATGCTAAGAGGAGCAGGGAAAAGCAAAAAATTTCAGAATTGCACCTTGCAATGTGGAGAAATTACTGTTTGTGCATTTACAATATTCATTGATTTTTACCATTGAAAAACGTCCAGAAATGATTGAAGCTACTGACTGAATGAAAGGAGCTGGCACCTCACTCTCTTTGAATCTTCTTTATCATGCTAAGAGGAGCGGGAAAAAGCAAAAAAATTCAGAATTGCACCTTGCAATGCGGAGAAATTACTGTTTGTGCATTTACAATATTCATTGATTTTTGCATTGAAAAACGTCCAGAAATGATTGAAAGTACTGACTGAATGAAAGGAGCTGGCATCTCACTCTCTTTGAATCTTCTTTATCATGCTAAGAGGAGCAGGAAAAAGCAAAAAATTTCAGAATTGCACCTTGCAATGCGGAGAAATTACTGTTTGTGCATTTACAATATTCATTGATTTTTGCCATTGAAAAACGTCCAGAAATGATTGAAGCTACTGACTGAATGAAAGGAGCTGGCATCTCACTCTCTTTGAATCTTCTTTATCATGCTAAGAGGAGCAGGAAAAAGTAAAAAATTTCAGAATTGCACCTTGCAATGCGGAGAAATTACAGTTTGTGCATTTACAATATTCATTGATTTTTGCCATTGAAAAACATCCAGAAATGATTGAAGCTATTGACTGAATGAAAGGAGCTGGCATCTCACTCTCTTTGAATCTTCTTTATCATGCTAAGAGGAGCAGGAAAAAGCAAAAAATTTCAGAATTGCACCTTGCAATGCGGAGAAATTACTGTTTGTGCATTTACAATATTCATTGATTTTTGCCATTGAAAAACATCATGTTATTCATATACCAGAAATGTTTGAAGCTACTGACTGAATGAAAGGAGCTGGCATCTCACTCTCTTTGAATCTTCATTATCATGCTAAGAGGAGCAGGAAAAAGCAAAAAATTTCAGAATTGCACCTTGCAATGCGGAGAAATTACTGTTTGTGCATTTACAATATTCATTGATTTTTGCCATTGAAAAACATGTTATTCATATACCAGAAATGTTTGAAGCTACTGACTGAATGAAAGGAGCTGGCACCTCACTCTCTTTGAATCTTCTTTATCATGCTAAGAGGAGCGGGAAAAAGCAAAAAAATTCAGAATTGCACCTTGCAATGCGGAGAAATTACTGTTTGTGCATTTACAATATTCATTGATTTTTGCCATTGAAAAACGTCCAGAAATGATTGAAAGTACTGACTGAATGAAAGGAGCTGGCATCTCACTCTCTTTGAATCTTCTTTATCATGCTAAGAGGAGCAGGAAAAAGCAAAAAATTTCAGAATTGCACCTTGCAATGCGGAGAAATTACTGTTTGTGCATTTACAATATTCATTGATTTTTGCCATTGAAAAACATCATGTTATTCATATACCAGAAATGTTTGAAGCTACTGACTGAATGAAAGGAGCTGGCATCTCACTCTCTTTGAATCTTCATTATCATGCTAAGAGGAGCAGGAAAAAGCAAAAAATTTCAGAATTGCACCTTGCAATGTGGAGAAATTACTGTTTGTGCATTTACAATATTCATTGATTTTTAACAATGAAAAACGTCCAGAAATGATTGAATCTACTGACTGAATGAAAGTAGCTGGCATCTCACTCTCTTTGAATCTTCTTTATCATGCTAAGAGGAGCAGGAAAAAGCAAAAAATTTCAGAATTGCACCTTGCAATGCGGAGAAATTACTGTTTGTGCATTTACAATATTCATTGATTTTTGCCATTGAAAAACATCATGTTATTCATATACCAGAAATGTTTGAAGCTACTGACTGAATGAAAGGAGCTGGCATCTCACTCTCTTTGAATCTTCTTTATCATGCTAAGAGGAGCAGGAAAAAGCAAAAAATTTCAGAATTGCACCTTGCAATGTGGAGAAATTACTGTTTGTGCATTTACAATATTCATTGATTTTTACCATTGAAAAACGTCCAGAAATGATTGAAGCTACTGACTGAATGAAAGTAGCTGGCATCTCACTCTCTTTGAATCTTCTTTATCATACTAAGAGGAGCAGGAAAAAGCAAAAAATTTCAGACTTGCACCTTGCAATGCGGAGAAATTACTGTTTGTGCATTTACAATATTCATTGATTTTTGCCATTGAAAAACATCATGTTATTCATATACCAGAAATGTTTGAAGCTACTGACTGAATGAAAGGAGCTGGCATCTCACTCTCTTTGAATCTTCTTTATCATGCTAAGAGGAGCAGGAAAAAGCAAAAAATTTCAGAATTGCACCTTGCAATGCAGAGAAATTACTGTTTGTGCATTTACAATATTCATTGATTTTTGCCATTGAAAAACGTCCAGAAATGATTGAAGCTACTGACTGAATGAAAGGAGCTGGCATCTCACTCTCTTTGAATCTTCTTTATCATGCTAAGAGGAGCAGGAAAAAGCAAAAAATTTCAGAATTGCACCTTGCAATGCGGAGAAATTACTGTTTGTGCATTTACAATATTCATTGATTTTTGCCATTGAAAAACGTCCAGAAATGATTGAAGCTACTGACTGAATGAAAGGAGCTGGCATCTCACTCTCTTTGAATCTTCTTTATCATGCTAAGAGGAGCAGGAAAAAGCAAAAAATTTCAGAATTGCACCTTGCAATGCGGAGAAATTACTGTTTGTGCATTTACAATATTCATTGATTTTTGCCATTGAAAAACATCATGTTATTCATATACCAGAAATGTTTGAAGCTACTGACTGAATGAAAGGAGCTGGCATCTCACTCTCTTTGAATCTTCTTTATCATGCTAAGAGGAGCAGGAAAAAGCAAAAAATTTCAGAATTGCACCTTGCAATGCGGAGAAATTACTGTTTGTGCATTTACAATATTCATTGATTTTTGCCATTGAAAAACGTCCAGAAATGATTGAAGCTACTGACTGAATGAAAGGAGCTGGCATCTCACTCTCTTTGAATCTTGTTTATCATGCTAAGAGGAGCAGGAAAAAGCAAAAAATTTCAGAATTGCACCTTGCAATGCGGAGAAATTACTGTTTGTGCATTTACAATATTCATTGATTTTTGCCATTGAAAAACATCATGTTATTCATATACCAGAAATGATTGAAGCTACTGACTGAATGAAAGGAGCTGGCATCTCACTCTCTTTGAATCTTCTTTATCATGCTAAGAGGAGCAGGAAAAAGTAAAAAATTTCAGAATTGCACCTTGCAATGCGGAGAAATTACTGTTTGTGCATTTATAATATTCAATGATTTTTGCCATTGAAAAACGTCCAGAAATGATTGAAGCTACTGACTGAACGAAAGGAGCTGGCATCTCACTCTCTTTGAATCTTCTTTATCATGCTAAGAGGAGCAGGAAAAAGCAAAAAATTTCAGAATTGCACCTTGCAATGCGGAGAAATTACTGTTTGTGCATTTACAATATTCATTGATTTTTGCCATTGAAAAACGTCCAGAAATGATTGAAGCTACTGACTGAATGAAAGGAGCTGGCATCTCACTCTCTTTGAATCTTCTTTATCATGCTAAGAGGAGCAGGAAAAAGCAAATAATTTCAGAATTGCACCTTGCAATGCGGAGAAATTACTGTTTGTGCATTTACAATATTCATTGATTTTTGCCTTTGAAAAACATCATGTTATTCATATACCAGAAATGTTTGAAGCTACTGACTGAATGAAAGGAGCTGACATCTCACGCTCTTTGAATCTTCTTTATCATGCTAAGAGGAGCAGGAAAAAGCAAAACATTTCAGAATTGCACCTTGCAATGCGGAGAAATTACTGTTTGTGCATTTACAATATTCATTGATTTTTGCCATTGAAAAACGTCCAGAAATGATTGAAGCTACTGACTGAATGAAAGGAGCTGGCATCTCACTCTCTTTGAATCTTCTTTATCATGCTAAGAGGAGCAGGAAAAAGCAAAAAATTTCAGAATTGCACCTTGCAATGCCGAGAAATTACTGTTTGTGCATTTACAATATTCATTGATTTTTGCCATTGAAAAACATCATGTTATTCATATACCAGAAATGTTTGAAGCTACTGACTGAATGAAAGGAGCTGGCATCTCACTCTCTTTGAATCTTCATTATCATGCTAAGAGGAGCAGGAAAAAGCAAAAAATTTCAGAATTGCACCTTGCAATGCGGAGAAATTACTGTTTGTGCATTTACAATATTCATTGATTTTTGCCATTGAAAAACATGTTATTCATATACCAGAAATGTTTGAAGCTACTGACTGAATGAAAGGAGCTGGCACCTCACTCTCTTTGAATCTTCTTTATCATGCTAAGAGGAGCGGGAAAAAGCAAAAAAATTCAGAATTGCACCTTGCAATGCGGAGAAATTACTGTTTGTGCATTTACAATATTCATTGATTTTTGCCATTGAAAAACGTCCAGAAATGATTGAAAGTACTGACTGAATGAAAGGAGCTGGCATCTCACTCTCTTTGAATCTTCTTTATCATGCTAAGAGGAGCAGGAAAAAGCAAAAAATTTCAGAATTGCACCTTGCAATGCGGAGAAATTACTGTTTGTGCATTTACAATATTCATTGATTTTTGCCATTGAAAAACGTCCAGAAATGATTGAAGCTACTGACTGAATGAAAGGAGCTGGCATCTCACTCTCTTTGAATCTTCTTTATCATGCTAAGAGGAGCAGGAAAAAGTAAAAAATTTCAGAATTGCACCTTGCAATGCGGAGAAATTACAGTTTGTGCATTTACAATATTCATTGATTTTTGCCATTGAAAAACATCCAGAAATGATTGAAGCTACTGACTGAATGAAAGGAGCTGGCATCTCACTCTCTTTGAATCTTCTTTATCAGGCTAAGAGGAGCAGGAAAAAGCAAAAAATTTCAGAATTGCACCTTGCAATGCGGAGAAATTACTGTTTGTGCATTTACAATATTCATTGATTTTTGCCATTGAAAAACATCATGTTATTCATATACCAGAAATGTTTGAAGCTACTGACTGAATGAAAGGAGCTGGCATCTCACTCTCTTTGAATCTTCATTATCATGCTAAGAGGAGCAGGAAAAAGCAAAAAATTTCAGAATTGCACCTTGCAATGTGGAGAAATTACTGTTTGTGCATTTACAATATTCATTGATTTTTAACAATGAAAAACGTCCAGAAATGATTGAATCTACTGACTGAATGAAAGTAGCTGGCATCTCACTCTCTTTGAATCTTCTTTATCATGCTAAGAGGAGCAGGAAAAAGCAAAAAATTTCAGAATTGCACCTTGCAATGCGGAGAAATTACTGTTTGTGCATTTACAATATTCATTGATTTTTGCCATTGAAAAACATCATGTTATTCATATACCAGAAATGTTTGAAGCTACTGACTGAATGAAAGGAGCTGGCATCTCACTCTCTTTGAATCTTCTTTATCATGCTAAGAGGAGCAGGAAAAAGCAAAAAATTTCAGAATTGCACCTTGCAATGCGGAGAAATTACTGTTTGTGCATTTACAATATTCATTGATTTTTGCCATTGAAAAACATCATGTTATTCATATACCAGAAATGTTTGAAGCTACTGACTGAATGAAAGGAGCTGGCATCTCACTCTCTTTGAATCTTCTTTATCATGCTAAGAGGAGCAGGAAAAAGCAAAAAATTTCAGAATTGCACCTTGCAATGTGGAGAAATTACTGTTTGTGCATTTACAATATTCATTGATTTTTACCATTGAAAAACGTCCAGAAATGATTGAAGCTACTGACTGAATGAAAGTAGCTGGCATCTCACTCTCTTTGAATCTTCTTTATCATACTAAGAGGAGCAGGAAAAAGCAAAAAATTTCAGACTTGCACCTTGCAATGCGGAGAAATTACTGTTTGTGCATTTACAATATTCATTGATTTTTGCCATTGAAAAACATCATGTTATTCATATACCAGAAATGTTTGAAGCTACTGACTGAATGAAAGGAGCTGGCATCTCACTCTCTTTGAATCTTCTTTATCATGCTAAGAGGAGCAGGAAAAAGCAAAAAATTTCAGAATTGCACCTTGCAATGCGGAGAAATTACTGTTTGTGCATTTACAATATTCATTGATTTTTGCCATTGAAAAACGTCCAGAAATGATTGAAGCTACTGACTGAATGAAAGGAGCTGGCATCTCACTCTCTTTGAATCTTCTTTATCATGCTAAGAGGAGCAGGAAAAAGCAAAAAATTTCAGAATTGCACCTTGCAATGCGGAGAAATTACTGTTTGTGCATTTACAATATTCATTGATTTTTGCCATTGAAAAACGTCCAGAAATGATTGAAGCTACTGACTGAATGAAAGGAGCTGGCATCTCACTCTCTTTGAATCTTCTTTATCATGCTAAGAGGAGCAGGAAAAAGCAAAAAATTTCAGAATTGCACCTTGCAATGCGGAGAAATTACTGTTTGTGCATTTACAATATTCATTGATTTTTGCCATTGAAAAACATGTTATTCATATACCAGAAATGTTTGAAGCTACTGACTGAATGAAAGGAGCTGGCATCTCACTCTCTTTGAATCTTCTTTATCATGCTAAGAGGAGCAGGAAAAAGCAAAAAATTTCAGAATTGCACCTTGCAATGCGGAGAAATTACTGTTTGTGCATTTACAATATTCATTGATTTTTGCCATTGAAAAACGTCCAGAAATGATTGAAGCTACTGACTGAATGAAAGGAGCTGGCATCTCACTCTCTTTGAATCTTGTTTATCATGCTAAGAGGAGCAGGAAAAAGCAAAAAATTTCAGAATTGCACCTTGCAATGCGGAGAAATTACTGTTTGTGCATTTACAATATTCATTGATTTTTGCCATTGAAAAACATCATGTTATTCATATACCAGAAATGATTGAAGCTACTGACTGAATGAAAGGAGCTGGCATCTCACTCTCTTTGAATCTTCTTTATCATGCTAAGAGGAGCAGGAAAAAGTAAAAAATTTCAGAATTGCACCTTGCAATGCGGAGAAATTACTGTTTGTGCATTTATAATATTCAATGATTTTTGCCATTGAAAAACGTCCAGAAATGATTGAAGCTACTGACTGAACGAAAGGAGCTGGCATCTCACTCTCTTTGAATCTTCTTTATCATGCTAAGAGGAGCAGGAAAAAGCAAAAAATTTCAGAATTGCACCTTGCAATGCGGAGAAATTACTGTTTGTGCATTTACAATATTCATTGATTTTTGCCATTGAAAAACGTCCAGAAATGATTGAAGCTACTGACTGAATGAAAGGAGCTGGCATCTCACTCTCTTTGAATCTTCTTTATCATGCTAAGAGGAGCAGGAAAAAGCAAATAATTTCAGAATTGCACCTTGCAATGCGGAGAAATTACTGTTTGTGCATTTACAATATTCATTGATTTTTGCCTTTGAAAAACATCATGTTATTCATATACCAGAAATGTTTGAAGCTACTGACTGAATGAAAGGAGCTGACATCTCACGCTCTTTGAATCTTCTTTATCATGCTAAGAGGAGCAGGAAAAAGCAAAACATTTCAGAATTGCACCTTGCAATGCGGAGAAATTACTGTTTGTGCATTTACAATATTCATTGATTTTTGCCATTGAAAAACGTCCAGAAATGATTGAAGCTACTGACTGAATGAAAGGAGCTGGCATCTCACTCTCTTTGAATCTTCTTTATCATGCTAAGAGGAGCAGGAAAAAGCAAAAAATTTCAGAATTGCACCTTGCAATGCGGAGAAATTACTGTTTGTGCATTTACAATATTCATTGATTTTTGCCATTGAAAAACATCATGTTATTCATATACCAGAAATGTTTGAAGCTACTGACTGAATGAAAGGAGCTGGCATCTCACTCTCTTTGAATCTTCTTTATCATGCTAAGAGGAGCAGGAAAAAGCAAAAAATTTCAGAATTGCACCTTGCAATGCGGAGAAATTACTGTTTGTGCATTTACAATATTCATTGATTTTTGCCATTGAAAAACGTCCAGAAATGATTGAAGCTACTGACTGAATGAAAGGAGCTGGCATCTCACTCTCTTTGAATCTTCTTTATCATGCTAAGAGGAGCAGGAAAAAGCAAAAAATTTCAGAATTGCACCTTGCAATGCGGAGAAATTACTGTTTGTGCATTTACAATATTCATTGATTTTTGCCATTGAAAAACGTCCAGAAATGATTGAAGCTACTGACTGAATGAAAGGAGCTGGCATCTCACTCTCTTTGAATCTTCTTTATCATGCTAAGAGGAGCAGGAAAAAGCAAAAAATTTCAGAATTGCACCTTGCAATGCGGAGAAATTACTGTTTGTGCATTTACAATATTCATTGATTTTTGCCATTGAAAAACATCATGTTATTCATATACCAGAAATGTTTGAAGCTACTGACTGAATGAAAGGAGCTGGCATCTCACTCTCTTTGAATCTTCTTTATCATGCTAAGAGGAGCAGGAAAAAGCAAAAAATTTCAGAATTGCACCTTGCAATGCGGAGAAATTACTGTTTGTGCATTTACAATATTCATTGATTTTTGCCATTGAAAAACATCATGTTATTCATATACCAGAAATGTTTGAAGCTACTGACTGAATGAAAGGAGCTGGCATCTCACTCTCTTTGAATCTTCTTTATCATGCTAAGAGGAGCAGGAAAAAGCAAAAAATTTCAGAATTGCACCTTGCAATGCGGAGAAATTACAGTTTGTGCATTTACAATATTCATTGATTTTTGCCATTGAAAAACGTCCAGAAATGATTGAAGCTACTGACTGAATGAAAGGAGCTGGCATCTCACTCTCTTTGAATCTTCTTTATCATGCTAAGAGGAGCAGGAAAAAGCAAAACATTTCAGAATTGCACCTTGCAATGCGGAGAAATTACTGTTTGTGCATTTACAAAATTCATTGATTTTTGCCATTGAAAAACGTCCAGAAATGATTGAAGCTACTGACTGAATGAAAGGAGCTGGCATCTCACTCTCTTTGAATCTTCTTTATCATGCTAAGAGGAGCAGGAAAAAGCAAAAAATTTCAGAATTGCACCTTGCAATGCGGAGAAATTACTGTTTGTGCATTTACAATATTCATTGATTTTTGCCATTGAAAAACGTCCAGAAATGATTGAAGCTACTGACTGAATGAAAGGAGCTGGCATCTCTCTCTCTTTGAATCTTCTTTATCATGCTAAGAGGAGCAGGAAAAAGCAAAAAATTTCAGAATTGCACCTTGCAATGCGGAGAAATTACTGTTTGTGCATTTACAATATTCATTGATTTTTGCCATTGAAAAACATCATGTTATTCATATACCAGAAATGTTTGAAGCTACTGACTGAATGAAAGGAGCTGGCATCTCACTCTCTTTGAATCTTCTTTATCATGCTAAGAGGAGCAGGAAAAAGCAAAAAATTTCAGAATTGCACCTTGCAATGCGGAGAAATTACTGTTTGTGCATTTACAATATTCATTGATTTTTGCCATTGAAAAACGTCCAGAAATGATTGAAGCTACTGACTGAATGAAAGGAGCTGGCATCTCACTCTCTTTGAATCTTGTTTATCATGCTAAGAGGAGCAGGAAAAAGCAAAAAATTTCAGAATTGCACCTTGCAATGCGGAGAAATTACTGTTTGTGCATTTACAATATTCATTGATTTTTGCCATTGAAAAACATCATGTTATTCATATACCAGAAATGATTGAAGCTACTGACTGAATGAAAGGAGCTGGCATCTCACTCTCTTTGAATCTTCTTTATCATGCTAAGAGGAGCAGGAAAAAGTAAAAAATTTCAGAATTGCACCTTGCAATGCGGAGAAATTACTGTTTGTGCATTTATAATATTCAATGATTTTTGCCATTGAAAAACGTCCAGAAATGATTGAAGCTACTGACTGAACGAAAGGAGCTGGCATCTCACTCTCTTTGAATCTTCTTTATCATGCTAAGAGGAGCAGGAAAAAGCAAAAAATTTCAGAATTGCACCTTGCAATGCGGAGAAATTACTGTTTGTGCATTTACAATATTCATTGATTTTTGCCATTGAAAAATGTCCAGAAATGATTGAAGCTACTGACTGAATGAAAGGAGCTGGCATCTCACTCTCTTTGAATCTTCTTTATCATGCTAAGAGGAGCAGGAAAAAGCAAAAAATTTCAGAATTGCACCTTGCAATGCGGAGAAATTACTGTTTGTGCATTTACAATATTCATTGATTTTTGCCATTGAAAAACATCATGTTATTCATATACCAGAAATGTTTGAAGCTACAGACTGAATGAAAGGAGCTGACATCTCACGCTCTTTGAATCTTCTTTATCATGCTAAGAGGAGCAGGAAAAAGCAAAAAATTTCAGAATTGCACCTTGCAATGCGGAGAAATTACTGTTTGTGCATTTACAATATTCATTGATTTTTGCCATTGAAAAACGTCCAGAAATGATTGAAGCTACTGACTGAATGAAAGGAGCTGGCATCTCACTCTCTTTGAATCTTGTTTATCATGCTAAGAGGAGCAGGAAAAAGCAAAAAATTTCAGAATTGCACCTTGCAATGCGGAGAAATTACTGTTTGTGCATTTACAATATTCATTGATTTTTGCCATTGAAAAACATCATGTTATTCATATACCAGAAATGATTGAAGCTACTGACTGAATGAAAGGAGCTGGCATCTCACTCTCTTTGAATCTTCTTTATCATGCTAAGAGGAGCAGGAAAAAGTAAAAAATTTCAGAATTGCACCTTGCAATGCGGAGAAATTACTGTTTGTGCATTTATAATATTCAATGATTTTTGCCATTGAAAAACGTCCAGAAATGATTGAAGCTACTGACTGAACGAAAGGAGCTGGCATCTCACTCTCTTTGAATCTTCTTTATCATGCTAAGAGGAGCAGGAAAAAGCAAAAAATTTCAGAATTGCACCTTGCAATGCGGAGAAATTACTGTTTGTGCATTTACAATATTCATTGATTTTTGCCATTGAAAAATGTCCAGAAATGATTGAAGCTACTGACTGAATGAAAGGAGCTGGCATCTCACTCTCTTTGAATCTTCTTTATCATGCTAAGAGGAGCAGGAAAAAGCAAAAAATTTCAGAATTGCACCTTGTAATGCGGAGAAATTACTGTTTGTGCATTTACAATATTCATTGATTTTTGCCATTGAAAAACATCATGTTATTCATATACCAGAAATGTTTGAAGCTACTGACTGAATGAAAGGAGCTGGCATCTCACTCTCTTTGAATCTTCTTTATCATGCTAAGAGGAGCAGGAAAAAGCAAAAAATTTCAGAATTGCACCTTGCAATGCGGAGAAATTACTGTTTGTGCATTTACAATATTCATTGATTTTTGCCATTGAAAAACGTCCAGAAATGATTGAAGCTACTGACTGAATGAAAGGAGCTGGCATCTCACTCTCTTTGAATCTTGTTTATCATGCTAAGAGGAGCAGGAAAAAGCAAAAAATTTCAGAATTGCACCTTGCAATGCGGAGAAATTACTGTTTGTGCATTTACAATATTCATTGATTTTTGCCATTGAAAAACATCATGTTATTCATATACCAGAAATGATTGAAGCTACTGACTGAATGAAAGGAGCTGGCATCTCACTCTCTTTGAATCTTCTTTATCATGCTAAGAGGAGCAGGAAAAAGTAAAAAATTTCAGAATTGCACCTTGCAATGCGGAGAAATTACTGTTTGTGCATTTATAATATTCAATGATTTTTGCCATTGAAAAACGTCCAGAAATGATTGAAGCTACTGACTGAACGAAAGGAGCTGGCATCTCACTCTCTTTGAATCTTCTTTATCATGCTAAGAGGAGCAGGAAAAAGCAAAAAATTTCAGAATTGCACCTTGCAATGCGGAGAAATTACTGTTTGTGCATTTACAATATTCATTGATTTTTGCCATTGAAAAATGTCCAGAAATGATTGAAGCTACTGACTGAATGAAAGGAGCTGGCATCTCACTCTCTTTGAATCTTCTTTATCATGCTAAGAGGAGCAGGAAAAAGCAAAAAATTTCAGAATTGCACCTTGCAATGCGGAGAAATTACTGTTTGTGCATTTACAATATTCATTGATTTTTGCCATTGAAAAACATCATGTTATTCATATACCAGAAATGTTTGAAGCTACAGACTGAATGAAAGGAGCTGACATCTCACGCTCTTTGAATCTTCTTTATCATGCTAAGAGGAGCAGGAAAAAGCAAAAAATTTCAGAATTGCACCTTGCAATGCGGAGAAATTACTGTTTGTGCATTTACAATATTCATTGATTTTTGCCATTGAAAAACGTCCAGAAATGATTGAAGCTACTGACTGAATGAAAGGAGCTGGCATCTCACTCTCTTTGAATCTTGTTTATCATGCTAAGAGGAGCAGGAAAAAGCAAAAAATTTCAGAATTGCACCTTGCAATGCGGAGAAATTACTGTTTGTGCATTTACAATATTCATTGATTTTTGCCATTGAAAAACATCATGTTATTCATATACCAGAAATGATTGAAGCTACTGACTGAATGAAAGGAGCTGGCATCTCACTCTCTTTGAATCTTCTTTATCATGCTAAGAGGAGCAGGAAAAAGTAAAAAATTTCAGAATTGCACCTTGCAATGCGGAGAAATTACTGTTTGTGCATTTATAATATTCAATGATTTTTGCCATTGAAAAACGTCCAGAAATGATTGAAGCTACTGACTGAACGAAAGGAGCTGGCATCTCACTCTCTTTGAATCTTCTTTATCATGCTAAGAGGAGCAGGAAAAAGCAAAAAATTTCAGAATTGCACCATGCAATGCGGAGAAATTACTGTTTGTGCATTTACAATATTCATTGATTTTTGCCATTGAAAAATGTCCAGAAATGATTGAAGCTACTGACTGAATGAAAGGAGCTGGCATCTCACTCTCTTTGAATCTTCTTTATCATGCTAAGAGGAGCAGGAAAAAGCAAATAATTTCAGAATTGCACCTTGCAATGCGGAGAAATTACTGTTTGTGCATTTACAATATTCATTGATTTTTGCCTTTGAAAAACATCATGTTATTCATATACCAGAAATGTTTGAAGCTACTGACTGAATGAAAGGAGCTGACATCTCACGCTCTTTGAATCTTCTTTATCATGCTAAGAGGAGCAGGAAAAAGCAAAACATTTCAGAATTGCACCTTGCAATGCGGAGAAATTACTGTTTGTGCATTTACAATATTCATTGATTTTTGCCATTGAAAAACGTCCAGAAATGATTGAAGCTACTGACTGAATGAAAGGAGCTGGCATCTCACTCTCTTTGAATCTTCTTTATCATGCTAAGAGGAGCAGGAAAAAGCAAAAAATTTCAGAATTGCACCTTGCAATGCGGAGAAATTACTGTTTGTGCATTTACAATATTCATTGATTTTTGCCATTGAAAAACATCATGTTATTCATATACCAGAAATGTTTGAAGCTACTGACTGAATGAAAGGAGCTGGCATCTCACTCTCTTTGAATCTTCTTTATCATGCTAAGAGGAGCAGGAAAAAGCAAAAAATTTCAGAATTGCACCTTGCAATGCGGAGAAATTACTGTTTGTGCATTTACAATATTCATTGATTTTTGCCATTGAAAAACGTCCAGAAATTATTGAAGCTACTGACTGAATGAAAGGAGCTGGCATCTCACTCTCTTTGAATCTTCTTTATCATGCTAAGAGGAGCAGGAAAAAGCAAAAAATTTCAGAATTGCACCTTGCAATGCGGAGAAATTACTGTTTGTGCATTTACAATATTCATTGATTTTTGCCATTGAAAAACGTCCAGAAATGATTGAAGCTACTGACTGAATGAAAGGAGCTGGCATCTCACTCTCTTTGAATCTTCTTTATCATGCTAAGAGGAGCAGGAAAAAGCAAAAAATTTCAGAATTGCACCTTGCAATGCGGAGAAATTACTGTTTGTGCATTTACAATATTCATTGATTTTTGCCATTGAAAAACATCATGTTATTCATATACCAGAAATGTTTGAAGCTACTGACTGAATGAAAGGAGCTGGCATCTCACTCTCTTTGAATCTTCTTTATCATGCTAAGAGGAGCAGGAAAAAGCAAAAAATTTCAGAATTGCACCTTGCAATGCGGAGAAATTACTGTTTGTGCATTTACAATATTCATTGATTTTTGCCATTGAAAAACATCATGTTATTCATATACCAGAAATGTTTGAAGCTACTGACTGAATGAAAGGAGCTGGCATCTCACTCTCTTTGAATCTTCTTTATCATGCTAAGAGGAGCAGGAAAAAGCAAAAAATTTCAGAATTGCACCTTGCAATGCGGAGAAATTACAGTTTGTGCATTTACAATATTCATTGATTTTTGCCATTGAAAAACGTCCAGAAATGATTGAAGCTACTGACTGAATGAAAGGAGCTGGCATCTCACTCTCTTTGAATCTTCTTTATCATGCTAAGAGGAGCAGGAAAAAGCAAAACATTTCAGAATTGCACCTTGCAATGCGGAGAAATTACTGTTTGTGCATTTACAATATTCATTGATTTTTGCCATTGAAAAACGTCCAGAAATGATTGAAGCTACTGACTGAATGAAAGGAGCTGGCATCTCACTCTCTTTGAATCTTCTTTATCATGCTAAGAGGAGCAGGAAAAAGCAAAAAATTTCAGAATTGCACCTTGCAATGCGGAGAAATTACTGTTTGTGCATTTACAATATTCATTGATTTTTGCCATTGAAAAACGTCCAGAAATGATTGAAGCTACTGACTGAATGAAAGGAGCTGGCATCTCTCTCTCTTTGAATCTTCTTTATCATGCTAAGAGGAGCAGGAAAAAGCAAAAAATTTCAGAATTGCACCTTGCAATGCGGAGAAATTACTGTTTGTGCATTTACAATATTCATTGATTTTTGCCATTGAAAAACATCATGTTATTCATATACCAGAAATGTTTGAAGCTACTGACTGAATGAAAGGAGCTGGCATCTCACTCTCTTTGAATCTTCTTTATCATGCTAAGAGGAGCAGGAAAAAGCAAAAAATTTCAGAATTGCACCTTGCAATGCGGAGAAATTACTGTTTGTGCATTTACAATATTCATTGATTTTTGCCATTGAAAAACGTCCAGAAATGATTGAAGCTACTGACTGAATGAAAGGAGCTGGCATCTCACTCTCTTTGAATCTTGTTTATCATGCTAAGAGGAGCAGGAAAAAGCAAAAAATTTCAGAATTGCACCTTGCAATGCGGAGAAATTACTGTTTGTGCATTTACAATATTCATTGATTTTTGCCATTGAAAAACATCATGTTATTCATATGCCAGAAATGATTGAAGCTACTGACTGAATGAAAGGAGCTGGCATCTCACTCTCTTTGAATCTTCTTTATCATGCTAAGAGGAGCAGGAAAAAGTAAAAAATTTCAGAATTGCACCTTGCAATGCGGAGAAATTACTGTTTGTGCATTTATAATATTCAATGATTTTTGCCATTGAAAAACGTCCAGAAATGATTGAAGCTACTGACTGAACGAAAGGAGCTGGCATCTCACTCTCTTTGAATCTTCTTTATCATGCTAAGAGGAGCAGGAAAAAGCAAAAAATTTCAGAATTGCACCTTGCAATGCGGAGAAATTACTGTTTGTGCATTTACAATATTCATTGATTTTTGCCATTGAAAAATGTCCAGAAATGATTGAAGCTACTGACTGAATGAAAGGAGCTGGCATCTCACTCTCTTTGAATCTTCTTTATCATGCTAAGAGGAGCAGGAAAAAGCAAAAAATTTCAGAATTGCACCTTGCAATGCGGAGAAATTACTGTTTGTGCATTTACAATATTCATTGATTTTTGCCATTGAAAAACATCATGTTATTCATATACCAGAAATGTTTGAAGCTACTGACTGAATGAAAGGAGCTGACATCTCACGCTCTTTGAATCTTCTTTATCATGCTAAGAGGAGCAGGAAAAAGCAAAAAATTTCAGAATTGCACCTTGCAATGCGGAGAAATTACTGTTTGTGCATTTACAATATTCATTGATTTTTGCCATTGAAAAACGTCCAGAATTGATTGAAGCTACTGACTGAATGAAAGGAGCTGGCATCTCACTCTCTTTGAATCTTCTTTATCATGCTAAGAGGAGCAGGAAAAAGCAAAAAATTTCAGAATTGCACCTTGCAATGCGGAGAAATTACTGTTTGTGCATTTACAATATTCATTGATTTTTGCCATTGAAAAACATCATGTTATTCATATACCAGAAATGTTTGAAGCTACTGACTGAATGAAAGGAGCTGGCATCTCACTCTCTTTGAATCTTCTTTATCATGCTAAGAGGAGCAGGAAAAAGCAAAAAATTTCAGAATTGCACCTTGCAATGCGGAGAAATTACTGTTTGTGCATTTACAATATTCATTGATTTTTGCCATTGAAAAACATCATGTTATTCATATACCAGAAATGTTTGAAGCTACTGACTGAATGAAAGGAGCTGGCATCTCACTCTCTTTGAATCTTCTTTATCATGCTAAGAGGAGCAGGGAAAAGCAAAAAATTTCAGAATTGCACCTTGCAATGTGGAGAAATTACTGTTTGTGCATTTACAATATTCATTGATTTTTACCATTGAAAAACGTCCAGAAATGATTGAAGCTACTGACTGAATGAAAGGAGCTGGCACTTCACTCTCTTTGAATCTTCTTTATCATGCTAAGAGGAGCGGGAAAAAGCAAAAAAATTCAGAATTGCACCTTGCAATGCGGAGAAATTACTGTTTGTGCATTTACAATATTCATTGATTTTTGCCATTGAAAAACGTCCAGAAATGATTGAAAGTACTGACTGAATGAAAGGAGCTGGCATCTCACTCTCTTTGAATCTTCTTTATCATGCTAAGAGGAGCAGGAAAAAGCAAAAAATTTCAGAATTGCACCTTGCAATGCGGAGAAATTACTGTTTGTGCATTTACAATATTCATTGATTTTTGCCATTGAAAAATGTCCAGAAATGATTGAAGCTACTGACTGAATGAAAGGAGCTGGCATCTCACTCTCTTTGAATCTTCTTTATCATGCTAAGAGGAGCAGGAAAAAGTAAAAAATTTCAGAATTGCACCTTGCAATGCGGAGAAATTACAGTTTGTGCATTTACAATATTCATTGATTTTTGCCATTGAAAAACATCCAGAAATGATTGAAGCTACTGACTGAATGAAAGGAGCTGGCATCTCACTCTCTTTGAATCTTCTTTATCATGCTAAGAGGAGCAGGAAAAAGCAAAAAATTTCAGAATTGCACCTTGCAATGCGGAGAAATTACTGTTTGTGCATTTACAATATTCATTGATTTTTGCCATTGAAAAACATCATGTTATTCATATACCAGAAATGTTTGAAGCTACTGACTGAATGAAAGGAGCTGGCATCTCACTCTCTTTGAATCTTCATTATCATGCTAAGAGGAGCAGGAAAAAGCAAAAAATTTCAGAATTGCACCTTGCAATGCGGAGAAATTACTGTTTGTGCATTTACAATATTCATTGATTTTTGCCATTGAAAAACATGTTATTCATATACCAGAAATGTTTGAAGCTACTGACTGAATGAAAGGAGCTGGCACCTCACTCTCTTTGAATCTTCTTTATCATGCTAAGAGGAGCGGGAAAAAGCAAAAAAATTCAGAATTGCACCTTGCAATGCGGAGAAATTACTGTTTGTGCATTTACAATATTCATTGATTTTTGCCATTGAAAAACGTCCAGAAATGATTGAAAGTACTGACTGAATGAAAGGAGCTGGCATCTCACTCTCTTTGAATCTTCTTTATCATGCTAAGAGGAGCAGGAAAAAGCAAAAAATTTCAGAATTGCACCTTGCAATGCGGAGAAATTACTGTTTGTGCATTTACAATATTCATTGATTTTTGCCATTGAAAAACGTCCAGAAATGATTGAAGCTACTGACTGAATGAAAGGAGCTGGCATCTCACTCTCTTTGAATCTTCTTTATCATGCTAAGAGGAGCAGGAAAAAGTAAAAAATTTCAGAATTGCACCTTGCAATGCGGAGAAATTACAGTTTGTGCATTTACAATATTCATTGATTTTTGCCATTGAAAAACATCCAGAAATGATTGAAGCTACTGACTGAATGAAAGGAGCTGGCATCTCACTCTCTTTGAATCTTCTTTATCATGCTAAGAGGAGCAGGAAAAAGCAAAAAATTTCAGAATTGCACCTTGCAATGCGGAGAAATTACTGTTTGTGCATTTACAATATTCATTGATTTTTGCCATTGAAAAACATCATGTTATTCATATACCAGAAATGTTTGAAGCTACTGACTGAATGAAAGGAGCTGGCATCTCACTCTCTTTGAATCTTCATTATCATGCTAAGAGGAGCAGGAAAAAGCAAAAAATTTCAGAATTGCACCTTGCAATGTGGAGAAATTACTGTTTGTGCATTTACAATATTCATTGATTTTTAACAATGAAAAACGTCCAGAAATGATTGAATCTACTGACTGAATGAAAGTAGCTGGCATCTCACTCTCTTTGAATCTTCTTTATCATGCTAAGAGGAGCAGGAAAAAGCAAAAAATTTCAGAATTGCACCTTGCAATGCGGAGAAATTACTGTTTGTGCATTTACAATATTCATTGATTTTTGCCATTGAAAAATGTCCAGAAATGATTGAAGCTACTGACTGAATGAAAGGAGCTGGCATCTCACTCTCTTTGAATCTTCTTTATCATGCTAAGAGGAGCGGGAAAAAGCAAAAAAATTCAGAATTGCACCTTGCAATGCGGAGAAATTACTGTTTGTGCATTTACAATATTCATTGATTTTTGCCATTGAAAAACGTCCAGAAATGATTGAAAGTACTGACTGAATGAAAGGAGCTGGCATCTCACTCTCTTTGAATCTTCTTTATCATGCTAAGAGGAGCAGGAAAAAGCAAAAAATTTCAGAATTGCACCTTGCAATGCGGAGAAATTACTGTTTGTGCATTTACAATATTCATTGATTTTTGCCATTGAAAAATGTCCAGAAATGATTGAAGCTACTGACTGAATGAAAGGAGCTGGCATCTCACTCTCTTTGAATCTTCTTTATCATGCTAAGAGGAGCAGGAAAAAGTAAAAAATTTCAGAATTGCACCTTGCAATGCGGAGAAATTACAGTTTGTGCATTTACAATATTCATTGATTTTTGCCATTGAAAAACATCCAGAAATGATTGAAGCTACTGACTGAATGAAAGGAGCTGGCATCTCACTCTCTTTGAATCTTCTTTATCATGCTAAGAGGAGCAGGAAAAAGCAAAAAATTTCAGAATTGCACCTTGCAATGCGGAGAAATTACTGTTTGTGCATTTACAATATTCATTGATTTTTGCCATTGAAAAACATCATGTTATTCATATACCAGAAATGTTTGAAGCTACTGACTGAATGAAAGGAGCTGGCATCTCACTCTCTTTGAATCTTCATTATCATGCTAAGAGGAGCAGGAAAAAGCAAAAAATTTCAGAATTGCACCTTGCAATGCGGAGAAATTACTGTTTGTGCATTTACAATATTCATTGATTTTTGCCATTGAAAAACATGTTATTCATATACCAGAAATGTTTGAAGCTACTGACTGAATGAAAGGAGCTGGCACCTCACTCTCTTTGAATCTTCTTTATCATGCTAAGAGGAGCGGGAAAAAGCAAAAAAATTCAGAATTGCACCTTGCAATGCGGAGAAATTACTGTTTGTGCATTTACAATATTCATTGATTTTTGCCATTGAAAAACGTCCAGAAATGATTGAAAGTACTGACTGAATGAAAGGAGCTGGCATCTCACTCTCTTTGAATCTTCTTTATCATGCTAAGAGGAGCAGGAAAAAGCAAAAAATTTCAGAATTGCACCTTGCAATGCGGAGAAATTACTGTTTGTGCATTTACAATATTCATTGATTTTTGCCATTGAAAAACGTCCAGAAATGATTGAAGCTACTGACTGAATGAAAGGAGCTGGCATCTCACTCTCTTTGAATCTTCTTTATCATGCTAAGAGGAGCAGGAAAAAGTAAAAAATTTCAGAATTGCACCTTGCAATGCGGAGAAATTACAGTTTGTGCATTTACAATATTCATTGATTTTTGCCATTGAAAAACATCCAGAAATGATTGAAGCTACTGACTGAATGAAAGGAGCTGGCATCTCACTCTCTTTGAATCTTCTTTATCATGCTAAGAGGAGCAGGAAAAAGCAAAAAATTTCAGAATTGCACCTTGCAATGCGGAGAAATTACTGTTTGTGCATTTACAATATTCATTGATTTTTGCCATTGAAAAACATCATGTTATTCATATACCAGAAATGTTTGAAGCTACTGACTGAATGAAAGGAGCTGGCATCTCACTCTCTTTGAATCTTCATTATCATGCTAAGAGGAGCAGGAAAAAGCAAAAAATTTCAGAATTGCACCTTGCAATGTGGAGAAATTACTGTTTGTGCATTTACAATATTCATTGATTTTTAACAATGAAAAACGTCCAGAAATGATTGAATCTACTGACTGAATGAAAGTAGCTGGCATCTCACTCTCTTTGAATCTTCTTTATCATGCTAAGAGGAGCAGGAAAAAGCAAAAAATTTCAGAATTGCACCTTGCAATGCGGAGAAATTACTGTTTGTGCATTTACAATATTCATTGATTTTTGCCATTGAAAAACATCATGTTATTCATATACCAGAAATGTTTGAAGCTACTGACTGAATGAAAGGAGCTGGCATCTCACTCTCTTTGAATCTTCTTTATCATGCTAAGAGGAGCAGGAAAAAGCAAAAAATTTCAGAATTGCACCTTGCAATGCGGAGAAATTACTGTTTGTGCATTTACAATATTCATTGATTTTTGCCATTGAAAAACATCATGTTATTCATATACCAGAAATGTTTGAAGCTACTGACTGAATGAAAGGAGCTGGCATCTCACTCTCTTTGAATCTTCTTTATCATGCTAAGAGGAGCAGGAAAAAGCAAAAAAATTCAGAATTGCACCTTGCAATGTGGAGAAATTACTGTTTGTGCATTTACAATATTCATTGATTTTTGCCATTGAAAAACGTCCAGAAATGATTGAAGCTACTGACTGAATGAAAGGAGCTGGCATCTCACTCTCTTTGAATCTTCTTTATCATGCTAAGAGGAGCAGGAAAAAGCAAAAAATTTCAGAATTGCACCTTGCAATGCGGAGAAATTACTGTTTGTGCATTTACAATATTCATTGATTTTTGCCATTGAAAAACGTCCAGAAATGATTGAAGCTACTGACTGAATGAAAGGAGCTGGCATCTCACTCTCTTTGAATCTTCTTTATCATGCTAAGAGGAGCAGGAAAAAGCAAAAAATTTCAGAATTGCACCTTGCAATGCGGAGAAATTACTGTTTGTGCATTTACAATATTCATTGATTTTTGCCATTGAAAAACATCATGTTATTCATATACCAGAAATGTTTGAAGCTACTGACTGAATGAAAGGAGCTGGCATCTCACTCTCTTTGAATCTTCTTTATCATGCTAAGAGGAGCAGGAAAAAGCAAAAAATTTCAGAATTGCACCTTGCAATGCGGAGAAATTACTGTTTGTGCATTTACAATATTCATTGATTTTTGCCATTGAAAAACGTCCAGAAATGATTGAAGCTACTGACTGAATGAAAGGAGCTGGCATCTCACTCTCTTTGAATCTTCTTTATCATGCTAAGAGGAGCAGGAAAAAGCAAAAAATTTCAGAATTGCACCTTGCAATGCGGAGAAATTACTGTTTGTGCATTTACAATATTCATTGATTTTTGCCATTGAAAAACGTCCAGAAATGATTGAAGCTACTGACTGAATGAAAGGAGCTGGCATCTCTCTCTCTTTGAATCTTCTTTATCATGCTAAGAGGAGCAGGAAAAAGCAAAAAATTTCAGAATTGCACCTTGCAATGCGGAGAAATTACTGTTTGTGCATTTACAATATTCATTGATTTTTGCCATTGAAAAACATCATGTTATTCATATACCAGAAATGTTTGAAGCTACTGACTGAATGAAAGGAGCTGGCATCTCACTCTCTTTGAATCTTCTTTATCATGCTAAGAGGAGCAGGAAAAAGCAAAAAATTTCAGAATTGCACCTTGCAATGCGGAGAAATTACTGTTTGTGCATTTACAATATTCATTGATTTTTGCCATTGAAAAACGTCCAGAAATGATTGAAGCTACTGACTGAATGAAAGGAGCTGGCATCTCACTCTCTTTGAATCTTGTTTATCATGCTAAGAGGAGCAGGAAAAAGCAAAAAATTTCAGAATTGCACCTTGCAATGCGGAGAAATTACTGTTTGTGCATTTACAATATTCATTGATTTTTGCCATTGAAAAACATCATGTTATTCATATACCAGAAATGATTGAAGCTACTGACTGAATGAAAGGAGCTGGCATCTCACTCTCTTTGAATCTTCTTTATCATGCTAAGAGGAGCAGGAAAAAGTAAAAAATTTCAGAATTGCACCTTGCAATGCGGAGAAATTACTGTTTGTGCATTTATAATATTCAATGATTTTTGCCATTGAAAAACGTCCAGAAATGATTGAAGCTACTGACTGAACGAAAGGAGCTGGCATCTCACTCTCTTTGAATCTTCTTTATCATGCTAAGAGGAGCAGGAAAAAGCAAAAAATTTCAGAATTGCACCTTGCAATGCGGAGAAATTACTGTTTGTGCATTTACAATATTCATTGATTTTTGCCATTGAAAAACGTCCAGAAATGATTGAAGCTACTGACTGAATGAAAGGAGCTGGCATCTCACTCTCTTTGAATCTTCTTTATCATGCTAAGAGGAGCAGGAAAAAGCAAAAAATTTCAGAATTGCACCTTGCAATGCGGAGAAATTACTGTTTGTGCATTTACAATATTCATTGATTTTTGCCATTGAAAAACATCATGTTATTCATATACCAGAAATGTTTGAAGCTACTGACTGAATGAAAGGAGCTGACATCTCACGCTCTTTGAATCTTCTTTATCATGCTAAGAGGAGCAGGAAAAAGCAAAAAATTTCAGAATTGCACCTTGCAATGCGGAGAAATTACTGTTTGTGCATTTACAATATTCATTGATTTTTGCCATTGAAAAACGTCCAGAATTGATTGAAGCTACTGACTGAATGAAAGGAGCTGGCATCTCACTCTCTTTGAATCTTCTTTATCATGCTAAGAGGAGCAGGAAAAAGCAAAAAATTTCAGAATTGCACCTTGCAATGCGGAGAAATTACTGTTTGTGCATTTACAATATTCATTGATTTTTGCCATTGAAAAACATCATGTTATTCATATACCAGAAATGTTTGAAGCTACTGACTGAATGAAAGGAGCTGGCATCTCACTCTCTTTGAATCTTCTTTATCATGCTAAGAGGAGCAGGAAAAAGCAAAAAATTTCAGAATTGCACCTTGCAATGCGGAGAAATTACTGTTTGTGCATTTACAATATTCATTGATTTTTGCCATTGAAAAACATCATGTTATTCATATACCAGAAATGTTTGAAGCTACTGACTGAATGAAAGGAGCTGGCATCTCACTCTCTTTGAATCTTCTTTATCATGCTAAGAGGAGCAGGGAAAAGCAAAAAATTTCAGAATTGCACCTTGCAATGTGGAGAAATTACTGTTTGTGCATTTACAATATTCATTGATTTTTACCATTGAAAAACGTCCAGAAATGATTGAAGCTACTGACTGAATGAAAGGAGCTGGCACTTCACTCTCTTTGAATCTTCTTTATCATGCTAAGAGGAGCGGGAAAAAGCAAAAAAATTCAGAATTGCACCTTGCAATGCGGAGAAATTACTGTTTGTGCATTTACAATATTCATTGATTTTTGCCATTGAAAAACGTCCAGAAATGATTGAAAGTACTGACTGAATGAAAGGAGCTGGCATCTCACTCTCTTTGAATCTTCTTTATCATGCTAAGAGGAGCAGGAAAAAGCAAAAAATTTCAGAATTGCACCTTGCAATGCGGAGAAATTACTGTTTGTGCATTTACAATATTCATTGATTTTTGCCATTGAAAAATGTCCAGAAATGATTGAAGCTACTGACTGAATGAAAGGAGCTGGCATCTCACTCTCTTTGAATCTTCTTTATCATGCTAAGAGGAGCAGGAAAAAGTAAAAAATTTCAGAATTGCACCTTGCAATGCGGAGAAATTACAGTTTGTGCATTTACAATATTCATTGATTTTTGCCATTGAAAAACATCCAGAAATGATTGAAGCTACTGACTGAATGAAAGGAGCTGGCATCTCACTCTCTTTGAATCTTCTTTATCATGCTAAGAGGAGCAGGAAAAAGCAAAAAATTTCAGAATTGCACCTTGCAATGCGGAGAAATTACTGTTTGTGCATTTACAATATTCATTGATTTTTGCCATTGAAAAACATCATGTTATTCATATACCAGAAATGTTTGAAGCTACTGACTGAATGAAAGGAGCTGGCATCTCACTCTCTTTGAATCTTCATTATCATGCTAAGAGGAGCAGGAAAAAGCAAAAAATTTCAGAATTGCACCTTGCAATGCGGAGAAATTACTGTTTGTGCATTTACAATATTCATTGATTTTTGCCATTGAAAAACATGTTATTCATATACCAGAAATGTTTGAAGCTACTGACTGAATGAAAGGAGCTGGCACCTCACTCTCTTTGAATCTTCTTTATCATGCTAAGAGGAGCGGGAAAAAGCAAAAAAATTCAGAATTGCACCTTGCAATGCGGAGAAATTACTGTTTGTGCATTTACAATATTCATTGATTTTTGCCATTGAAAAACGTCCAGAAATGATTGAAAGTACTGACTGAATGAAAGGAGCTGGCATCTCACTCTCTTTGAATCTTCTTTATCATGCTAAGAGGAGCAGGAAAAAGCAAAAAATTTCAGAATTGCACCTTGCAATGCGGAGAAATTACTGTTTGTGCATTTACAATATTCATTGATTTTTGCCATTGAAAAACGTCCAGAAATGATTGAAGCTACTGACTGAATGAAAGGAGCTGGCATCTCACTCTCTTTGAATCTTCTTTATCATGCTAAGAGGAGCAGGAAAAAGTAAAAAATTTCAGAATTGCACCTTGCAATGCGGAGAAATTACAGTTTGTGCATTTACAATATTCATTGATTTTTGCCATTGAAAAACATCCAGAAATGATTGAAGCTACTGACTGAATGAAAGGAGCTGGCATCTCACTCTCTTTGAATCTTCTTTATCATGCTAAGAGGAGCAGGAAAAAGCAAAAAATTTCAGAATTGCACCTTGCAATGCGGAGAAATTACTGTTTGTGCATTTACAATATTCATTGATTTTTGCCATTGAAAAACATCATGTTATTCATATACCAGAAATGTTTGAAGCTACTGACTGAATGAAAGGAGCTGGCATCTCACTCTCTTTGAATCTTCATTATCATGCTAAGAGGAGCAGGAAAAAGCAAAAAATTTCAGAATTGCACCTTGCAATGTGGAGAAATTACTGTTTGTGCATTTACAATATTCATTGATTTTTAACAATGAAAAACGTCCAGAAATGATTGAATCTACTGACTGAATGAAAGTAGCTGGCATCTCACTCTCTTTGAATCTTCTTTATCATGCTAAGAGGAGCAGGAAAAAGCAAAAAATTTCAGAATTGCACCTTGCAATGCGGAGAAATTACTGTTTGTGCATTTACAATATTCATTGATTTTTGCCATTGAAAAACATCATGTTATTCATATACCAGAAATGTTTGAAGCTACTGACTGAATGAAAGGAGCTGGCATCTCACTCTCTTTGATCTTCTTTATCATGCTAAGAGGAGCAGGAAAAAGCAAAAAATTTCAGAATTGCACCTTGCAATGCAGAGAAATTACTGTTTGTGCATTTACAATATTCATTGATTTTTGCCATTGAAAAACATCATGTTATTCATATACCAGAAATGTTTGAAGCTACTGACTGAATGAAAGGAGCTGGCATCTCACTCTCTTTGAATCTTCTTTATCATGCTAAGAGGAGCAGGAAAAAGCAAAAAATTTCAGAATGCACCTTGCAATGTGGAGAAATTACTGTTTGTGCATTTACAATATTCATTGATTTTTGCCATTGAAAAACGTCCAGAATTGATTGAAGCTACTGACTGAATGAAAGGAGCTGGCATCTCACTCTCTTTGAATCTTCTTTATCATGCTAAGAGGAGCAGGAAAAAGCAAAAAATTTCAGAATTGCACCTTGCAATGCGGAGAAATTACTGTTTGTGCATTTACAATATTCATTGATTTTTGCCATTGAAAAACATCATGTTATTCATATACCAGAAATGTTTGAAGCTACTGACTGAATGAAAGGAGCTGGCATCTCACTCTCTTTGAATCTTCTTTATCATGCTAAGAGGAGCAGGAAAAAGCAAAAAATTTCAGAATTGCACCTTGCAATGCGGAGAAATTACTGTTTGTGCATTTACAATATTCATTGATTTTTGCCATTGAAAAACATCATGTTATTCATATACCAGAAATGTTTGAAGCTACTGACTGAATGAAAGGAGCTGGCATCTCACTCTCTTTGAATCTTCTTTATCATGCTAAGAGGAGCAGGGAAAAGCAAAAATTTCAGAATTGCACCTTGCAATGTGGAGAAATTACTGTTTGTGCATTTACAATATTCATTGATTTTTACCATTGAAAAACGTCCAGAAATGATTGAAGCTACTGACTGAATGAAAGGAGCTGGCACTTCACTCTCTTTGAATCTTCTTTATCATGCTAAGAGGAGCGGGAAAAAGCAAAAAAATTCAGAATTGCACCTTGCAATGCGGAGAAATTACTGTTTGTGCATTTACAATATTCATTGATTTTGCCATTGAAAAACGTCCAGAAATGATTGAAAGTACTGACTGAATGAAAGGAGCTGGCATCTCACTCTCTTTGAATCTTCTTTATCATGCTAAGAGGAGCAGGAAAAAGCAAAAAATTTCAGAATTGCACCTTGCAATGCGGAGAAATTACTGTTTGTGCATTTACAATATTCATTGATTTTTGCCATTGAAAAATGTCCAGAAATGATTGAAGCTACTGACTGAATGAAAGGAGCTGGCATCTCACTCTCTTTGAATCTTCTTTATCATGCTAAGAGGAGCAGGAAAAAGTAAAAAATTTCAGAATTGCACCTTGCAATGCGGAGAAATTACAGTTTGTGCATTTACAATATTCATTGATTTTTGCCATTGAAAAACATCCAGAAATGATTGAAGCTACTGACTGAATGAAAGGAGCTGGCATCTCACTCTCTTTGAATCTTCTTTATCATGCTAAGAGGAGCAGGAAAAAGCAAAAAATTTCAGAATTGCACCTTGCAATGCGGAGAAATTACTGTTTGTGCATTTACAATATTCATTGAT